>NC_088102.1:63622975-63991100 GCF_036370855.1 Dromaius novaehollandiae | reverse complement strand
CACACAATCAAGTTGACAGTTTCCACTCCTTTCCAAAAGTTGTGTTGCTGAGTTAAAAATACATGCTTCCTTTTTATTTCGTTCTCCAGTTCATGTTTTTAAACTGACTTTGCATCCCTAGCCTCTTTAGGAGCTTGTCTTCAGTGCTGTGTTCATCCCGGGGCGGGAGCTTTCAGCTCCCTCTCACTTTGATCACTATTTGCTTGGGAAGAAGTGCAGTCAGGTTTTGTAGGAATTCACTATTCAGTGTCAACAAACATTTCCCCCACCATTTACTGGCTGAGTTAAGTAAACTGTTACTTGTGACACGGTGTAGTAAATTGATAGTGACTAAGCTGTGGAAATAAATACAGCTCTACAAGTCTCTTCTGTGAACTAAATCTCTGTAAGGAAAGATTTCTTTGTTTGCTAGTGAGAAGAGGCTTGTTCAGTTATGAACAAGTTACGGGCCTGTTTCTGTCATCTTTTGCTGCAGGTTATGCCTTTTGTGTGGCATTTAGCGTGACTGGAGTTCAGCGTGCCGTGCTCTCGCCTGCCGCTGTTGCCCTGGGTGGATTCGCGGTTCCGTCAGCTGGGAGGTGGCAGTGCCGAGGGGGTTAATTCGGCAAGGTGAGGCTGTTGGGAGGCTTCTGGAACACAGGATTTCACATTGCTTGCCAAATACTAGACTGCGCTGGCACTTTCGATGCAAAAGAACCAGGATATAATCTCAAAGTCAGGGAAGCTCCTTAGGGAGATTCCTGCTGGCGGCAGGTGCTCCCCTGCGCTGCAAGGACGAGCGGGCTCGCCCCACGCCGCCTCGTCCTTCGGGAGGCCCCTCGGAGGCCTGTGCCTCCCCTTGGGCTCCGGCTCCTGCCCTGGCCCCCAAAGGGCTGCTTCAGGCCCCAAACCAAAATGACGGAGAGTGATGCAGCAGAAAAACCTGCAAGGGCCTTGGCTTTCTCCCGTTCGGCAAGCTCACAGGTAGGCTGGCGGGCACCTCCTCTCGCGCTGCCGCCTCAGGCCCGGCCCGGGCAGCACTGACGGGCCTGGAGAGGCTCCCAGCGTGTGGGGATGGCCAGGCCTGCCCCCACCTCGCGTAATTAGCACAGCGTTTGCGCCTGCTCTGTGGGGGTCCTTGGCGTTGGGATGAGCCCTGTCTCTGTCGTGACCTTGCTCCGCAGGAGCTGCTGGGCTGCACTGCTTTGCCAAGTAGTAACACGAGAATCAGTCTTCAAATTAAAGCCTGAATTGTTTTTGTCTCTGTAGCTTGCGTTCCATGCTGCCCAGACTCACCCTCTGGTGTCAGCAGCTGGAGCAGTCGCAGAAGTCGTTTTTGTCATTTTTTGGAAAATACTTGTCTGTGTGGGGGACGAGCGCACGTTACTTTGTGTCAGCCGCAGAGGACCTGGCTGGCCGAGCTCAGGGAGCAGCTGAGGGTGCTGGTGTGCGCGGGACACCTGCCTGGCTTCGGTGGTCATCTTCGATTGGCAGACGGAGGCAAGCAATGATGTCAGCTGCGCCACTGTGATACTGTAATGCTTGTCTGTTTTTCAGTGAAAACATGGAAGCTTTCTTTTGCAACAGGATCCAATTTAGTTTTTTCTATGCCAAGAGAAGTCGTAAGGCTGTGTCTTCCGTTGAAAAAAGGGGATTCAATTAGCTTCGGTATAGCTGCTCTGATTTACGGTGTCTGAGGATCTGGCCCATACTTGAAAGTCTGTAACAATTCCATGTCTGAGTGTCATTCACAACTCCTGGATAAAAAGATAGGTTTCTTTTCAATTCTGTTTCTGTTTGGTTTAGAACCACAGAAATTGGACCGTCTCGCTGACGGCTCATGGTAAAGATGTCAGTGATACCAACAAAATATGCCTGGAAAGCTATACGTTCTGTAGGGCAATGGCTTTGAAATGGATAATGTAGCTTGCAGCAAGTGGCCGTGAGTAAATGAAGGCCTTAGATTTTGTTTTTGGTAATAATAAGCTGCACATACTGTGTACTGTTTGCCTGTCTATTATAAATTATTACCAATAAACTTAAGTGGGAAACTGTTACAAAATGTAGCCCTGAGCAAAAATTGACACTGTTTGAGAAAACTGGAGTTCTTTACAAACACACATCGTATGTTTTATCCTTAAAATATAAGAAAAAATGTGTCACAGAAGAAAAATGCAGTTGAGAGTGGTGTATTTCTACTGCAAACATACCGCATCACAAACTCTATTAGAATATCTCAGTGTCTTAGCTAAAACCAGTTGTAAGGGAACTGACTGAATTTAAATGGTGATGGTAAAAGTGTTTAAAATCACTGACAATATTTTAAGTTTGTGCTTTGGACATTCGGGGTTCTTTTGCTTTCTTAAACTTTAGGTATTTGGAGACAACTTTATTTCACCGGCCATTTGGTTTGTGCGCTGGGTTTTGGTTGTCTTTGTACCCTGATAGTTGTGCTTCGCGGTGTTTCCTGACACACCTGGAAAATATTCTAACGGAACTTGGGGCACTTGGAAATGTAGAGCGATTTGGAGCTTGGACAGTATTCACCCTTACCCGTAGGGGTGCTTTTGCTTTGCATGTTCCCAGATGCTGTATGCCATAATCTCCCAGAAAAAATCCCGGGAGCGATTTGGAGCTTGGACGGTATTCACCCTTACCCGTAGGGGTGCTTTTGCTTTGCATGTTCCCAGAGGCTGTATGCCATAATCTCCCAGGGTCCTCAGCTATTGCAAATTATGTCTTGCTAACAACTGTGTGGCGCTTTGCAGCACTGCAACCAGAAGGCAGGGAGATTCTGTAGCTTCCTTCGCAGCTAATGCTGTCAGCAGTCAGGGAGTGCTGCGTGCAGAGGCAGCATCTGCTCCGTCCCCCTAAGCTGAATGAATGCTCAAGCAGCGTCACTTTTACCTGTGACACTTACTTTTTAATGCTCTCTGAGTCTTTTCGGTGCCTGGTCAAAATATTTTAAATAATTCCTTAAAAAAAAATTACAAAACTTGCATTGGGCACCTTGCTAATATTAAACTAAAATCATGTCAAACTTGATTTTTAATTTTACTAAAGAATCATGAAAATATTTGAAATTCTGAGTTAATTTATTATGTCTTATACTCAAAATAAGACTAACTATGTCAAGTTTCTTGTTTTTAAAAAATTATTTTTCAGAAAGAAAAGGCAGCCAAAATTGGTAGAGATTTCATCTGTGGATCTTGTGAAAGGAGAGGCAGTTCAAAGTCTCGGCAAATTGAACTTTAAATTGTTTGCACTTCTTAATGGCAACTGACTAGCTTAATTAATAGAGGAGGCAGTATTTTGTTTTACTTTACTTTAATTTTTAGACTGTTCAAACAATTCATCTTTTGTCTTCATCTTTTCATGCAGAGGTAAATTCACATTAAAAAAACAGCGTGCCCCCACTCCCTCTCACTGAAACCTGCACAGCTAAGCCGGGGGGGCTGGGGGAGGGGGGGGAGAAGCTGCTGCACTGTTGTTCTTGGCCACACTGTCAATCAAACCTGGGTATTTCTGAAATATGTCCTGGGTAGGTTCAGCTAGGCCGAGTATCCTCTATGATCTTTTCCCAAACCGTCTCGCTGCTTGGGACTGCCCCGTCCTTTATCCCGGCAGCAGCTGCGGCTCCCTGCTCCGGGAGGCGGTTGCGGGCGAGGGTCCGTGAGCATCTTTTAGGGCTCCCAGTGTGCACGTACCTGAGAATCAGATTGTGCGAGCCCCAGCCCGAAGCAACGAAACGCTGTGCACACTGCTGCCTTGTACAAGCCTGCTTGAAAGGACTATAACAAAAATCAGGAGTTCCTTAAGTTGCAGGAATGAGGTGGGGCATTTTTGCTCATTTTATCTGAACATAATGCTTGTGACTTTATAATCCTTGGGGGCTTGCTGCCTACCTGCCTGCCTCCTTTCCCATTGACCCATACCCCTATCTGTGCTCCTAAGTTTGCCACGTAGCCCCTTGAAAATTATGCCACAGTTAGGAGTATCAGCTAGACTGTTTGCATGTTGTGGTGCAGCGGCAGGGAAGGTGCCGCCTCGTATGATACCACACAGTGCTCAAGAGCAAGGATCAATGGCCAAGAACCGTGAGCGGCTTTGAGCTTGAAAGCGCAGCCTCCTGGCGCTGACAGGGCGAGAGACACGCCATTGAGACAAGCTGGGGAGGTGTTCCCTCTTAGCGGGGCCTGCCCCTTCTCCCTGCCCTCCTTTGCAAGGCTAGCAGCAGTCTGGAGCAGTCCTGGTGCCTCCTCTGCCACCGGGGCTGGGATTACACCTGGCTCCGGGGCAGCCGGGCAGGGTGGAAGAAAGGTGCTTCTCCCTTACTGAAAGGAAAACAGAAAACTGCTGTCAAAGGCAGGGTGCGAGCTTTGCACATTTTGCTTTTCTCTGTTCTTTTGTAACTACTCCAGCACCGGTGAAACTTTAAAAAATATGAGAAGATGGGCTTACCTTATGCATAGGTATTAGGGAATGTACAAGATCTCTGTGTCTGTACTAACAGTGGCTGCACTATTCATACAGAAAGTATAATCCACCACGCCAGTCTGTAATGTCAGCTTTCCAACAAGAATTTAAAAAATTAACTTCATTTCTAAGATCGAGATGAAAATATTTTTTCAAATATATACCGTACCTAGAACACTCTTGTATATTTTATAGCATGCCCAGAGCTATATATGCAGATATAAAATACAATCTCTGGTTATGAGATCTCAGCATTACCAAAATGCAAATTTCACTCCTGAACATGCAGGCTACCTGCTGAATAACTGAAAGGAATGTCTGGGGAAAATGTTAGCTCTCGTGTATTCAAATTACCCCCTTCAAAAGTTTCCCTCAGGTTTTTAAAATCCTGAAAGTCACAGTTCTGAGGCAGTCTGCAGCTCAAACTTCATTCTGAGTTCTTAGAGTGAAGTCATTTAAATAAATAAATAAGACTGGCAAGTCATTCATAGCTTGTGCCAAGGTATGCCATGTGCCAGCTAGAATTAATTTTTATAAATCCACATGTATAAGAGTTTAGAAAAGTTACAATGCAGATACATACTTATGCGCAGCATCGCTGATGACACTTGCAAAGCCTTAAATGTGCCTGGGTCACATCTTGGAGTGGTGCTGACCTGTGCTTATTTTTAGCTTTTTATGAATCACCTTCTTTTGCTGTGTTTCTTTTTCATTTGATGAAAGGCATATAAATCTTATTGCTAAATAACACTAGGATATTTGATAGTAAAAATAAAATCCCTCCTACTTTCTTTGTGAATAGCCACATGGATGTGTTTACCCTTTAGAGAATTTTAGATTTGATATTTTTGTTACGTTTTGTTTTCTTCCTGGTAATTATGTTGCCACTTTGCTGATCCCTAGTTGCACATTATTACAATGGAAGGTGACAATTTGATTGTCTTCAGTTGGAGAAACAAGTAATTTTATATTCACCAAGCTGTCAGGTAACACTACCTCACAGTACTAAGAGCTCCTGGCAATGTGGTTTGGCACCTATACTTAACTGCTTTGAAGCTTGCGTAACCTCTACTGAATCAGAAATATTTTGCCTGCTAGAAATGTTTTTAGGCTTGTAGCGTAAGGTTTTTATTAAAAAAAACAATCCGTAACTGAACTGCAGAGCCATTGCTTCGTGTTACATGAAGGTACTAATTAGGTGGTTTAGTGCAACTGGCTACAGAGGAGCCTGAAATCGATAGTTCATTTCACTATCTACTGAAGTGCCCTGCTTGCCTTAGAAATGAGTAGTCAAAATATTGTGAGGAGGCGGGAGAATGAGGAAGGAGGGAAAGACTAGATAAAGTGCTTCAGTTTTGTATTAAGTGGTGCAGAGAAATGGCATGTTAACTTTTGCTTTTGCCCCCTGTAGGACTGTAAATTTGCTGTATAATTCATTACGTGGCATCTTACGCACCTCCCGAAAATTGACTATAGGAGGAAAAAATATATGAATGTTGTATTTTACCATTGGAGTATGTATCTCTCAAACTACTGAAAGGATTTAATGAACTCGTTGTGATCTTCCGCCCGACAGGTTTAAGCGCGGTCAGGAAGATTTCTAGTTACTAGAACAAGCCCTTTACTGGCTTTATTAGGGAAAAAATAAATCTATTCTTGTCTTTTATATAAACGCTCCACTCGAAGTCTAAACATGCTAAAATAAATTCCTCTTAGTATTTTTAGGCATCCTTTATCAAAACCATTTATATAATCGTTCAGCTAAACAATTAAGTCATTCTATTCCACAAAAATATGTGAATTAATGCTTATTTATAGCAACCATTGTTTTTTAATTTTATTGTTAATGATTGCTTTTATTTATATTGTATATTCTGTTACTTGCTGCCTAAAACAACAAATCCTAATAAGTTGCTGATGGATAAGTTCTTGGCATGCTCACTCTTGTTCCTGTAGTTATTGGTAAAGAGAGCTGGAAGTCAGTACTGTCTCTTTCTTTTTTCCTTTTCTTTTTCCAACAGTAAGAAATTGGATACGCAGAGACACATGGCATAGTCATAGGACTTTAAAGGCAGTCATCACGGCGAGGCTAATACCAACCAATTAAGCAGAGGTGGTTACGTGATGTAACATTATCAGGAGAAACAATTCATGAGTCAAAGCATTCCAGGGCATATGAGCTCCAGTCCAAAGAACAGTCTCAGGCTGTTTAAATAAAGTGACAGCAATATTGTCAGCTAAATATAAACTATAGAAAATATTAACTACAGTGACTTGAGATGAACACATCCCAGGTGCTGAATGGTTATTCTTGCTCTGCCCTCTGCTACAGTCTGTACGAGTTCACCTTACACATTTTCAGGGCAAACTATAGATACTGCATAACGAAAATGGAACATTTAACCTAGTGGAAAGAACTTGCATTGGATTTTCACTAAAGAGTCATTGGGGCTTAGAGGCTGTTTTGCTGCATCCATTTCAATGTTTTTGACAGCTACTTTGTTGGGGGTGCATGGCTGCAGTAGCTCACTTAGGGCAGACCGTAAGAGCAAGGCTTTCCAGGAGAGTCCCAAGGAGCTGTTTAGCTCTCACTAATGTTTGATTACAAATGAGAAGACATGCCATAAAAATTGTTCCAAACCCTCGGAGCTCTGAGGAGGTCTGAATCTGAAGACAAACTTTGTGATTTGGATTCATATCTCTTAACAGAAGTGTAATTTGTCTGATTTGGAAAAACAAATGTGAGAATAGCTGAGTGTGTATATTTTGGAAGCCGAGGGTGTATTGCTTAGCTTGATGCTTATCTCAGCTAGAGTTTTGGGTGCTCAGTTAACGTTACAGCTTTTACTCCTTAAATCTTTATTTCCTTCCATTTTCCACCCTTTTATGTCCAAGATGATTCCTAGAATAATGTTTCTTACAGTTACCTTAAACTTTCTAACCCTGAAATGTTCTTTATGATCTGTATGCAACTAGTCCTTGTAGTTTTCCTGCAAGGAAAAGCTTGACAGAGATGAGCTGATTTGCCCAAGGCCATATTGTGTCTCAGAGCCAGAACCAGGAAGAGCAACTGGGGGATTCTCTCTCTCCCATTGCTGCATTGTCAATCCCTGTGTTCAGGGATTCGTGTTAGTATGTAGGGCCCTGGGTCTACGGAGCCTTTTACTAGCTGTTCATTTGTGCTGCTAAGGCTTCTTGAAATCAGATAGGAGATTTCATAATTTTAGGAAACAACTGTTTATTCTAAAATGGCAGGCAGATTACAGCATTAGATTTACAATGCATTACGTTACCGAGTCATGTCTGCATAACATTGTTTTACAGAGGCAGAGCTGCAAAATATTTTGGCTATTGGCACAGCATTTTCATTTTCCTTTAAGCTGAATCCAAATGCTCCTATGGCTGGCATCTTTAAACAGGAAAAACAAAGATCGTTTTTCCTGGATGTTTAAATTATGCTAAACTGTTTCTCACCTAGAAATAAGTAAGTTGCTCCAGTCACTTCTGCACAACTACGTGAGTTTGCCCCCATTGTAAATGAGGCCTGTAGTCATACAGGTGAGCCCTCAGGGCAAAGCGGAGATTGCATGAGGGATGCTCCATGGGGAGGCACCTGAGTTCCAGCAGGGGCTGAGGAGCCATCGAGGACATGCAGCCACCAGATGAGGAGATGCCCCGTAGGTATGGAAGGAGAGGATACTGTTGGCAGTGCAGGCAAAGAGGAGTATACGATGCATTTACTTTATTAAAGATCTGAGTGCTGATTTGTAAGAGAGGGTCCTGAGTCAAGCTTAGAGGTATGAGGGAAGCATGCACTTTTGTCGCTCTGTCAGAAGGAGTGGGGGGCAGGCTGTGCTGTGTCTATCTTTCACTTTTCATGAACACCAGGATAGCAGAAAGGTTTAAAAGGAAGTCTTTAAAAGGTTACAAACTTCTAAAAATTGTTTCTCATAATTTATTTAGCTCTGGAGTCACCTAAGCACTTAGACATGTGCTTAACTTTTTGAAACTGAGTAGTTCAATTTGAAATTAGTGGACTGCTCGCATACTTACGGTTAATCATGCACTTAAGTGCTTTAATCTGGCACTTTGGGGAAAAGGAATGGAGACTGTTCATAATAGCTCTGTAACTGAATGTATTTCTAATCTAATCTAATTCCAATCTACTGTTGGAACAGTAGACCTGGGTTACGTCTACACAGCAGCCGCAGAAGCAGGATGCAGGAGTCCATCTGAGTACCACGCTACTGTGGCTGGAGCGCTATCAGAAGCTGGGTTGTTTAAAATTAGTTTGGCTATCCCAGCCTCACAAAGCAGCCATTTAGGTGGCTGCCGTGTAGACGTGCCCTTAGGTTTCGGGGTGCTTGGAGAGGGTGGAGCAGAGCAGAGGCTAGAGTGCCTGGCCAGCTATGAGTCTGCACTGTCCTACGTCTCATTGTTATGGCTTGGTTTATCCGCTCTTAAAATAGTGACTGGGCTATCACGTGGTTGCGCTCTGTGTGTCACCGCTTTGTGGCTTGGTTCTGAAATGTCTAGCAGCTACAACTCCAGGTCTGGCTGTAATTTCCACTGTAACATAACTGCATCTGAGCAGTCAGCAGGGATGGGAGATTTTAGACTTTGGAAGCCTTTCACGTCAGGCATATCTTCTAATTGTTTAGAAAAAGAAGATATACATTGTTTGAGGAATCCGAGACCATAGAAAAGCCTTAGACACAAGCATGTATAATTAGTAGTATTTTAGAAAGGCATAACACATGCTGGCTTTAGGAAGAAGGAAAACTGCGATGTTTGTCTTGAGAATCTGTCTGGCAATCTTCATTAGAGCAGAGGCAATTTCTTCTTTGGATTAAAATTAAAAATCATGTCTGGTATATATAAATTGAGCTATCTGGGATCACGTTCGGTTTTACTCAGGTAAAACCCTCAGCAGTTCAGTTTTGGCTTTACTGCACTGGTATTGAGGGTGACTGAAGTCAGGGTCGCAGCTCCTCAGCTTTATGGAGATTTTGAGAAATGATCCCCTTCTTTTACTGTCTCAGATTCAAAATAATACAGAGTTATTCTAGTTTTGGAAAATCCAAACCAAGATTTATTTAATTCTCAAAGATAAGTCAGTGAAAGGACATTAGATATTTAGGGTTTTTTTTCAACATTTTTTCCTCTCCATTAGGTATATTTTCTACCTTTAGTGATAGCTGTGTTCAGCTAATCTGTCAGTTTAACCAAAGCAACAATTTCACAATGTAGTTTTCTTTCTGATTGTGTGCTGTGTAATCAATATACTGATATAATGTGAGTGTAATTTCCTCTCTTATTTTATCTGCACTGCACAGTATTATAAATAAACAGCTAAAAAAGAAAAAAGAAAGAAAAGCACCAAACAAATCTGTTGCATCTTCTTTTAAGATTGTACCACTGTAGACACTTGTTCCAGTAAAGTAGAATTGGACCCACTTGATTGCATTTAAATTTTTCATGCTTCAGCAGTTTGTCTGGGAGCACAGTAAAGAAAACCCCCCGAGCGAGGATAGTTTAGAATAATAGAACTTGATTTTGTGTATTATAGCGGCACCATTTGCGCTGCTGTAGTTAGGGTTGTGTCAGCACTTCCATTATAAACCCCTGTTTGCAGGGGTTATAACTAGGGAGATATTTTTTATCAGAAACTTTTTTTTAAAAATCACTTGAGTGAATTTAATTGATAATGAGAGAAAAAAATAAAATAAATTATAATGGAAATTAGTAAATTTCAGCTACCTTTTACAAGCCTTATTTATTATTAATACTGATTTTTTTTCTCTCAGTAGAGATTAGAGCAAATGCATTCTGAATATTTTAACTGTAAAATTATGAAGTTATTATGGCTTAAAATTTGGCTGCTCTGCATAATCGTATTTTAACATTGAAACGTATTAACACAACAACCTGCTCCGTGGTTTGATGTTGTAATACCTATAAAGTATCCTAGTGGGCCGGATTCTTCCCCCTTTGAATTTGATGGGAGCTTGCTGGCATTACTGGTTCAGTGCTGCCTCTGGCCTGGTTTTGCTCCACGCACCGAGTTCTCCTGCCTGAGTACAAAGGAGCCCGTGCAGAGCAAACGCCTTCGTGGAGTAACTGCCCGTATGACACCCAGCCACCGAGTTTGTGTTTACACTGTGTAACTGCTCATAAATGCAGGCATCACCCGGGTTTGGTGCAGAGCCTGGGACGCCCAGATGCCCTGGCCACATGCGGCGTAGTGCCTTAAGGACCGCTGGGAGGAGAAGGTGGAGGCTTCCCCCAGGCAGGATCCTAGCTCTCTGCCCCTTCCACCCCGAGGGTTAAGATCCAGCAGCCAGAAACCTGAAATGTATCATGAAGTGCCGATCTCTGACCAGAATCGCTACACTAGAGCTTGCTGTTTTAATGAACGTGCGGGGGAAGAACAGAGGGGAAACACCTCCGCAAAGCCTGCCCGGAGCAGGGCCCGAGCCGGGAGGCCTGCGCGAGCCCATCTCCGGCACGGCACCTGGGCTGCAGGCAGCTGAGTAAAACGCGGCTCGGAGGAGCGGCTGCCCGTCGGGCAGTGGCCACGAAGGGGTAGCTGGAGCGAGGAGGCACCTCGGCCCTGCTCTTGGTCCTTTCTCAGAGCCGAGCGCCGGGAAAAGGGGCTGGACGTGGCTTGAGGTTATTGGCAAAAATGACTCTGTCAATATAATTTCTTTTCAAAGATGACAGATTCCCCTTTTCTGAATGTAATTAACTTAAACAATAGAATATTGATATTAATACAGGTTTTTATTTGTGTTTCCACCACCACAAAGAAGAGGAAAGTTTGTTAGTATATATGGCAGGAAGAAAGGTGTTCCCCCTAGCCAGCAGTACCTGTCGGTGACTTTCCTGAACGGTCACTTGAGGAAATACCGAAAGCCTGTTTATGAAATAGAGGTGAAGCCTTCCTACACTAATTATATTCAGCATGTAATTTCTAAACTTCAGTCTGAATTTTGATTTTCAATTAACATTCCCAATTTGAAGATAATTTTCTATTTAATGTAATTGCAGGAAATAATTTATTGGCTGATTAAGAGTGAGGGCCCAGCCTTCCTTAAGAAAACAGTCCCTAACAAACCAGCCTTTAGAGCCAACTCGTAGCTTTGGACAGATTCAGCCTATTTTCGCAGCTGCACAGTTGTGTTTAATTAGGATTGTGCACTATTATTCATTGGTGCAGTTTGTAGTTGAAATTATTCTTAAGAGACATTTTCATTTCTAGTTTTGTGTCATGATTAATTTATAGTGAAGAAACAGCCATAGCTATTGCTTTTTGAAGAAGCTCGTTCGGTTTGAAGCAGGAATGAGGTCTGTCGAGGAGGTGAAAGAAAGGAAAATCCTTCATTGTGACTTTCGGTTTTAATGCTTACTTTTAAAACTGCACAGACCGTGGTACGTTTACGTATATTTTCATACGAGTGGTTATATTAACATGACTATTTTAATCAGCAAATGGGAAATAAACCTTTTATTTTATCTTGGGTCATAGTAATTATGAACCAGAACCGTTTGAAGTGCATACAGTAATGACGGTTACTGAACTCTTGGCATGTTCTGTGTGCCATCAACATAAATTCTTAGGCGTAGGAAAGATGTAATACAGGATATAAATTCCTCGGTTCTGTGTATTAGCAACTGTCATATTGGACTCCCACTTACGCTTAGGTTTTCCTAAAGAAAATGCAAACCTTTTTTCCCTAGCAGTATCAAGTTTAAGAGGCAGGATTATCTCTATTTACAGAATAGTTATTCTAAATAGGTATCAATGTTTTAATGTGTTCCAGAGCACTTCAAAGCTTGTAATACTTTTATATAGAACTGTACATAATTAGATTAGCTGATCCTATATTAATTTTTTTTTCACTGTAGGATACTAAATCTGAGCTCCCTCATTAATTGTGAGAAATTTAGCATTAGCTGTTAAATCCTATGTGAAACATGGGCTGCTGCATAAATACTACTGTTTAAATTGGAATTAACTTAATTATTTTTCTTTGCACTTGATATTTCCTTCACTGTAATATTCATGAAAGCATGTGACAGATTTGTAAATTTAACTGTTAGTCTCAGATTTCCAGACCCTTTAATCAGTATTTATTTGTCTGTAGAAACAGTACTAGCAAGTTAATGATTCGCTAATTTGAAAAATGCTCATGTGGTTTCCTATGTTAACTGATTTGTGCATTTTTAAAGAAATGATATGAAATCAATTATTATTAAAAAGCAATTAAGGTGAAGATCTTATTCCTGAGTTTCTCAGCAACTTCACTGTCAAGGATATTCTAAAGTTACTGAAAACTGGAAAAATAACTAATATATGTTAGCTGTCTTCTTTCAGGTTTATTAATGATTGTTTTAACAGTTGCAGTTAATCTTATTAGAAATTTTAAACAAAGTGTTTTCAGATTTTGAGTTGAAGTCAGTTATATTTTCATGCAAGTGCAGAAACTGTTTTGAAAGCTGTGTTTGCATACGAGATGGCAGTAAGAAGCCATTATTGGGAAACGACATTTAACATAAATCAATGCACTTGTTCATTACACTTTTAAGTCATTTAAAGTAATTTGTTGAGATATATCCTGTATTCAATGCCTAATATAAAATGAAACATAATTATTTTAGATTTTTAATTCAAACTGTAAAAATTAAGCAGATATTAACAGCCAGTCATTCAATAAACCACTCAGTTTTAGAACACTTTTCACATAAATGTCACAGAACACTTTCCAAAAGGTAAAGTTGGATAAAATTATAAACAGCTTAAGAGAAGATAAGGCTTTAAACAAACAGCAAAAGGAGTTGTTTAGAATAGTTTGAAATTGATTTAACAATTCTCATCTCTGTAGAAAACAAATTCCGCTTGCAAGGAATGAGGTTGGGGAAAGCATGTGGCACCCTCTCATCCAAATATGTGCTTGTAACAGCCTGCTCGTGGGAGTGATCCTTTAAAGACTTGGGCTACCAGGCAAAATCAACATGAAAATAACCCTAAAATCACTATTTTCTCATGGCTGGAGAAAATTATATTGTTTGATGAGTCTCAGTTAATAGGATGACATGACATAACCAAACCCTGAACTTCACCTGGTGTCAATGAAAACTTTATCTCAATGTCATGACCCGCCCAGGGCTTTGGACCCAGATCCTCCCAAACCTTACTTCTTAGCCTACTTTCACTGATTGTGGAAGATTAGTTGTAACTGCTGTAGGCAATGTGTACCTGATAGCCAGTGTGTTCCGAGGCCTGTTTTGAGCTTGATCTTTTCATGTAATATTAACATCTTCTATTTGTCTACTTTTCTTGTTTTGTAGAAGAATGTCTTCCAAGCAGGCCACCTCTCCATTTGCATGTGCAGCTGATGGAGAGGAAACAATGACCCAGGACTTAGCATCACGAGACAAGGAAGAGGGCAACAGTGATCAGCATGCGACCTCTCATCTGCCTCTACATAATGTAATGCACAACAAACCTCACTCTGAGGAGCTACCAACTCTGGTCACAACCATCCAACAAGATGCTGAATGGGATGGGGTCATCTCAGCCCAACACAGAATGGTGAGTTTCACAGTTCTCATAGCAGCTTTCTAAGTCGGTATCAGAAAAGACTGTTCACTTCCATTTTGACAGACATGTTCAGTGCAGTCGTTCTCGGGTGTGAAGCTTTTTACATGGTCAGATGTCAGCGTTAGCAATAGATCAACATCAATATGGTGTAATTGTAAATTACAGTTGTATAATCTTGGTAAGTATACAGGTCTATATGCATGAGGTCATATGATGAGTTCACCTTCGGAAAGGAAATGCATCTATTTATCATGTTTTCATTCATGCCCTGATTTATGTCATAACCTCTCTAGCTCATATATTCAAGCATTAATTTCAGACAGGAGGATGTAGCTTGCAACTGTTTGTCATCTGCAAAGTGTTGGGCTGAAGGAAGAAAGTTTAATAGATTTTTTTAACTTGCCACTCATAAACAGAATCCACCAAATCTAGAATGTTATAGCTTCACACCACAACAAAGAAGCTGGCCTTTTAGGTGACACAAACATCCTGCTACACTTACATGAAATTACTTTTTGTGAAGGGGAAAGGTTTTTATGAGTAACTATCTCATGCTCTTCTACTCTAGATCCCCAGTTTGTATATAGGTGAGGTTCACAAAGATCAGAATTATTATCTGTATTCTTTTCAGTTAGCCCAAATAAAATTATTTTACAGTTGTAATACTGTCTCTTTGCATCCCCCCATCTCTGCTATAAATAGGCAGACTGAATGAAGACTGAATGGGCATAGCATCTTAGTCAATTTATTTTCCTTAATACGTGTTCCTGGGGAGCAGAATTAAGACACATGGAGCAACCAGGTGCTCTGTAAATTTAGAACACCGTAATTCCAGACTCTCCATAAAGTGACTTTCACAGACGTTAAATTCACATAGTTAGTTTAACAAGAATACCCTGCCTTTTCATAAAATTTCTTTTGTGTTTTTATTAGATGTCTAAGACTAGATCTTTTTTCAGGAAGTCTAGATTTGTTTTCAGTAAGAGTTAGAACTTTTTATTGAGGTAAAAAATAACAATTGTAGAATTTTTGACAACTCTAACAGTAATGAATTTATTTCAGATTTGGCTAATCATAATAATTTTGATGAGTTATTCAAGATAGAGGCTGCCATTCTTCATGCATATTATGACTCCTGGAGTTAGAGGACTAAATAAATGCTAGCACTTGAATAATATCTATTCTCTTAAGATAGTTTTTTACAAAATCAAATGGATTCACAAGATTAAGTCAAACTAGAACAATGCTACCTAATCTGTAATGCACACTTTAACCCCTGTGAAGAACTCTCTGTCAGGCCTAAAATATTCCTAAGGATTTGTGCTACTGCCATGAAGCAAGCAAAATTTGTGGTCTTCTTTCAGCTGTAAAAATGGCTTTAAAGAAAAATGATTAAAGATCAGTAATTTGGCAAGGTAGGTTATATTAGTCACAGGTCACCTAAATATGTATGTTATTAGATGCATACTAATGTTGTAAGTTGTATATAGGGCTTCTATGCAAAATTTCCTGATGAAACTTATTTTTGCCCAAGTCATGCAATAACAAGCATATCGTAATAATTTTAATTTAGTTCTATGTTACCAAGAGCGAAAGCAGAATGCAGAATGGAAAGGTTTGATCAAATCTGTTGATGAAAAAATAAATCTGTGAATTCATCAGTCATTTCGCTATTCATTCAGCGAGGCATGTGCTCTCTGGGAATTTCAGTCTCAGGTCAATAAACATTGATAAAATGATGGTGTGTCCCAGGGAGAAAGGAACTCATCACCCTGGGGCATCTCCCAAAGCATACGTTTTTGATTCAGGCTGTCTCTTGGACCTGGAGTAGTACTCGAGCCCAAGCGACAGAACCTCTTGCAGTGTGGTCAGTTGTGCTCATTTGCATTGCTCTAGAATGACCTTACACTTACGGCAGAAGACAGCAATCTCCGTTTTCTTAATGCTGCACTATCCTGTCAATGCTTGCTGTACCTCTGGACGGGCATGAACCAATCTCCACCTTATCATGTTTCAGAACAGGTGCACAAACTTTGCTTGAGTGACTTAGCACTCTGTTTTTTCTCCCTCCCTTTTTCAGTAAATCCTCCATCATCTATCTGCATGAATCTCCTGAAAATCATTAGTAGTTTCCACGATTCTCTTGGGTCAAATTTGGTGGTGTTTGTATGCCATCCTTACTTAGGTGGCATTCAGCTAAACCAAACAGAATTTTTTGCCCAGCTAAAAGCTGGGTATAATTTACAAGTTTCAGCCAGAAGTGGAAACTGAGCTTCTCAGGCATGCTATTCAGTTGCGCTTAAAAGAGAACTATAAGACCGCAAGGTTTAGCAAGGTCCCAAATAATTTAAAACTGCACGGAGCAGGGTCCCAGTTTATTTACTGTAAAAGTGGCAGTTTAGATGACTAGCTAGATCACAACAGTGAAGTGGTGAAAAGATTTTTTTTCTTGAGGGACTGTCACGTAGATTGATTTTTTTTTCTTCTTTGTGTCCTGCATGAGAAACCCTTTAAACTCCAATTAAGTTTCTTTGAAACATGTCAGTCTCCAAGTAGACATCAGTACTGCCAGTAAAGAATTCAGAGAGGCCTGAAATCTTCCTGCTGAAGGCAATTTTTTAGTCCTTGAAGGGAGGATAGGAGTTTTGTTGCAGAAAGAGGAGTTCTAGAAGGAGGACTGGACAATTCTGAGATAGGTACTTTAGTAGTGACCACTTTTCTTCTTCATAAAACCAAACTCCCAGAAGGCAAGCGCCTTCTGACCTTTCACAGACGGATCCTTTCAAAGCAGATTTGAAGAAGCACCTGCTCATACCATTTACACTGAAAATAAAGACAGTGCTGCCACCATTAAAATGCATCAATAATGTGTGTTGTCCAGTTATAACATAGTAAATTCAAAGAGTTCTGTGTTGACAGATGGGGAGGAAAAATTTTGTGTGGATATATGAATAGGAAAAGCTTTGTTTTTTAAGTGGTACCTAATTAAGGGCACGATCCTGCATCCTTTGTGCCCTTAAAACTACTGAAGAGCTCACTGGAATTTTTGAGAGCACACAGTATGCATCGAAACATGCTATGAGGGTTGTATGGATCTTAGACAAAGAAAGATATTGTAGTAGGAAAAGTTGACTAAAAAATTATTGAGGTTTTCCCCAACATTTATTGCATGCGGAGCTTTCTGTGATATAAGATACCTTTAAACTTCATTGTGTATTATCATAAAAACAACACACTGGCTAGAAATGTTTTCAAACTTTCACTCCCTTTTGATATCAGGCATTGCTTTCCACGGAGTCCTTTGTGTATTCTGAAAGTCTGGAAGCCAAAATATTTTGTTTTAACTCCCACTCTATAGTATTTCCCAGCTGTGTACTTATATGGTGTAATAAAAGGATTTAACAAATGGGAAATAGCAGCTGCATTTGGAAATTCCCTTTGTGCTCCCTTTTCATTTGACAGATTCAGCAATGTGTAACAACTGTAACGTCAGACCTGTAATGACTTACACTGCGAGTATCATATCACCAGCCAATTTGATGTTACAGTGGAGAAAAAATAAAGCAACAGAAGGGTTTGGGCCTGTAATTTCATATGGCTGAGCTGGAAAGATTATCAGTATATTTCTAGCTATAACTTAAAATAAAAATACCTGGACGCTTGGGTATTTATTGCTGCTTGTGCTTCTGCTAGAAAATAAATACTATTTTAGACCAAGGAATTAACTTTTTGCTGCAATAAACTTAGGGAAGAGGGGAAAGTGGTACTAAGATAAGAGTGAGGAAACTCTCTTACCTTCTCTCATGTGCAGTGATTAGCAGGCAGGAAATACCACCAAATTTTATAAATTGCATCCAAAACCTGACTCTCATGGGGCATCAGGATGAGGAGGGATGAGAAAAAAACAATAGAATTTATTTTTGCTAAACGTAAAAGCAACTAAATTTTTTATCCCAAAAATGTTTTTACTGGTAACTATGTAAAGTAAGGGAGACTCATGATTTGTGCTTCATTGCTTGGGGTGCCAGGAAGTGATCACCTCCTGTCCCCATCTTCATCACCAACCCTGCACAGTTTGTGAGGCAGATTATAAAGGTTTTCTATTTTTGCTCTGAAGTGTTGGGGGAAAGCAGTGCCAAGAGCAAGCTACCAGATGAGGAGGACGAGTGGCCTGCTTCACTTTGGTGAAGTGGCTGGTGTCTTCCCTGAGGTCTGCAGGCTAGGCACAGGCCCTTGTTGGAACAATAAATTCAAGCGGCTTTAACCTGATGAAATCTGGAATCTTTCTCCATATGACAGAATTACTTTTTTTCTGAAATGATAAAAAGAAGAGAGGCAAATTCCATTCCCATCCTCAAACTCCATGTATAACAATTTGGTACCGGACAGGGTCTTTGAAGAGCTCACCGGCACTGTGAGGAGGAGTGCATATGCGTGAGTGGGCAAAGCTCTTTTCTTTTCCTGCTGACGTTCCTCCTCTACCTCTGCTGTCAGGGTGCAGCCGGGAGTTTACAGGCAATGTGTGCGTGCCCAAGGTGAGGGCACCCACATCTTTTTGCTCTACCGTTACTTGAAGTGATGCAGTAAGAGACCGTTACAGGGAACCACAGCAGCAAATAGGGTCTAAAGGATGGGTGTTACTTCCCTATGAGCAAGGAAAGACCAGCACTCTGTGAGTATACAAGTTAACTGCCTCCAAATATATGCTGCGTTTCCCCTTGTATGATTTGTGACATCATTCAGAGACCCTTGGAGTTTAGAATCAAAATTTATGTCCCTGGATTTTATGTGAAATGGGAACACTGACGTATACTTCATAATTGTGTCACGTCTCTCTCTGTTGTTGACCTCTTGCCAGAAGAGCAAAAGGCTTGCTACCTTTCCCCTGGGCCTACACATACCTCTCAGCAGTAGTGTTTCATATATTCAGCAGGGAAAGATCTCTTAATGACTATTGTATTCATTCTCTTTTAAATAATTTTAAATCACCAAGTGTCCAATTTAACTTTATATAGCTTTTTAGCAAAACTATTAACACCAGAAAGACAAAAGTAGCTGGTATTCTTGCGGTCTTAATGTTTCAGTGCTTACTGCCTCTACAAAAAACAAACACAATCCACCCTCCCAGCCCTGATCCTTGCTATAGGCTTCCTTGTCAAAAGTTCTTCCCTTTAGTGAAAATAAGCTCCGGTTTTTAGGAAAGATGTTGGAAAAATGTTTGCATATACTGCGCACTGTGAATTTGTTGTTATAAAGAATTCATGGCTTCAAAGTCTTAAAGTTATGGACACAATTACATATTTTGAAATTCTATTTTTAGTTGATCTAGTGGCTGGATACGAGCATATAAAATACATCAAATATAAATGCCCTAACTCTAGCAATTCTGTATCTATCTGCTAAATTGCTCATGCAGCTGTTACTTACATGTTCAAATCTGAGTTTTGTGATGATCTATTGCAGTTTTACTGTGGTAGTAATATTATTTCTGGATGCCAGGTAATGCATCAGAATTTTTACCTAACTGAAGAAAGAAATACTTTCACATGTGATTGCATGGCTACAAGGTTTTGGCTGAAACTAAAGGGTGCAAAAAACCAGATGATATGATATTTTATTTTTTCCATAAAATAGAACCCTGTGAGAAATATATTGCAGAAAAGGTAGAATTTTTTCAAGCAACAAGCATTCAGGTATGTGCTTAACGTGACTTTATTAGGACTAGCAATGACTATAATGTTAAGCATGTGCCTAAAGGTTTGAAATATCAAGGATGTAGTTTTACTAGCTTAAGCATAAAAATAGGTCTACCTTTCATATTAAAAATAACAAAACAATTCCCTAAAAATATGCAGGGTGGTGTATTTAATGGAGCTGGTAAAATACAAATTAACTTGTTTAAAGAAGAACCAAATAATTGTTCTTCTTCACATGCTCATTCTACTTGTATTATTTTCATTGTCACACTGTACAATTTTTCCAAATGTAAGGTCTATTTTAAATCTTTCCCTGTATTCTAGGGAGAATAGTGTTTAAATAGAATTAATCATCACCTGAATACTTCACAAAAGACTTCTAGTTTACGTTCATCTAAATCTGTAGACATTTTATGCATTTTCCCTTATTTTTTTCCATTTTCTTATAAAGCAATTTCTGAAAAGTTTTTAATCCAGTTCTGTATGTGGAATTTTTTCAAAAGTAGAAGCATTAACACGCTCTAAATTGTTAAATTTTTTTTTTCCTTGGGCAAGAAGGAATCAGGTATGCATGCTGATTAACACACTCCAGTCATTAACATGTGATTATGTGGGCTGCATATTGAGCACCTGCCAAAAGATAAAATCCAGCACTTTACTACATCTGTGCAAGGACTTTTTGCATTTCTTTTGTACTTTGACAGCTCAAGAAAAAGCAGACTTTGGTATCTTTGTTCAGCATAATAAAAACTGTGTACATAAAATGTCTGCATGGAGGAAGGAAAGATACTACATATATTTGTTTTAATCTTTGAGGCCATGAAAAATCCAGTGACTGAGCCTTACACAGCACCAAGTGTAATATGAATCTCCTAATGTACTGTATCACTGACATTCATATACAGTTTACAACATTCCTGCATGTTTATACGGATTATCTGTTCTGGGATTCAGCCAATGTTATTCTAGTTCACAACAGTTTTATGTGATACCTTTATGTCTCATAAATGTCTTGTTTTTATTTCAATCTTCCAAGTGTTTCATCAGTGTTTACCTTAAAGAAATACAAGTACTCTGTGCAGCAGGCTGGTTTCCTGCATGCATTCCTCTGCAAAAGCTGAAGTGAACGCATAAAGCATGCAATTCATGTCTTGCAGCTGTATACGGAGAAGGATTTGCATTGCATGCGATATTGCTAAAAACAAGAATACAAATTTTACCCTCATATTTACAGTAGAACTAGTTATAAGTTGGACAACTAAGGCGATGTAGTATGAGGAAGCTGGGCATGTACAAAGTGGCCTGCAGTATCCAGGCCACGCAGTCCTTGTTGTGTTTGGCAGCTCTGACAGCATACATCACAAAGTATGTGTCTTTATTTACCCGAAGGGTAAACAGCGTCGGTCGGCCAGGACTGATCACAATGCATCTGCAGTTTCAATTTATGAAAATGTAAGTCTAAATTCTCATTCTGTAAATGGTTATTCCATTATTTTGTCCTTAATAAGAGCATTTAACCAAAGTCTTAAGTTCCAGGGCATAAAGTCTCAATATTTTTGTGTTTTATTGCCAGGCCTAAACACAGGGAGTTAGGACCTGTGGTATTTGGACAATTAAGGAAATCCTTAGCGTCTAACCCTTGCAAAGGCACGCACGAGTTTATGCGTGTCGTGTAAGAATGAGTCGATTGCCCTGTACAGATGACTGGCCCTTGTATTTAACTGTTTTGGGGCGATTTGCTGTTCTGGAACGGGAAGAAAATGCCAGTCAACTGCTTTAACAGGTTTGCTCATTTAGAAAGAGAAGGTTTATAGTTGAAAACTGTAACACTTTTTCTAAAATACTCTCCCCATGGATGTTGGTATATGTGGATTAATCTAGGTTTGCTGCAGCAGTTGGGTTTGAAGAGCTTGCTCCAGTTAAGCAGAGGTGTTTCACACGGGGCGGAAGGTTCCAGGCCCGGGCCTGCCGGGTGGCCGTCCAGCCTGGCAGAGGCCTCTCGCAAGGCCACACTCGCCTCCTCTGTGCTTGATCAGCACGTCAGCCCATTTTTAAGCCTTTTATCTAAACTACAGTTATTTTCCCTATTTTTTTTTACTTTAGGTTATTTTTCCTTGGCTTAGAGCTAGTGCTTACTGTTGTATCATATAGTGTTGAGGTTTTACATATGTACAAAAGGCCAAATGCAAGCCTTTTTGTGGATCGTGTTCAGGCTGTACTCTGGCAGCTGAAATCAGTGTAAGTTTTATCCGAGAAAACGCTGAGTTAAAAACTGGAGGTTTTATTCCATTAGTTGCCATTTGCCCTCCCACTAGCATAATTTGCTGAGACTTTACAAATGATGTTCTCTCAATAGCTCGTAGCAGTCATTCTCAAGCCTTGGATTTAAATAAATCTTTCTTAATAAAACTTTTGTTTTTTTTTTTAATCAGATGAGAATTGGAAATGATCATTTAGATTTTTAATTTCTCTTAATTCTATTTAATTAAGTTCCCCAAAATGGGAAACCTTATTTAATGTAGTGATTGGAAACGATTTTGTAAACATTTGCTTTCATTATATGTTAACTCCAGTCTAGTTCCAAGTGCCAGCATGCCTCTAGTACTTGGAATAAAAACCACTCTGGATATCCAACTTTCCTGGGGTGTTTACATGTGTCCCATTCAATGCAGAGACAGATAAATATCCCTTTATAACAAAAAAGCCTCATCCACATGGAAATAAGCAATTCAGCTAACACATTTTATGTTAGTAATATTTGCTTTCTACTTCTTCTTGGCCATTCATCCTGGGGGTTCAGCTGAACTCTTACAGAAACAGTTTTCTCTCTGGCTACTGAGGAGGATTACAGTTATCCACCTTCAGTCAAAGTCTGGCGGTAGTTTTCCTTACACTGCTGACTAACACCGTGACCCTGGCTTTGTGCAGCCTACCATTTCACTTCCCAGTTTTGTCTCTTTTCTCACTCTCAGAGAGCACCTACGTTTGAGGCAGAATCTGTGCTCCCTGCGCAGCACGCAGGTGCCGCTGTGAGGAACGGCGCTGTCCCCTCCTACGCCCCACAGCCGCCGCTGCTCCTGCCCCGGGAGGCTGCTGCCCAGGCCAGCCTGTTGCCAGGCTGTCGGCCCATCCTGAGCCCCTACCACCACCGCAGGGAGCGCTCTCCGGGGCCGCACCCCAGGAGAGTCGTGCCTGGAGAGGCCCCAAGCGGAGATTTCTGCTTCTCAGCCCCCAAATACAGGATTGGTTTGTATTTCAGCCCTTCAGGAGAGGGAGCAAGAATATTTAATCTTGACTTTGCCGAATCCATGATGCTGTAGACGTTACCTTTTGCTAATGTAGCCTACAATCTTTTACCTATGTAATGGTCTTTTTTGTGTTCGTTTTGTTTGTTCTATTTTAGAAACGTAAGGGCTTAATAGAAGTTGTCCCGACTTGGTTCATGATTCAGGTTGCAGATATTGATATAAATATTAGATTCCCTGTATCAAAACTACGAGGTCAACTTTTAATACCCTTATTTACCTCACTTACCGCAGTACTCTCTCATTTATCCTATTAAAACCAGTTGGATCACTAATGGGAAAATGAAGTACTTAATAAAGCTGTTAGAATTGAAAACACAAGAAAACACATTTTTTACACCAGCAGGAAAATTATAATTGTTTATTCAATCCCTCTTCAACAGAAGCACGTTGAAAGTGTAAGACTTCCTTATTCTGTACAGTAACTAAGCTTTCTTTTTGAAGAG
Organism: Dromaius novaehollandiae; assembly: GCF_036370855.1. Classification (NCBI taxonomy): domain Eukaryota; kingdom Metazoa; phylum Chordata; class Aves; order Casuariiformes; family Dromaiidae; genus Dromaius; species Dromaius novaehollandiae. Next base: position 63,967,594 of record NC_088102.1, on the reverse strand, counting down.
TATTGTCGACACAAGATAGGAAATTTGGCGAATGTACATACTAAAAAATTATTTTCTTAATGTGAGAGGCATGCCAAAATGTTTACACAATATTATCTTAAGGTTAATTTTTAAAGGAACCATTACAGAGTGGGAAGAAAATACCGTGTATGTTGCCACAGAGAGTCTCCGTCTTATTTATACTAGGCTGTTGTTTGTAATTATTCAGAATTGTTTCTGCCATTGACAAAACTATACTTGAGCCATTCACAGAACCGCTCAAAGGAATGGCCAACAGGCCATTCATTGTTTCTACTACACAGCTTGGAAAGCTGATAAGTATAAGGACACTGTTGTCGAACCACATATATTCAAAGTAAAGTTGTGATTGGTTAGAGAAGATGCTGCCCCTCTAATATAAAAAATGCCAAGGACGGGCACATGAAAGCTTTTACCATGTTGCATTAGAAATCCTAATGCTGTTTTCTCACTGACATACCTGTGTTTAGGGGTACGTAGAAGCATGATTTCATGTACTGGCTACCTTTCCTTGCGTGAGCCATGCATAATACTTAAGTATTCATGCCTTGCTAATTTCTTGGGTTTTTTTCTTTTGTCCATTTCTTTATTTTTCTCCATTTTGTGCACACTGAAACCTAATCCTTAAATTTTAATGGCTATAAATAGGTACTTATTTTCTTATAATGACATTTTGTCAATACCACTAAGTGCAATGAGTTGAATGATCTGTAATAAAACTATGTCTATGCTATTGGACTGGCAAGAAAATGTGTACAGGAAAAATGTCCTTTATCTACCTTGAGATTAAAAACCCACATTTCAAAACTAGACTCAATTGATTGTCCCTGTTGAATAGTAAGCAGCTGGAATAGTGGTCCAGAATGAGTTTGTCTTAAACTGTTGGACAGTAAGATTTTCTGTTTTAGTTATCTCTGCAAATAAATACATTTCTGGCTTAAAAGCTTATTTAAATCTGACACAAGACAAAGAAGAAAGTTTAAGATATACAATCAATCACCATACATTTTGTTGCTTAAGCAGTCAGATTTGTGCCTATGTTTGTGTCATAGGCTGTCTTCAAATTTTATTTTTTGTGTCTTATCAAGGGCTGGTCTTTAAATGTCAGCATTGTGGTGGGTAATTTGTAGATCATGAACATGGCCTGGTGGAGGATGGAAACCCCTTTGCAATGCTTTTGTGTATTCTGGTACAAGCACATACAGCTCTAAAACTATCCAATAACAATGTGTGAGTGGGAGGATAGTTTTATAAGTCTAGCAAAGGTATGGGAACCTGAGCAGTCTGCATGATATATCCATTTGGATTAAACTGAGAAGAAAGAGCTCACTTTGCTGTGTTATCTACACCAAGTGATACTTTTACTAAGGATAAAATACCCTGTTAGGACCAAATTCAAAGTTTTACAAATGTGGCTTTATCTTAAATTTCTTCTTTTCTCAAATCTGTTCTCACTGGAAATAAAATACACTTCTTGCTTCAGGAGGAAAGAATATTTTGATACTGCAGCTTTATTAATATTTCAGTATTGTTCTAGTTCTTGATTAGAGATTGAATTAAATCTAATGTAGTCAACACTAAAAATGTGTAGGTTTACTGTGACTGAATTTCACCCATTTTGGATGAAAAAGCCTGCTCTATGTCAAGTTTTTTGTCCATAGGCTATATATTTGCCATTTACCTTATGTTGATATATTTTCCTTTTTTCTCCTTCTAACATGGTAATCACTGAAGTCAGTAACAGTTGTGTGCCTTGGCAAATACAGCTTTCAAAGGAAGTATCATGAGTTGAAGATATAATTTCAAGTTTAGACTTAAAATGCCATTTTATAGAAATATATGAATTTTAAATTAGAGGTTTTAGGGATTTGTCAGTTGTCTGGTGTATTATATAGCTATTGGATGAATTTGACCACCAGATTGTGTCCAAATGCATTAAATGGATATTCATATTAGTCAGATATTTTGTTGCCCAATTTCCTATTAAATATTATCAGTTATGCAGATAGAAGTTGACTTGTACTGAGAATTTTCATCAGTGCTGCTGGATTGCTCAGCTGGGTTTTGCAAAATGCAAACATTTAAGTTGATCTTGGCTTGGCACTTTATTTACTGGTGCCTCTTCTATACTCTTGGAAAAGGCATGAAAAATATCTTTGAGTAGCTTCCCTTCTCCCCTCTCTTCAGGTCAAATGAAATGAAATGGAGCTTCCTCATTCCATAAAAGGTGGAAAAAGAACCAGGTTCCCCTTGCCTACCCACACATTTATTTTCTTGTTGTATGGTGAGCAGCATAGCAGGCCTTTTCTTTTCTGGACTCCAGATTTTCTAGTGAGAGTACCTTGTGCATGAGAGCGAGAGGACCAACCAACAATTTGTGGAGAAGAGATACTTCTTCTACTGAGCAATACCCATGCTCTGCTAGTCTCTTTTCTGAGGGTATCTGTGCCATGAGGATGCGTTTCCAGTTACGTTATGAGGCTGTCTGCATGCTGGTTGTGAATGTGTGCATATATGAACTTTTGATAGCTAGGCCTGTGTTTTCACACAGGTGCTAGGAGCGCTTCTGGTCATGCAGTGGGTGAGGAGCTGGAACATAAATGTGATGTAAATTGTTCCATGAAAGATGATGTGGTCCACCAAGCTCATCAAAATCCTCCATGAATTTGCTGTAACCTTTATTTGATTTTGAACAAGCAGATCATTGCAGTAATAATTGCCTCTCAAATACAGATGAGTCACCTTTCTGCGGAAAATATAATGGAAAGGCTTCCCTTGCCCCATTGTTTTTTAATCTGTCTAGTCTTCCATGAATGTGAGATCAATATAAGCTATTCATATGACTGGAATAAAAGAGAAAGCTGCTAACTGTAGATATATAGGAATAAAAATACCTGTCTGAAGCCTTTATAATGTTTCAGTACACTTAGCAAAACTGAGCAGTTTTATTCTTAAGTTTCTTAACAATTTGTCTAGAATCATAGAATGCATGAAAATTGCTCTTATTTCTTGTAGATAATTGTAGATGCAGCTGATTTAGATTTTTCTGAGTTCTGCTATTATTAGTTGTATATTTACACTGGATTGGTCTACAGTTTTTCCATTTGCCCATTTAATCCCTTGAATGCCTTTGAGTTTGTGCAGTTCTCTTGTTGGCTTCTCAGCCACCCTTTTTACTACTGCTGATTTCAGAGAAAACTGGAGTTCAGAAAGTCATCGTTGCTGGGTTTCTTAAAGTGCCAATTCAGATAATACACTGAAAATGTGTTAGCCATTTAGTGATCCCAGTACTGCAGCTGCAGAGCCAAACAGAACCAATCATGTTAGGGATACCTTTTGTTCTTTCTTTGTTTTTATTCTACATTTTAATTATCCACAAAACTGACATTATAATGTACTCTATGAGTTGAACAAATCCTCATTCTTTCGGAGATTATCGCTCTGCCTCTACCCCGTGAACGTGCCTCGTTTTCACAGAGGCTAAACTTGTCCCTTCTCCATTATGGCCATTTCAGGCTTTTGGGTGAAGAAAAAGGAGTGTGGATGCGTTGCCTAATGGAGGCAGGATTTGGAGAGTCTTACGCGAGTGTGGAAGGAACATTGTGCTGCACTGTGTATGCCTCCAGAGGAGGGAGAGGGCAGGTTATCAGGAGGAAGAACATTCAGTCATTTCTGCTTACCCCACAGATTAGCCTTATCTTCTTGTCTCTGGCCTAAACAATAGATTGAGTGTTCCTTGCTGAGAGCGTGATAAAAACCCCATTGAGCTTGATGGATATTCTCCATGGACTATGAGAGGACTTTGCTTTATTGAGAACGAACAGCTTTTAAATTACTAAGCTACTCTTATACTGTAAGCTTCAAAGGTGTAAATGCCATGTTATATGGTACTAATTCTTCATTAAGGAAATGCATTATAGAAACTAAAGTTTAAATTTTGAAAAATATTAGAAGATGGGTTTTTTTATTCCCATAGGAACTTTACAAAAAGTCTTAAGAAAAGTGCAAAATAGTTTTCAGAAACTATTGAAGATAATAAAGTCTTCCTTTTGTAGCAATGAAGTAAGTGCAGCTCCAAAACAACTCCATCTAAGCTATCATTGTTTTGTGTGGTCTCTGATTCTTTAATCAATACAAATTGATTGAATAAGACATTCTTTAATGTCTGATAGATTAAAAAACGAGGATAGAGGTTTGTTCTATGTCATCTCTCTTTTTATCTGTGCTTACATAACTTCTGTCACTACTGCTGTGTTGAAAGGGATGCTGTGACTGCTGATACAATATAGTATCTTCTTCTAGTTTGCTGCCTTAGTGAATAAATGCATTTTCAACCTCACTAGCAAAAGCTGCCTCCTTCTCTAGTAGCAATAATAATGCCATGCTGAGCATATACCGCAGTGCTCGATAGCGATTTGTCACCACCACCTTCTATGCAGTCCACAGCCCTTAGTTGCCACACTTGTTCATTGCTAGTGTTGTTCCTTCTGTTATTTTGCACTGCCATTTCTCAATCCCTTCAAGCCTGAAGGAAAGATTTATGTCTGACATTGTTGCCAACGGTTAATGTTTTCTAGTCCCTCTTTCTTCAGACTGTTTCACGTGGGATATTGCACAACACAGGTTGCCTTAGTACTCTGTAGATGGGTATTTTCAGCTCACAAAGTAGTAGGAATATTATTGTTTGTTGTGCATGCTATGCATTTACCATGGCTTTGGGAGAATGATTTTAGATAGAACTATTAATTCTTCTCTTAATTCTTAAATAGATTGTGACTATTATTATTACTCTTTGATTTTAATGAAAATCTGCTTTATGGCATTGAATATATTCACTGACATTTCTAGTCAACAATAAACACAAAGCCCAATATTTTTTTAACGCAAATTTTTAACATCCCAGCTGATATCATTAATAAATTAAAATAGAATAATAATTTTGGAAAGAGAACTGCATGAGAAATTCTTGTGGTTGAGGTTTTAAGGGCAAATTGAAGAGTTTGTACTCTTCTTAGCAGAGGGAGTGAGAGCAGAGATGTAGCAAATGCCTGTCGACGGGAGGCTAAGGAGGCTGAGCAAAAGAAGGCCACATAAGGCTCCGCTTTTGGGTGATACGGCAAAATTGATGAGAGCTGGATGTTAATGGTTGCTTTTGATGCTTATTCCTTAGCTTATTGTCCAAATACTATGTCTTACCTATTGACAAAGGAGATATACCTTTTTTACTTCTGTTCCTGTATTTTTGATTATATAATCCCTCTTTTGACAAGTGCGGTCCTAATAGCTGTGTATCAGCACACATGAATTGTTCTGCCATAAACTTGTCTGCTTTTGTATATTGGAAGCACTATAATCCTTATTCTTTAAGAAAAGGATATTATCTAAAGAGTGGTAAATGAGTATGAATGGATGCATACCCAAAGCCTTGTTTCACTGTGCAGCGTATTCCTTTGATTGTCTTTGCTCCTCAGTTAGTACTAGCCTAACTCCTTCTCAAGTTTTAAACCTATGTTGATTTCCATTAGCTGAGGATGTGTCCAGGAATTATTTGGCCTTGCCTGTATTTTCTCTCTTGATGCTACATGTGATGCCATTACTTTAAAAAAAAAAAAAAAAGAAAACTTCAAAAGCTGTACAAGTTAATTGAAAAAAGTGTGAAATCGCTTGTTTCTGACAAGCAGAACCCGTGATGAGGACTATCTGAGGCATGAAACATGACTGTAGAAAGCATGGAGAGGACTGGCCTTAAGGAAAAAGAGGCCCCTGTCAAGCCCTGAAGCTAAGGCATTCAAACTGTAATGCCCATTTTAGAAGCTGCAGGATTCATGTAGGCTCCTTGGTATGACATACTAACAAGTAATGCTTTCAATTGCTACCTGTTTGAGATCTTCCTGATATGAGAAAATAGCCTATGTTTTCACATTGTGTTGTTTCTTTGCAGGAGTCAGAAAGTAATAAGTTATGTTCCCTATATTCCTTCCGAAATACCTCTACCTCACCACACAAGCCCGACGAAGGAGGTCGTGACCGCAGTGAGCTAATGACCAGTGTTAATTTTGGAACGCCAGAACGCCGCAAAGGAAGCCTTGCTGATGTGGTGGACACACTGAAGCAGAAGAAACTAGAAGAAATGACCAGGACTGAGCAAGAGGGTATGTGTTGGATAAGACTGAAACATTTTTTTTGCCCCTTACAAATTTTATGGTATAAAGAATGTGTTGGGTATCAAGAGCCAGAGAATTGCATAATTGGCAAAGGCTAGGAGAAAGTTATTCACAGGTTACCATGGCAATGGTAGTTTGAGATCCATTGGGGATTTTAGACAAATATGTCTGTTTCTTAAAACTTTCTAAATTGTGTTGGTTGTCTGTGAGTCAAAGGAAGATTGTAGGTTTAGATGAAAACTCAACTCTTACTTGAAAGGTTACAATGAATTCCTAACTGGTCGTAGAGTAGTGAGGGATATTCTTCAGTGGTATTTGTTCTTTTTCTTTTAGAAGATAAATGGTTATTCTAAACAATAGGAATGAATAAAACAAGAGCTGTTTTATTTTGCCTCTGAAATTCTCATCTTTCATCACCTTAATGACCCAGCATCTGTGGCTAGGAGAATGGGAAACTGTTTTGAGTTTTAAGAGGACCTAGTTCTGACCTATATATCTAGATTTGCAGCTGAAAAAATCATTTTTTTACAGTCTGCTCAGATATTGTTACATGTGTTAAAAGATAGACATAAAAATGAGGACAAATCTTGGAGCTGTAAGGCAGTTTATGTTCAGTCTTTATTCAGATAATGTTTTCCTTGACTTTGCTAAGATTTTTGCTTTGGTGGGGACTAAACAATTGGAGAATGAGTTTATCAGTGTGCACACAGTGGACAGGGTCCACTATGAAAATCTTTCCCCATTTCAAGTAGGACGAAGTTTTGGTAGCTTCTGTGACAACATCTTCTTGTCTCTGAGCTCATGCTTGAGCTTGAACAAGGGAAGAGGTATGAGCAGAAGGCTCTGAAGTAGATACAGAGGCGTGGAGGCACCTGAAGGTATGGCTTCCAGAAGACCTTCTGAAATACACAGATGCAGCTAGTTATTTTGCCAGTGTTGTTTTGTGGCATTAAAAATAACCAAGGAAGAATATTTGTAATGTAGTAGAACCACTAGGCAGTAAAACCTTGTGATCTTCTTTTTCTTTAAAATATGAATGAATTCAGAATGATGTTACCTTCTCAGTTTCATAATATGGCCAAAGCCTTCAAAGAGTGCACTTTAGGATTCCTCAGCTTTGTGTAACAAAGTAGATTTCAGTTAGAATTGATACTGATACAATAATATATTTAAATATGGAATTAAATCATGTAGGAATGGAAGTAGGCCTTCAGATTTCTTGGCACAATTGTTAAATGCCAGCACATAGTTAAATGTGTTCTCTAGGTGTCCTTTCTGAAGCTGGTGAAACATCTCTAAAGAGAGAATGTCCCAGATTCTTTACTACCATCTGTCTGTTTTCAGCTGTAAAGATCACTCTTTTAAAAATTGCTTTCTTAGATTTGGTGGTTAGACTAGGAAAACTATTTTAAATGTTACTTTGGCAAAATTGTTGTTTTACAGTCAGCTAACAGTCGTGTGACACTCCATGCTAATCAAAGGTCTTGGCTCATACTTTGCTGCAGGAGTATACAAGTTTCTGTTGATGGTAGTGACACCACAGCTAAGACTTTTCCAGGAGTATGCAGAACGGTGTGCTAATAAAAATGTGCTTCAAAAAGTTTAAGGATAATATCTTAGAGTAAGGGTTCAAGTCTTTTGTAGCTTATTTTTGTAAGAATTCTCAGGAATTTTCTGCACTTCCTCTTTATTAGTACATCCTAGTTGATTTGATTTAAGAGAGGTATGTACGCAGCAAAGGGATCACTCTTACTGAGTCTGAGCCCTCCATGCTGCATATTGCCACCAGCTGTGAAATAAAGGTGATTTCCGATCTATAAAACAATTTTGCCTTTTATGGACCACACTATACTGGAAAACTATTTTCAAGCTTGTAAGTTCAAAGGTAATTGGCTGTATCTTTGTGTCAAATTCTTTTCAAGCCATCAGGCATTTTCGGTAGAAAAGATTCACTTCCATTTTGCAAAAATAATTATTGGACATCTGATTGGCGCTGTAATAAGCAAACACAGAAAAATCCTTAATAGAAAGATTTGAAAATATTCAGAATTTTACACCTAAGAAATTCAATGGCTTTAAATTCTTGTGTAGGCTAGGAATAAAAAAACTGTGATGACGAATTTGAATACCTACTTCAGTATTCAGAAGTTTCTCTGAATTGCAAACAAGTAACCTCTCCATACCTATTTGATTTGAATAAAATAACATTTTAAAAATAAATAATATTTTAAGATTCTGATCTTGGTTGTGACTATAGGTGACTGAGTGAGTTGCAGAAATGAAAAACGCAGAAAATGTTTTGCCATCTTAACAATGTCTTTTAAACTACCCAATTAATAGCCTAATCACACATGTACCGTAGATGAGGCTCTTTAATGTGTATCCTTTAAAATAGGTTTGTATGGAGTTCACAGAACTCTTTTTAAAATGGTTTGCAGCCAGTGCTGTTGAGGAGCCCATGTAGAGTGAGCCCTTACCCAAATTGAAAGATGCCTGCTGATTTTTAGGGCAAGTACGTACTGTGATATAATTTCTTTAATGAATGTAACGGTGAGCAAACATCTTTTCCTACTGTATACTACAGTGTAAATTCTGTGGGACTTTCTTATCTTTGGTGCTCAACATGCCTTAGAGAGAAATGAAGTCTTGCATCACTCCTTCGAATACATCTGTTGTATGTATTAGAGTTTTACAGGGAGGAGCTCTGTGAACATCCATGTACCGGTGAGAACTGGGCTAAAATAAGGTAGTGTGTCAAGTTAATAGCCGAGTTAGAAGCGGAACAAAGAACTCAAGAATTCCAGTCTTCTGCTCTAACCTCTACGCTAGTACAGCAACAAGTCCTTTTTAATGTTGTTACTGTTGTAACTTTTTCATCCACCTATAGGGTCTGGATTTGAGTTAATGTGAACCACTCGTGTCTAATACATAAATATTTTGTGGTGTACTTTCAGGTATTAAGTGTCAGTTATGCTCATATATAGTGCTTGTGGTCTCTGTTGTAATAGTAACATTGAGAAAACGAATACATACCGAAAGACTTCACCATGTCTAAATAAATATATTTAATCAGAATCCTTTGGCTTCTGAAAATAAGTTGTCTAATGAGAATTTCATCTGAGCAGCTGTGACTGAGGAGGTCAGCAAGCATTGCCTAAGAGAATATGGCCCAGCTGGTTAAATCTAGTTGTTGTAGTGATTTAAATGGTCAAGTGCTGCTTGTAATCCAGGACCGTCTGTTTGTAAAGGGAAGAGTGAGTGCTTCAGCATAATGTACAGCTGTTTTAATCTCTCTTTAATAATAGTGCTTCAGCCAGTGTCATGTCTTGTGTATAATACCGTGAACAGGAGCGCCTCATACAGGACTGAATATATCTTAGGTCAGTCTTTAGCATTAATTGTAGTTTGAAAAAAGATTATCAACATCGCAAGATTAACAATATTTTTTGACTTTCTGGTCTAGTATTTGTGTACTCCTTATGTTACGGCATTCCCGTGACTTGATTTGTAAAGATTTGGGAATGAGAAAATTATAAAAATAAAAGAATGCTACAAATATTTACAGTTAATTTGGGTATGTAAAGACTTTGCTGACATGTGTTCTCATAAGGCAGAAGAGGTCAGAAATGAACAGGTGCCTAATTTAATCAACAACACTAGACTCTAGGGGCTCTTGGATAACTTTGATAGAGTCATCTTCTTACTTTTTCTGTAAGAAAAAGGATTTGTTTACTGGTCCTTTTCTGTGCAGGTATCCTCCAGTAAAATCTAGTGTTACATTTCTTTACAGTGCTTAGATGGAGAGTGTCTGTTTGATAGCACGCTCAGACCGCTTCTCTCCCTTTCTACCCCTGGTCAATAAAAGAAGTTTCTTTCAGAATATCACTTATATTGCTTTTGCGAGACCCATTTCCATTGCCTGGACGGCCTGACTTCTAGGCTATGAACTGGCTTCCAGACAGTTATCCTACTGTACTTCATCGTAAGCCTCTCTGAGCAATAATTAGTGGTACGCATCTTGTGTGCAGCGAGGAGAGCAGATTTCCCTCTTGCAGACGGGGAGCGCTAGGTTGACAGGTCAGCTGGCACTTGTGCGCTGGAAACTGGGCATGTCGTTGTGGCCGAGTGCTAAGCCCTCATCACTCGAGGCCTGGATTCCCAATTCACTTGTGACCTTGATTGTGTGTGATGTACACGGTATCGCTTTTCAGCCCAGCTCAGGGCCGAATTCTAGCACAAGCTTTTTATAAACTGCTTCCCATTCTTGTTTCCTCATTGAAGACCATAGTTGAACATGCAGAGATCAAAGATTTTTACTTAAGTGTGGTGGAATAATGAACATCTATGTAAGGAGTAGTATATTCATAAGTTCCTATCTATTCTCTGTCATGTGCACCTGTTTGTAGTCTCTCTCTATAGGTGGATATATGTAGCTCATAGTGATACATAATATTCCTAAAGATGGCTAAAATAAAAATTATTCATATATAATATTAATCTTATATAGAATAGGGACTTTAAAAATGTAGAAAACCGTACTACACTACTCTGTAGCAGTTGTTTCACGTTTTGTCGGGTTTTGGGTGTTTTTTTTCCTTGAGCTTCATGAGTTAATAAGAACTGAAGGCTTTCTGTTATGTTGACTTAAAATAGATTAATGCTTCCCCTATAAAATTTTCTGTCATGCCACTAAGGACAGTGTACCCAAATATTGCACACACAAATATATACACATTTTCTGTTGACTTCACCAGGAAATAAAGAACTATAGCTTTCACATAATGTGTTTTATAACTGGGTACTGGTAAACCATTTCAGCTGTAATTTTATGCAGATTTATTTTTTAATAGAGTCTGTATGTGTTAGATCTTACTGAATGAATGGGAAGCTTCAGTTTGTATTCTTTGTCTTAAACCTCCAACAGCTGAGAACAGACTGAGCTCTGGCATGTACCCTTGCCTTTTGATACAGTTTTAAGCACGATCTTTAAGGATGTTAGGTGTCAGGAGCTCTCTTTTGTGGATCAGGCCAAGAAGTAAGCTACTGACTAGCTGTGGTCAAGGAAGATGGTTTTGTTTGTTTTTCAGAAGTGTTGCTGAGATTTGATTCAAATTATATCTTCTGTCATATTCTATGCCCAAAGTTTCCACTGATTAAGGCATAATCACTACTTGTCCTGGTACACCTGGCATTTATAACAGAATGTTCATTATTCTGCAGTTCTCTGCATGACTGCAGGTATTATTCTGTTTTAAGACCTTAACAATATTCCTGGGATTTGGTATTAGGATTATCCAAACTAATTGTTAGAAATAAATTAATATTAGACTTTTCTTGTTTTGTGATATCTATGGAATCCCCAGATGGGGGCTGGGGTTCCTCTCAGCTAAAAGCAAACCCTTTGGATGTGAAAAAATATATGCTCTTCAAGAACCTTTCATTTTCTTTGAAAAACTTTCCCACATCTGCAAGGTACCAGTCTCATGGTACTCCCCTTTTCATCTTTAAACCTTAAAAATCATTTCTGGTAAGCAAGTTCACAATTGGTTATATAGATAATCAATTTAATGCACATTTTTATCAGAATCTGTATTGTTAAGATTTCCCTGTATTTGGTTACAATCCACAGATGTACTTTAACAGGCCGACTGAATAAAGCACGTCAGTAACTCAGCATTTATACAATCAAAATTGAAACCTTTTCCCTTCCTCTTCTGCTTCCTCTTCCTCTTCCCCTTCCCTTTCCCACCAGTATGCTAGATATATAATAATCCTTCATCTTTCTCAGTTCCTAGTAATGGTAGCTGTACTAATGTTGTGGTAGTGTCTGGAGACTGGCTGAGGAATTCTTCTGCTGAGCTCTGAATATGCTTCCATAAAAAAAGGTGCTTGCCCAAAAGAGTTCACAATCTAAACAGGTAAGCCAGACAAAGTTAGAGGAGAGATATGAAGCACATTTTCCTACGCTGCTGTTTTCTTGCATTGCTTACCTCTTTACCATATAATTAAATGCGACTCTCTGTTTTCTTTTAAATCCAGTGACTTTTGTAAAGTCATGTTGGTCACTTCTTTTCCTTGAAATTTTTGTTTCTGTTTTAGAGGAAATATATTCCTGTGCTTATATAATATTTAGAGAGGTTTTATGGATCTTATTATATAATATTTAGAGAGGTTTTACGGATCTTAAACTTTCTAAAAGTTTGTTTATTGAAAAGTACAACTAGTTCCTATGTCTTAATAGGCTAAATTAAAGTAATTTAGTAACATTAGCACAAAGAAAGGGGTTACTAAGGTTAGTTCCCTGGTAGCTAAAATAACTAAAAGAAGATGCAGCCTAGTTTCTGTCTGAGTTATCTGTTGGTTTTTTTTTTAATCAGAAATTCACTCTTCTTTAAAGCAGAAATAAATTAAATGAACTAATTTTAATGGCATTTATAACCAAACCTGTGTTAAGGTAATTATTTTTTTCCAAAAGCAGACTCAGCCTGTGTTTTCCAACCATATCGTATCTGGTAATTTTTTTGTCTTATATTCTTATGTATCCTTCTAGGTATATGAGAATTTATGCATTTTTGATTATTTCCTGTTTTACGTCCTTTAAGGCTCTCAGATTACCACTTCATGATTAAATGCTATTGCACAATTTTTATTTAAGTAATTGGCACGTGTTGTCATCTTTCCGCCTTCTCCTCACATTTATTATCTGCCTGTTTACATGACAGTCTTGCCCAGTGTTGTATCGTTGGAGCACCTAGTCATTAATCACAGGTTCCACGTGCATTACAATATAGTAATTCCTCAGCATTTGCCAGTATATCTCATGCTACATTCAAACATTTCCCTTCAGTTTTCTTTGTTCATAGAATTTATTCATGGTACAGAAATGGAGATCAGTGCAGACTTTTACACAGGTATAATGAATAAAAAGAGCTATATAAGTAAATCAGTAAATATGGAGACCATCCTTTATGCAAAAAGGTACCAAAGTTTTCATGTCCCTTCAGTTCTTAGCTTTAATTCAATATTATCAACGAATTTGAGTGGAGATAGCCACATGATCACAAGTAAGATCTACAACGTTGCATCACCCCACCTTTGTGGAGATTGTATGTCCCAGTGCAGGTTGTTTTCTTGTCGAAGTGCTGTACCTACAACATTGCTGCTTTTGCCAATAAACAGAGTTGATCTGAGCTTGAATCCTGCTGCAGGGAGGGTCTGAAATTCAGGGCTTAGTTTTGAAGATTGGGACATCTCTTCTAGCTATGGTACTTTTGGGTAGACGGTTAGTTTTACCATTTTATATGTTCACATTACATTTTCCTCACATTACAGTGAGGAAATGGGTTCACTCAGGCCTCAATATTTGAGATCAGTAAAACTCTTTTCATGAAAACACATGGGCTTTCAACCTTTCCTCATTGTCTTTTAACCTTAGCTACAGACAGCCTTGTAGACAGAAATGGATCAAATGGAGACAGGCCTGGATCCTGCACGTACCAGCATCTCCTGATCATTCCAACCAGTTTTCCTCCAGTGATTGTACTGTCTGGTGTCCTTACCTTCAGGGAGCGTTCTATCTTCTTCCTTTAATGCGACTGCATCTCTTCATTCCTGACATTGTGAACTGCTATATAAGATGTTACTTACATTTTACTGTGTGGTAGATTATCTCCATTCTTCCATTTTATATGATTTTCTGCAATATGCTCATCTTTTACCACACGCTTCTTTAGGCATGCGGTATAAGATCTGCTCTCTTTACACTGTTTGGATGTTTTGGTGAGATCTGCTCTGTTTACACTGTTTGGATGTTTTGCTATGAGTATCATGAATGCATATAAAGAGGCATAGCTAAAAAGCCAGCTTATAAGCCAGCTTTCCTTAGGGTAGTAAGAAAGGCAAGTTCAATGTGAATGGGCACAAGTAAAATCAGGCTCAATGGCAAAAAATGTGAGTGAGCAAATAGCTATAAAAATATGTGAAGTTGCTTCAGTGGTGTGATCTTGGCAGCAGATAAATAAATTCAAACTTCATTGGTTTCTCGGGTGCTGTGGCATAAACCATGTTATGATCACATCATGCTTCAAAATAGTAATTGAAATGCCTTCTGTAGTAATCAGATTAGTAGTAGGGACCGGACTGGAATACTTGCCTTCCTAGAATTGTCAATGTAAATATGAAAATATGAGAGAAAGATGCGGCTTAAACGTGGCCAATCTTGTATGCCATTGTATTTTCAAGTTCTGTAGGGTGAACGACCTCAGATTTCTTTGGTGATGAACTTTAGTTTTAGTTAGTCTTATTTGCTTTGCCATTCCTGCTGTTTTGCAACAGGGCCTAAAAGTGCTTTAAGTGCTTGTGACTGGGGTAATGAATGAAAATATCTTTCCAGCACTGAGAGTATTGCATTAGACTGAATAGTCACCTTACCTGTAAAAGCACTATTAGAGAGGGGCAGCTGTAAGTAAGGATAACGATTTGTGTCCAGTGCTTATTTACTGAAAATTGTAAATGTATTATTTATTGAGAGCTCTCCAGACAGTGCTTGTCAGAATAAAAATGTCAACTCTAAGCAAAACGTTATAATACATAATAAAAATGCTAGGTACGCAGTTTAGAGATACAGCTAATTAGATCTGCTTTTCTTAAAGAAACGTCAGTAAAAATGCTCAGCAGCGTATACATTTTAAATGCTGATATATTCCTTATTTTCCTATACAGCATTTGGTTTAGATACCTTATCATTACTTAAAAATAATCTTGACAACTTTATTTTGTTGCCACGTGAGAGAGGAAGGCATTCGCTGCCTGGCTGCAGGAGGCAGCTGCACGTTCAGACCGTCGTGTTCAGGGAACAGAGCGAGCAGCAACTCTCACCTCTCCGCTTTAGTCTGAAGCCACACGGTGCCACCTCTTTTGTGGGGGAAACCTGCCTCCAGTGGAAATAGCAAACAATTATTAAGATTAGTCTTCAACCGTGCTAAACAAATGTTACGTTAAAAGGACTAAGTCTGTTCAATGTCAGCGTTACTTTTGTGTGTTATTAAATGCAATTAAGCATTAGGGAAAAATAGAGCTCTTTTTTTTTTTCATTTAAAATAATGTATTATACCATTTAAGTATTTTTAGTAGTTTTTATTTTCCCTGAAGCTTATAATGGGAAGAACTTGAGGTTAAAGAAAAAGGAGATCTTCCAGAGCGTTCATAATGTGAGGGAGGAAATTGGGTTTTGAATTTATCCTTTTTACAAAGAACAGTTCAGCATAATAAAATTCCGGATGTAGTCATTAACAGCAGCTTTCTTCAGCGGCGTGCGTCAGCGTGCACGGGAGTGAGCCTTGCCGTGTTTATTCCTGTGACGATACGTGCGCGTTCCCCCGCACTCGCTTTGCCTCTCGGCTTCACAGCAGCAGAGTCGGGGACAGGCTGAGGTTGGAAGGTGCTGCTGCGGTTCATCTTGCACAGCCTCCGTGCAGGGCAGGGCCAGCTAGAGCCACTTGCCCGGGGCTGGGTGCCGGCAGTTCCTGAGTATCTCCAAGGATGGAGCAGCCTGGGCAGCCTGTGCCAGTGTTCAACCACTCTTGCTACTTGTGCCCATTGCCTCTTGTTCGTTCACTGGGCACCACTGAGGAGAGTCTGGCTCCGTCTCCTTTACTCCCTCCCATCACATATTTACACACAGCGATCAGATCCCCCTGCGCCTTCTCTTCTGCAGGCTAAACGGCCCCCACTCTCTCTGCCTCTCCTCGTACGGCAGGAGCTCCGAGCCTTACCCACCCTCGTGGCCCTTCACTGGACTTGCTGCAGCGTGGCCATGCCTTTCTTGTACAGGGGAGCCCAAAAGCGGACACAACACTGCAGATGGGGTCTCAGAAGTGGTTTATTTTAAGGCCTGTAATTCTGTGCTGTAGGACTAATCTACCTTTCAAGTAAACAGGAGTTTTGTTATGGACTTCAGCAGTGGTATGCTCAAGCCCCATGCGAGTGCTACTGATCTGCATAATTCAAGTTTTAGCCCTGCGTATGGCTTCACACGTCCTAATGCATTGCTAATGAGCACAAAGTAAAAATTAGGAACAAAACGTAATTCTGTATTCTGAACTGCATGTTTCTATGCTTCATAAGCTTGTTTTGCGTTATCATGAATCCTTTTAGTCCCCGTTTGTAATTAGGCATCTTCCTTATATACTTATTGGCATGCTGCGCTCCAAAACGAAGCAAGAGTTAATGGTTACATGTGTCAAAATCCTCCCTTTTCTGTATTCCTTTAATAATATAAAGAAGTGACTGTGCTGCTACAATTAAGATTGTGATACTCATGAAGGAAAGAGCGCAGCAGCCCTTGTTCAATACAGTAGTGAAGGCAAGCACTGTGTAAACATCCGCAGATAGCTCTCGTTAACATCCTCAGTCCTGACCCGCGGCACCCATTCTGTTCCAGTCTTGGGTCGCTCTTTAACATGGGCTGCCAACTGTGTAAGGCCATGCCAAAGTGTCTTGTTCTACAGCACAGCATTTTGGAATGTATCTAATAGCTATTTTCTTTTATTAATCATAATATATTTTTAGTTTTACTTACTTAGGTGCCCAGAGTTCCTGGGCACAGTGCCCTGTGTATGAATGCCTGCTTATTTTCATCTTCCCTTTTATTAACTGTTTTTCTTAATGCTTTTCATAACTGTTTGCCATATTTTGACATGAAGCTATAATGCACTGCTGTCTGCTCATCACATGATCTTCAGTGAACCTGAAAAACCATGTTGAATACTCTTCTGTCTTGTATTCGTTTGAAAATGTTGGAGCAAGCAGGCTGTTTTACCCATCCGGAGGAGCGGCGAAGGCACGGGAAGGCGGGGAGCTCTGTAGGCAAGTTCTCGTTAGGCCCACAACTCTCTCAGACTGAATTCTGCCCACATCTATACTTACGTTGTACGGGTTAAGGGAGATGCAGGAGGACAGGATTTTGCTTTTTCTACTCTTTACCTGCGGTTTTGATGTTTAAAATACCTTTGGTTCTCAGGGTAGGTCTTAGCACTCCTTATCATATCTTAAATATGTAATAAGTAGATTACTTTTAAATATTTACAGTGAAACAAAAACTAACACATTGAGCAGAGGTTTGTTAAAATGTCAAAAGAACTTGCCATAGTGAAAAATAAATATCGAAACAAGTTTATTCTTGAGGTGAGTCTCAGAATTATGACAGGAATAGTTCTGCAAAAATCTGTCTAGAGTTTGCATCACAGTTCTATTACATTTTACACAACTTTGAATGGCACAGAAGTAATTTTACAGATCTGGCATGCACATGCGTTGCTAAGTAAAATAAGCTTCCTTTGCTTCAGTTTATCAGTTTTATCTGGGGACTGTGTTTTTAGCTGTTTAAATATGATTGTTGCGGTTCTATTAGTAGGTTTCGTTATATCTTTAATTATCCTAGTAATTAATAGTTCAGTTGGAGCACTGGTCCCTCCAAGTTTTGGAGTGTCTGTTGTTTCTGTGATACGAGTGGACAACGTATCATGTCTGCTGCCTTTCAGTCTCTGTGTATCAGATGACACAACAGACTATGGCCAGGCACGTAACCTCAAAAATCAAAGCAATTTGTTAATGAACCAATAAGACAATGTAATAAGCATCTCTATTCACTAGTGTCCCCCAGCTTTCAGTTATTCCTTTTAGCAAGAGTAGCTAGTGCTGTATCAACAAATTATATCATGACACTAATTTGGTTGATGAGAATACCAGGAAAAAACAGTCTAATTAGAAAACGCTGTATGTTAGGTGGCAAAATGTGTGATATTTTCTTTTTTATTGTAAAACCGCAATTTGTAACTTCTCATAGTTAACGGTTTTTGTCTCCCCCCCCCCCTCACTGCACATTAAATCATTAAAAAAACACCAAAAAGAGACTATGGGATCTGAAACACAGTGGCCCTGAAGTGATGGGAAAATGGCCAAGGTGTCACAGCTAATTTCTGACCCTGCTTTATGAGTTCTGCTGTTCCTTATTCCCCTTGTCAGTCTGTGAATCCCTGAGGCTGTACAAACTGGCCTAACATCACTCAACTCCAGTTTTATATCCTCTTTTAATAATGTTGAGTCTATTCTGTCCAACTTTGATTCAGACAACCTGCTTGTCTTGAAAAAGTGATATATTTAATCAGTGGCTCTGTCTCCAGCATAGCTCCCACTGCGTGAGACTAGAGCCAAGGAGTAGTGCAGTGGCCTGTCACTTCTGTTTGAATAGGTAATGTGGAGCCGTTCAGCCGAAGAGACAGGAGCTGGAACTGCTTGTTAGGACACATGATCAAAAGCCACTCTCTGCTTTCTGCCAATCAAGCCTCATGTCGCCTTGTGGGGCAGACATTAAATAGATTTTTCTGCCGTACACTGTGGGCACTTTGCCAGTTTGACATGTGAACTGTTACAAAAGATACCAGAGTTTCCACTGCTTGCTGACTGCTTTTAAATATTACCAAGCCCTGCCTGTCCAAAGTTGAATATTTTAAATAACGTCTTATGATAAATTTCCACTACTATTAGGCAGTCTTCTTCCTGCTCCAAACAGTTCATAGATGTTTTTAAAAACAAAACTATAAGTTGGTGTCTGGAGACAAACAAACAAACAGTCAAAAAACTGTTGAAGGAGCCTGTGACAAATAGATTCGAACGAGATGAGTATTGTCTGAGACCTGGGGTGAGTTGCCTGCTTTCACTGTTGTCATTTTGAATGTTGTTCCTATTTCTGGTCTTTCAACATTATTTAATTAGATTCTCCTAGCTGAGATCAGAGCCCTATTTTATTATTATGTTTATGCGGAGGGCTATTAAAATTGGCTTGTTTTGTAAATTAGGCTGAATTTATTTATTGTGTTTAGTGGCTGCTGGTACAAATATGAATGTCTTAAAAGGGCTCTGTAGTTGTTTCTAGTTATACTTTCCCTGGCTTTTTCCTCTTTGTCTATTACCCTTCATAACCACCTCAGCTCTTGTGCCCATGGCAACAACACTCAGTGGTGGAGGCTAACAAAGATGACATTTAGGCTTTGCCTGAGTAATGAATATTCTTTTGTAACTTACAGGGCTACTGAATTTATGCCATTTTTAGATGGAGGTCCCCAATATCTAGATAACTGCTTCTGTTAATGCACTGGCTGTCTTGGTATCCAGATATTTGCTACTTACACACTGCTTGCTGTTCCTGATACAATGATCTTTTTTTTTTTTTTTTTTTTTTTTTTGAAAGAGTAAAACATTTTTACCAAAACATACCATGGCAGTCTAGTGGAACTCATTTAAACAGTGAGCTACACATAAACAGCTGCTCCTTCAATAAGCCATTCTTTATAATACCCTTATTACCTTCTAGTGTCTCAAATTCTGATTAGTCAACAGTGCTGATTGCTGTGTGGCATTCCACTGCCCATCTTCCTTCTGCTCAGCTGCTCATGTCTTAGCTGCTCCATGATTACAACACAACTTGGGCATTGTTTCTCCAAGTTGTTCTTCATACTGCATATCTTAGACAAAAAAAAAAAAAAAATTCTTGAGGAGAGGGAAGATTTTATTTCGAGTTACTATGAATTCTGTGAAACTTTGTGAATTGTTTTGGTGCAACTGTGAAACTATCATGTTCTTCAAAGTCTGCTTACTTCGCAGCTTTGTAGTAGGAGGAGTAACTTCTGTAGGTTTACAAGGACAATCTATAAATACACTCCAGCTAAAAGCACTTCAGAAGAATGAAGGTTAGTCATTGTAAAATTTGGAGTGTGGCAGAGCAGGAGAGACTTAGAGTGGGATTTTTTTTTTAAATGCACAGCCTTGGCCTAGCTGTGCTTTCACAAAAGTCAGTGGGTTCAAAAATCAGTAAGAATAGAGCTAATTTGTCAGAGAGCAATTCTGAAAAACCTACCCTCAGTATTACACACTAAGTTTTGGAAAGGTGTGTAGTGGCAGCAAGAAAAAAAAGAATGAAAATGAGAAGGTTAGAGAAGAGATCATATGAGTGCTCTGGAGCTCCAATTTCTGGTCAAAGCAGCAAGCACAGAGTTTTGTTACGGACGTTAAAACTTTGCCAACCAGTTTATAGGTAAATAGTGGCGTAGTGAGGAGAACACCCTTACTGTGACTCCATAACCCCCCGCAGGTTCCTTTGGCGCGAGCCCTTCGAATCAAGTCATCGTGAGCATGAAACGCTGACACACTCAAAATGCAACCCCATTAAAGGCCTTAAATCTGTCATTGTGCTCTGGAGCCTGCTCTGAAAATAGCAAAGCTCTTTTTGTAAATTAAAATCGGTGTGAATGGGAACAGATGTTGACATGCTTTACTTTATCTGCAGGGATCCCCGTGAAGGGGGAGAGGGTCAGTGAGGTTAGACGGTAGGAATTACTGCAAATGTGCAAAACCCAGGATCGTCTAATATAGACATTGTCTTTGCTTTTATGCAGAGTTGTAATAATATCCAGTGGTTACTTTGGGTTGCTGATAAGTCTGTATATAAGGAAAGACAATTGTGTAATACCTTTAATTCCTCGGCGGATGCCGTCTGCCCCCCTTCATGTCTCCCCATGCAAGGTGAGGGATACGGATACTCGCTCCCCTCCGCAGCGTTGCTGCATGCAGACCTGGGTTCAGGAGATGCGCGGTGCCTCAACCCCCGTTTCCGGCGGGGACACCTGAGCTCACTCAAGCCTTCGGAGTAGGCGGGCACTCAGCGCGCCCTCGGAGCAGGCGCCGCAAAATCTGTATTCCAGCTGACGTTGGGTAGCATTCCTGGTATTTCAGCATTACTTTTTAAGATTTTGGATGGACTCTCATGTTGTATTATAGCCACCACCAACTTTTAATAGGTTTCGAAATAAAAAAGTAGGCTTACTCTGAAATGTGCAATTTATTAAATAGCTTTGGTAGTCAGTTGAAATAAATTCTTGTTGAAGATTTTTCCTGATTAAAAAAAAAAGTAGCATAGGATGAATTTATTTATAAGAACTGTAACAGTTTCCCTCAATTCCTTTTCTATTTTAGATTACCTTATAATTTTCTAAATCTACATGAACAATAATGATCAATTTTGTCAGTATTATTCACACCTTTTATTAATTTAGCATAGATGAATAAATGTGAATGTTGTGAAGAGTTGATTGGGAATAGATTTTAAATCTGACAGTTAGATTACAGGGTACCTAAGAAAAAATGGCTCTTTCACTAGGTACCTAGTAATTTAATTCTTGTTTGAAATTATTATAATTTATTACAGTGTGTGGGTCCTAATGAATGTCTACTATTAAATGAAAAGGAGAAATTGAAATTATGAAATTCTTTTAACTTGTATCTTAAAAATCCTCTTAAACAATTCAGTAGATATTAATAAGCAATGTGCTTTTCCTTCCCTTTTATGTATGTACAAACAAAACCATTTTTGCCAGTTCATAATGATATCAAAAGAGTGCTGCTGGAAAACTTACTTAGAATCAAAACTGTCTTAAAATAGAATGGAATAATTTTAAATGATGAAAAATATGTAAAATTTACTATCTTGTTTAGACATTTAGAGCCTAAAGGAAAATTCAAAATGATCGGTAGAAATTTTGCCTTTGTAAGAAATGCAGGTGTGTGTGTTGCAAAAATAAACTTTTCAGCATTTTTCCTACTAAAGGAGTCAGTCATTACAGCCTAAGAATTTCACAAGCATTATGCTTTTACCATCATTATTTCAAATAATTTTTCACTTTACTTATTGACTTTGTTTTCAAAAATGGGTAGGAGAACTTAATGCTAAATTAGTCTTTCCAAATACACGTGAACAATGGGCTATGGTGACATTTTAGATAAGCGATGGAACGCATATTGCGAGGTGCCTTTGCTAAGAGGACAAACCTTAAAATTATATCAGCACCTGATAAATACAAAAGGGTTAGAGGCTTCAATGGAAATTGTCTTCATAATTACACTATTTACAAGTCAATAACAGCTGTGGCCATTGGAGTTCATTGCTTTCAAACTGGTACAAGGAAAACCAGAATTTGACTCATCTGTAGTGTTTTTGTAGCTCTTCTAACTCTGTTACGCAGAGGATTGCCATTATTGAAACATGAACAAGTATCTCTTGCAAGTCAGACAGAGTCCTTTCTAAGCCAGACAAATTACTAAGGTTGGCTGCCATTTCCTGATACTTTTCTTTTTGTGCCAAACAACCCGGTTACCCTCCTTACGCAAGTCAACTTAGTCTGAGTAGTAGACTACTACTTCTGGTTACCTGTTGCTGCCTTGCAGCTGGCAGATGGAGCACCAGTTGGATTTTCCATTTTAAGGAAGCAAACTAGCATTATTGCCTGCTTGCATCCTTTGAAGTGCATGTGTCTTTTCCTCTGTAAGAATGTGTTGGATATTACTCCTCTGCATGTTTCCTGATATGTTGCCAAAAGAGAAGAGAAGAGAATGAAAAGGTGGCTGTGGTGACTGCTCTAGCAGCAGCTTTGAGGTGTAGGTGTGATTTGGGACTTCAGTAATTTTTGCATTTTCAGCAAATAGATATTTCTAAGACAAGGAGATGATGCCAATATTTTCAAAAGTAGCCCGGATTTGGGAACCTACCTTTTTTTCCTATACAAAATAGACAGCATCCAAAATCACCATATTTGAAAATGTCTTTATAGGCACGGAACAAAACTTGTCATGTTACCCATTTGTCCTCTTTCTCATTGCACCCACTTGTAGTGAGCTGTTAGACTGTGACTGCACGTGAACTTTGCTATCTAGTTCATTTCAAGCCACTGGTAGAAAAAGGGAGCCTAAACAGAAATTGTTCTTTTCAAGCTTCTAAAAATAGTCAGGCCTTTCTCACCAGTTAGGAGTTTTTATATGTTTACTGTTCTTTACTATAACCAATTCCAACAACTGCACTTACTGCTGTTACATTAAAAAAATAGGAGCATGAAGTTTCTTTAATAGTAAATATTTCAAAATATAAATGTGATATTAATAATAATAGTGTGATTTTTTTCAGAATTTCTTAGGCAAATTTTAGTTATGCAGATTGCTTATCGAAATTTATTTTCAGTAAAATATGTAAGTAATATCAAATTGAATTATTTATTTTTTTGAACTTGTGTATTTTGGTTCTTGCTTGAACCTTAAATGAATGTGGAAATCTGAATGAGATGAGATTAAAAGGTTTAAATGGCTTTAAAATTATATTTGCTTTAGTGCAATCTGTCAGTTTAAATACTAATCTGCTTTTTTGTTTGAGACTGCATGGTAAAAAGCCAACCAAAGTGGGTTAAAATAGCCCAAAATATTTGCAGTATGAAGCTTGTTTGTTCCTTTCTTAATCAGTCAGCGTCCTCTAGGAAAAGTTCAGCTCAGTGTTTCGATATTAGCTGTACTTCTTAGAAATGACCTTGTGGGGTAGAGAAGCATGGCACAGTGGCACTTTCCAGCTGTACACATGGTATCCGTCGGGGTACAATCATGCTCAGTCCCAGCACCGCAGGCTTGGACATATGTTGAGTTTTATTTCTTTCTTCTGACATTAATCCTATTCACCAGCTGTTCTGCCAGCTGCCATTCTTCAGCTTGGAGATTACATTTTGGGGGATACCAACAATTGCCGAGTTGACCAGTGTTCTCCCCACTTACTTTAAAAATGATTGGAGTTCGGGGTTAGCATTACTCAGTCTTTTTTACTGCCCATGTCCTTAACTGTCTTTGAATTCTAGACTTGATTTATGATCACTTTGAATACACTGCAGAAAAACCCTCAAAAGAGCTCCGATTTCCACCATACTGGTAAATCTGTGTTCACAGGGAAGGAAGAAAAAAAAAAAAGGTTTGCAGTTAACATTCTGAAAGCTGTAATTAATGCTACATGCACTATTATGTAAACAGCATTAATTAGTGACAAATTCTTCTGATAAAAATCATATTTTAGTCAAAAGAATGTCTTAATTTTTCATTTTTACATGCTTCTATTTTAAGAAGTTGCTTTTTTGTAAGAAACAGTTTCACTAATCTAGTTTGAACAGACTATTAAATCTCTGTTACACTCCTAACATATACTAATAAGTCATATAGATTTCTCAGTTCATATTCCAGATGATCTGTCCATAAGCAGGATGTTAAACATCTGTAGTTTAAGCCTTCTGGGACTAACAAATGCATTAATGCTGGAAAGAAATGTGGCCTGAACAATAAGGTTACAGACCATGTGGTAAAGAAACAACCCCAATATCATCGGCTCAGCACATACGGTGCACTATGCCTGAGTTGTAATACAGCAATAAAAGAACAATGAGAGTCTTAAACTGTGTCCGTTGATAGTATATATTTATCACGTTCATATCAGTAAAGACAGAATCCCATATTCAACATAATTATTTCACGGGGTAATTTAAAGATCTTTGTTACGCATCCTTCACAATTGAGCAAAATTGGCTGTTAGCTGGATAAGGTTAAGCTAAACTATAATGGTAAATATTTATTACAGGAATATTCAATTAATAGCACATATTCTGCATTTCTTTGCACAGCCAGTGATTACATTCAGATCATGCAAAGCAGACGTTGGAATCATCCAGCTCAGATCACTCTTTAAGGAAGCAGTAGCTACATTAAAAAAACCCACCCACCTTGATTCCTTTTCCCTGTTCGCTTTTGCAGACTTAATATGATGTTCATTTAATACAGGTATAGAATTAAAGTATCAATACTTAACACAAAGTACATTTCAGATGGGAGTTGCTCTTGACTTCCATCATAGTCAAGAAAAGTTTTGTGGGGAGAAAGGAGGGGGAGGAATCCTAGGAAATATTAACGAGGAGATGATGTTCCAGACTCACCAGTAGTGAACCCCCTTTACTAAATATGGCCAGTCTATTTATAGAAATATTCATATTTTCATTGGTGGCCAAAGCACTGCTTATAGGAAAACCTACAGGTGACTAATAGGAGTTGCTCACTAAGTGGAATAATGAATAGTATTAGGTGTCAATTAAATCAAGCTTCCCCGAGGTGCAGGTGCTCCACAATGTACTGACACATTTCAAGTAGCAGCGCCACTTCACCCATGCATATGAACAAGCACATTTGCATATTAAAAAGCTGAAAATTATTTAACTGAAGCAAAAGTCTTTTAGAGATGATGGAGGTTATTAAAACTGTTGACAAGAAAGAAGGTAATTGCCTGAAAATGAGAGATGACATTCTGCTATACACAGGGAACGTTGTTTTTGTTGTATTGTGCAGCAGTGCCTGGGTGTATAACCTATTACATTGAGATTGCTCCTATGCAATTAGACCCTTTTTGTCCTCACTTCAATAAGGCTATGATTATGAAGGATTGAAGAACACTTGGCATATTGAATGTCTGTTGTTTTTATAACTTCGTCAGAAATGACAAAACACGTTTTGTGTCCTGTTTTTTCTTTGTAGGCTTATTGATTCTGTGATTATAATATTCATAAAAGACAATGTGTTCATGGTTGAACACTCTGTCATTTATACAGGTTTTATTTTTTTTATTTTTCAGCATAGTACTTGTTTGAATGCCAAGGTGTTAGTCAGAAAGATGGGCATATAGAAAGTAAAAAGATGAATAGGTGAGAAATGTAGCACTCCAATAATGCCAAATATTTCTATTAAAAGTGAAATAAAAAGCCCATGTATTTCAGAAGCGCTTGCTCAGAAATGCTCACCAACTTAGAGGGAATTTACTTTTTATCTCTCAACAGTGATTGTTTTCCTGTGTGTTTTCTTTGTCCTGTCTTTCCCGGTGAGACTTGCAAGAAACCATTTGAATTGCATCTTGCAAGTGGCACAAAAAATTACTTCTGTGTAAGCCACAAGTGAGAAGCTTCGTTTAGCTCACATACCCTTCTCCAAGGAAGAAAACAATGGAGCTTCGTTTTATGTAGCTCTGTAAGAAAAAGGTGCCTGGCAGGCAATACCATTTAATGCTTACCACCTAAACGGTCATTTGTGGTGGGATTTGCGAAACTGCCTAAGAGATTTGGATGCCCAGTTCCCATTAAAGTTAATGAGAATTGGCGGCATCCAAATTCCCTTTGCAGCTTTGAAAATGTCAACCAGCCTTTCAGTGTTTGTGATCATGCTGTATGTTAAGAGCATGTTTCCTACAAGCTCTGTTTTTCTTAGGTTTTCTATTATGTTCCAGGAGTTGGCCAAGGATCTGAAGAGAACAGTGATTGAAGTGACTTGCTTTGAGTTTGGGCAAAGGTGTTAACCTTTCTGCTTCAGATACCTTGTCTGTAAATTGGAGACTCTCATGCTCATCTGATTTTGCACTGCGCTTTGGTATCTTTTGAATGAATTTGTTTATATGAAAAGGTATTCATATTTGCTAATAGTCAGGTTCTGTGCACTTGTGGTTTCCTGGTCTGTTTGAGGTGTGTGAGGCACGTAAGACCCTAGCCTGTCTAAGACAGTTTTAGGCGTGTTGAACCACAAAACATTGTAATGATATAAATTATTTATGATATAATTGATGTACTCAAATACATAATGAGTCACGAGGATAGATGATCCAAACGCAAGTAAAAGTGTGTCATCTATTAGTATTAAGTATCTTGTCAAGAATCCATGATTTCTTTCAAGTTGTGGCTTTTCCATATGTGATTGCGTTTTAATCTTTTGGGTTTTTTTCTGTTTGTGAGGCATGTGGTCCACTGCATGCCATGCACTTTCAGCTGACCCGTTCATGAAACCATTATTTACTTTGATCTCTGGGACACTGAAATTATCTGGTTTCTTAAAATTATGTAGGTCACAATTTGAAATAGTAAAATTCACAATTTATGGGATCTATCTTGCAGTTGTTGCTTAGATAATACACTGTTGTGCTCAAAATGTAACAAATTGTCATATTAAAGAAGCTAGTTGGACTTCTATCATTTTGAGATACCGCTGCTGGACCGGATTTTCAAATGCCCCTGATGCTAAACAGCTCTGGTTTAGTCACTTTAAAAAGTAAGTTTCATTTCTTAATATTTTCAGTGTTGAGAACTGTGGGGACATGTAATAGAAATTGTTCCCATCTTTTGGATGCCTGAAAGAGACTTGAACTTTCTGGAAAATCTAACTGCTTGATTCTTGGTAAATGAAAAACGGGAGCTCAGTAGTTGTTGCGTAGTTCAGTGCTAGTAACACGTTCTGTATGATGCACGGTATATATGTGTATACAGTGAATATTTGCTTTTTCATTATTGTGACACCTGATAATCTTTACAAACAAAGAAAATACAAATTCAACGAAAATACTGATCTGTTTGCTCTGAGGGAGTGCACCACTTATTAGCTGTAAAGGACATCTATGGAATGATAAAATAAGCTGTAACTTCAAGCACAGTAGCTCACATATTCTGCTATAATATACTGTTGGAAGGTTTGTTAGCCAGGAGAAAGAATAGATGACTGTTATGGGCCAAGAAATATCATTTGATAGGTCTTGTGCAGAAACCATTATGGAAGTCTTTTTAAACTAAAAGTAATCTCATAGATTTTAGTAGAAAATAAATCAGTTTGCATGCTATTGGAAGTTGATGTTTCTAAAATAAATCTTGTTTTAGCCAACAAACATTTGGCTTCAACCAAAAGACAGTCAGAGAATGTTCTTTATGCCATTAGTGAAGCAGAGCATATGTTTCTGCTTTAACGTTTGCTGACATTAAGTATACTGATTTACTGTTTTGAAACTAGTAGTTGGGCTGCTAGGATCCATTTAATTTGTCTTAAGAATTAAATTTAAATTTTCTGCTGCACTTTTAAATCACATATTAAAAAGTAATGTCATTTTTTATATTTTGGAAAGAATAAGGAGTATGATTACACAGGATCTCTCTCTTGCAAGGGCAGGCTGTCTCCTGTGCTCCACGGCATGGAAAAGATGAGAGTGGGAGCTGCTCTCTGGCAGAACTGTCACTTGGCGGGCAAGTAGGGAAAGAAAAATGACATTAAACCCGGGCTCATGGAGCCCCCTCTCTACGGTTGAAGCCGTGGTCTTTTTGAAGTGAGTAGCCAAGTGGAGCTTGGTGAACTTCTCAAGCTTGCTCCTGATTATTATACCATTACCTGCAATTACAGAGAACTGGATTCAGAGGTTCAAGAGATCCCTGCTTGACTGGGGTTCCTAGTGTGCATCGTAGCCACCGACATTTCTGGCGTCTCCTTAGTAGCTTTCGTTTGGTGTCCCAAACTTCCCCAAAAGGCGGTACAGTGTCAGTTTTGTGAGACATGGTAGAGGAATGACCTTCGAGGGCCCGTCAGAAAGGGTTAAGGCACCAGGAGGAGGAGGCTGGCTCACCCCGAGGGGGCCCTGACTTCTAAAAACGTATTTGCAGCTGGTGGCTCCTGTATCGCTTTGTCTGAAAGGAATTAGGCAACGACGTTTGCTTCTGATGGAGGGGGTATTTAGCTCATAGAGTCTTGACTCCACAGGCCTCTGTACTGTGAACATACTTTCCAGTGACCAAAATTATCAGTTGTGGTTACTGATTTTGGCTGCCTAACTGGAAACATACTGGGACTGATTTTTCAGATATGTTCAGCACTTACAGCTTCAACTGAAGGCTCCCAAAACTACTGGGCCCAGCAGCTCTGCAAATGAGATGTAATTTGACTCAAGCTTTGTACACAAAACCTCTGGCCGTTTTTAAATACTGCAATCGTGTATGTATCTGTTTCTAGCTATAAACACACACATGTGTATACAAGTTTCATAAGCATTCAATGTACATAAAATACATGAATTCTATGTATTATTCCAATTCATCTGGGCAGTAAAACCCAGCTGTCATTAAGCAACACTTTTCCTCTTTCAAATGACAGTTATGAAATGGCAGACTAGTCATTCTTTCAAAGACCCAGACCTCGTTTATTGAGATGCTCAGAAGCATCTGTTGCTTTTGCTGTGCCTCTATTATGCCAAGCTGGAGGTGCTGTTGATAATGCCTTCCGAACAACCTTCCGTTTTAACGGGGATCAAATTCTCTTTATTAGCATGAAAAAAGAGAAATATTTATCTTTTGAACTGGATAAATGCTTCTCCAGTTCTTACTAAATGTTTCTAGAGTCACAGGGCTCAATAAACTCTCCTTCTTTTCTGATATTTGGAGGTGGTATCCTGTCTGGTAACAGCAAATCTAATAAATAAAAATCTATACATATTTTAGCAAAAGAATACACTTCCTTCTGCCTATATTTGTGCAGGCAGAATATATTTTTTCTTTTTATCTGGTTTTATCTTTAATCTGGTTTAAGAATGGAATGGTTGAAATGCTTTGGTTGAATGGCTTTTTTACTGTTTTTTCATAGGGATAATGTTGAGAGTTTCGTTAACAGAAAGGCTTACATGTCAGAGGAATAAAAACACCCTAACTGTTGTTTAGCTATCTAACTCGCAATTACACAAATGGCAATTAGGCATTTAAATCCTATTTAGATATCTGAATAACTTTGAGGATTTGAACTAATAGATCTTTATTTCTGACACATTTCTTACATGGAAAGGAGAATTAGAGAGGGGAGTATGAAAGCGGTAGTACAATATCTGATGAACTGATTCCTAGGTGGTTTGCCTGTCTGACTCTACACAGCATTTGTAAATGTCTCAGTTAAATGTTTGAGAAAATAGCCTCTGTCCTAGTTGCCAAATTTTGAAATTTCAGAGATCCAGTTGCACATTTGATTTCTCCAAAATGTGAGCTAAAATGAGAGCAAAGCATTTCTTAAAGGCCAGATTCTCATGTGGTATGAATCAGAAAAGTTGTATCCTGATTTAAAAAGCAGTTGCTTTTTGTACCTTTTTTCACTGTATGATTCAAAGCAATATGATTTTTGCATCACATCCATGGGCAAATCTGACCTCTCTTGAATAGATCCCTTTGACATTTGTTTGAATAACTGTTTGAAGAAATGACTAGATCCAGATTCTGCTTTATTTTTTTCACGTGGAGATTGCACCAGACCTAAGAAAGGACTTGGTGAGGAAGATCTGTTTCTTGGCCCTATCAAGTAATGATAATAACTGAAATGAAATTCTGAGCCCTACTTGGAATAATTAATTATTACATTTTCCAGGCACGAGTATTTGGGGCAGCTATTTTCTGTCACATGTAATCATTTAATACTCATTATGAAATTATGGTCAGGATGAGCTTAATAACTTTGCATTGTTGTGTTTTCAATTCAGTTATCTCTATTACACAATGTTATTTCTGAAGTCCGTTTTTTTGAAATTGTGGTTTGCCAAATTTTCCTGTTTATGAACTGTTCAGAGATAATTGAAATTGCCTGTTTCTCACATGTATCCTATTCATGCCATCTGCTACCTGAAATTTAGTTTGGATACTTGCCATGCAGTTGTAAAGTGCTTTTCAATTTTATTTATTTCTTGTTGACCATATGTTGTGCTTATATGTGTGTGCAGTAGTATCCTATATATATCTATATATAAAAAAAGAGAAAGCATTCATTTAAATATTTTGATTTACCCCATTTGCAGCAGATTACCTGTTTCCGCCTTGTGACGTATCAAAACCAAAATTCATTTCATTCAGGTTTAGTGAAATTGGTCTTCATTCATGCCAAAGATTGAGAGTTACTGAATATGGCGTGGTTTTGAAAAAGCGAACACTGTCAAGTCAAATTTAAAATATGAAAAAGTAAAGATAGTTTTATTGAAAAAAAGGATGCAGTTCTGCTTAAACCTGTTTAGATTACCACTTTGCAAGAGACTTAAGTTTTGCAGCAGCCATGTGAGATAAAAAGATCTTCCTTCTGTCTGAGAAGCTGAGGTGTTAAGGGATCAGGGGTTTGATCTTTCCATCGGTGATGTTTTGGAAATCAGTATGTTTTGCAGCAGTGTGATGATAAACTGCTCTTCCTACAGCCCAGCTTCTTTCTCCTGCAGCGGACTGGCTGGACTAGCCCAGTGTTGCAGTGCATCGGAAGCCTTCTGGCAGCGGAGCGGTTATTGCAGAGCAGTTACTGCGCCTTCTTCAGGCTTGCGCGATAGTGTTACAGTATTCAGGGACTCCTATTTGGTATAGTCCAAGAATATTTAGATTTTCCTTAACGCCAGTCTGAATACTAGAGGGTGAACAGAAATGCTGTGTGGGTATAGGTATGCAGCACAGCTGAGAGTTGATTTGTTATGATATTTATCTTCCTTTATGCAGGGAGATGGTATAATTTACTCCTGGCTGTGTCACTCAGGAGTAATACTTTCTCTATTTACTCTTGGAGTAAAAAAAAACTCTTAAATTTCGTAGTAGGTCAGCCATAATATATTCTTCCAAGTTGTTTCACAAATGTGTGTTTGTATATGTGGATATGCATATATATATTTATACGTAGTATGCATTCAGGGGCTGAACAAAATGCCCAGTAGCAGTGCGGAGTGCCAGAAGCCTTTACCAATGCAGTCATTACGGCTGGGCACGCATGCGGAGAGCTTGCTCCTGCTTCTTCATAGCGGGCTCTTCCGAGGGGCTCAGAGAGGAGGAGACGTGGCTTCGCCTCGCTATCTAAGCACACGCAAAGATCTGGCTGGTCAAAGAGCCGCATTGGGCCTCCTCCGTAGCCTAACCTGCAGAAGCAGAGCTGCTCTGAAAGGCGTGCTGCCTTGGTGTGACTGCCTTGCTAACTCCGAAAGGCAACGGCATGTGTTTCAGGCAATGTTTCTAACCGCTGAACTGTCATCCTCCTCTAGGGACAGAATGGGAAAGAGAGTCAGTGGCAGCAGAGGGGTAAAGCTTATTGCTCTAGTTCACCCACCGAAGTATTTCGTGCCTCTTGCATGCATGTACTCTGGAAATCAGCTTCTGAAGCCCTACATAAAGCAGTATTTAATTCCCGGAAAGCTGCTTAATTCTCCACAGAATTCCTTAACACAGCTTCTGAGAGGAGTATCTTGCCTGCTGTGGACTCATTGGCCCAAGCCTTTGTATCACGCAGCCCTCGGGATAGCGAAAGGTAGATCTAGTCCCGGCCTGGGGAGCTATGTGGGGAGCTTTTCTAAGCCGAATGTGTCTTTTAAGAGGCACAGGAGGAAAGAGGAAAAGGAGAAAAGAGTATGTGGAAAAATAGGAACTAGATGATTCAGGGCAAAGGAGAAGGGAAATGTAAGAACCCAGAAGAGAGAATAGAAAGATTAAGGAAGGAGAAGAAATGGTTCCTAATGAAGCCCGTAGAGCAAGAAGTGGGGGTTGCAGAAGGGATGCAGTGTGTGGTCCCTGCGGTCTGCTGCGTCGCTGGGCTCCCCAGCTCCCTATGACCCATACGTTGCATATGGGGATTAGTTTTACTTCATATTTACTTCCTGGCGTTTAGCCGGTGGCCATCTGATAAGGGGGGCGTTTTTAGGGTAAGTGCTATTATTTTTACAAGCTCAGGGTTTACTGTCATTGTTCGATTTGGAAAATGTGGACTGGCTGAATGGGCTTGTTGCTTTGGTAGGGGATTACAATAACACCCGGAAGCTCGCGAGTGCCTCTGACAGATGTGCTGGCGGCCTGCCACTGCGTGAAGGGTGCGGCTCTGACTGACAACTTGCAATTATGTTATGATGAATGGTTCTGATGTGTGTTCAAGAGAAAACCACTTTCTAGAAAGTGAAAGTTGTGCATACGGTTCCTATAAAGTGAGTCTTAAGAAAGGCCCTAACTTCTATTTTTTGCTGGAATAACCAACTTGGATCCCCCTTTCTGTCAAACTTTTTCTGGTTTTGATAAATAAGGGCCAAGCCAAAGTTTATGTGGGGAAAGTTAGCTTTGGCCCATTTTGGCTTAAGAAATGCTTTATCTGCATTTTTAGTCAAACTGACATCATCATTGTAGAGATATACATATGCATACACACAGAGACATACTTAAACATATACACATGACTGTGCAGTAGCCAACAAGTTCATCAAAGCAAATCCATTGAGCAAAAAACCACTTTTCTGTCAGGGGTATAATTCACCCATCAGTAGGCCTGCGTAGCTCATGTTAGTGTTAATGGGCGTTTCAGCCACACACCAAAGAGAGAATGTACCCACAGAAGGCTTGTAAATGATCTCGTTCTTTACTAGATTTAATCCAGATTTTAACAACGTGGTACTGTTAGAGTCGCCGCCCCTGAGCAGCACGGTGCAGAACAGCTCCCGTGCAGGAGGGCACCTGGCGCCCTGTCCCTGGCAGGTGGTTGCCGAACGTGCTTGATGCAGGCTGACTCTGTATCATTTTCCAAGGCATGGACTGTATCTAGTAGCTGATAGGAACTGTATAATTTTGGGACCGTTAGGGGTAACGTTGCCTGCTACAGTTATGATGTTGTGAATTGAAACCAAAACACCTGCAAAATGATGGAAATTGGGCTCTTAGATTAGGGCATGCCATGTAAGCAAGGAGCAGGAGGTTGTAAAGGTCGTGTTTACAAAAACCTAAATTCTGTTTGATTTGAATGAACATAAGAACATGTGTATCTGACAATGTTGATTACAGATATGTTTTTGGATGCAAAATTAGTGGTTTACAAGTTGTCTTTGTGTGGTTTTTTGTTTGGCCAAACTCTGCCGACCCTTTCTTTGGAACACTGGTCCTTGTTGTCTCTGATATGAAGTGATGGAAACAACTTCTTCAAAAAATGTAGTTTTGCTCAAAACTGCAGTCTAGAATTTAGGTGGAAAGACCTCATAGTATTCAAATTTTTAATCTAGACTTTGCTAAATTTAACACTTAGAGAGGAATTGCTCAGCAGCCTGATCCAACATGGCGATTTCTGCATGACTTTGCAGTAAGCAATTCTTGTGGTTTTCCTGTGCATTTGTTGGACATACTTGTTCTTCTTCTCTAATCATTCTCTACTGTTCAATACAGTAGAGAGTTAACTTTTTAGGGCCTGAATCTCTACTGTCATGCCTCTTGTGAAAAATTATTCCACTAGTGCAAAAAGAGTGTAAAAAAATCAAAATGAATGGGAGTATTTTACCGTTAGTTTGTGAATAGCTGCACAAGGTAAAGGACTGCGGTGATTTGAATTCCCCGCCCTGCGTTCCGGGACTAATTGCCTATCGTCTTAGGTGCTGAGTAGTCCGATTAATATTTTTTGGAAGAAGGGGTATATTATTGTCTTTGTACCAAAGTTCACTTTTATGCTACTGTTTCTAAGATAACAAACCAATTAGGGAGTTGCATTTTGCTGAAGAGGTGAATACATTATTTCTTGCCAGCTAAAAAGCTCTGGGGCAATACTGGATTATATCTGAATATGGGATAGTTCACTGAAAAGAGCTGCTGTTCCTAAAATTCAAGATCTCCTCACAACTGTGCTTAGCTGTCTAAACCTGGCAGCGGTCTAATTGCAGACCTTAAAACATTTCCCGGTGAGTTCAGCATGCGGGGAATATGCCAGCAGCTCGGCGGCCTGGAGCCACCTGCTTGCCTGGGGAAAAGCTCTGCCTCTACCTTCTTCCTCACTCCCTTTCACAGGCAAAGGCACGTTGTCCAGGGACCATTGGCTTAGGCTGAACACTCACAGAGAGAGAGGTTCGCTCTGATTGAGCTCTGGAGTTACAAGACACATGTAGCCTTGGAAGAAGAAAGGAATGAAATAAAGGAAACCATTGCATGTAGTTTAGGCCACCGAGTTCTGAAGAATCTCTGAGTTTTACTAGAATTAGCGAAGGTGATTCCTTATGATTTTTCCCGAGCCCTCCATCAGGACGTTGTGCTAGGTGTTACGGTGGGTTAGGAGAGGGAAAACAACAGTGCTTGTCCCAGAGAGCTCCCAGTCACATCTTGTGATGAGAGAGAACAGGTGAAAACATGAGAGGAGGGGAAAAGCAGGCCCCGCTGACAATGCTGGTGGCATGCTTGGTCTGCGGAGCAGCCACCTGCCCAGCCGTCCATAAGGTGCTGTAAATTATACCTTGCCCATAAGTAAGTGTTTAAAAAAAGCCTAAGGAACCAGAGCTGTGTAACTTGTGATGCTTGAGACTGCCTTCCTCTGCCTAAAGCTGTCGTGTTTATATTAATAGTGTGAGAGTGCAAATACAGGGAGCAGGGCTTAGGCAGGTTTGCAGGCCAGCGATTAGAAAAATGATTAGCTGACAGGAAGACTCTGTGGCTGTCCACGTACGATGAGTTCTGAGAGCAATGTCAAGATAAAAATCCCAGTGAGATAATTCTCATGTGGAATAAAGACAATGAAAATGCAACAAGAAGATAAGAGATTAATCTCAACTTTAATTTATGTAAACACAAATTAGATGGACCAAACATTTCCGTAAGCACGTGGAGAACCTGGCAGCAGCCCAAACTTTTGCTTTGGGCTTGAAAATAAGAAGCCTTAACTGTTCGGCCTTTTCACTGCATGTATGAAGCATTGCAGCCACGCTACTTTGTGTGCATGAAATCCATACATACAACCTAGCATACAAAGCACCTACCCTTACAAATCATTGGTTTTCTGTGCATTGGGGTCAGGCAGGTTGCTCTGAAAGGCTGGAAGTGTAACTTACAGGTAAGAAATGAGTGGATCCTGTTGTGAATTTTATTATTCCTGCAGGACAAGTGCCATATACTATGATCTATTGAATGTAACAGGAATCAAATCTTCACCCGTTACTTCTGCACTGAATTTGATAATATATTTAAATGAAAAAATAATATCATACTTTTCCAGTACACTGAACGGTTTAACATTGTAACATGGGTATTTTCTGCTGCGGCCTGTTCTTTGGAATGGGTACGTTTAGCTCCTTGGCCAGAACGTATAATTGAGCAATCTTTTGTGTCGGGGTTATTCCGATAACATGAAACTTTCTTTTGGCCCTGAATATGAGAAAAATCCTTCTAAACAACTGAGTCTTTGTTAGATTGTGTTTTGCATTTGTTTAAAGAGTATATCATAAAATAGCATTAATCTCTACAAAGTACCTGTGAAGAATTTCAGCCATGCTTAAATTTTCTTGGGAGTTATGCAGCTAAAATTCAGCTCATTAATTTCAACTGTTATAAGTATACAGTCTGGATTAAATCAACAAGAGCAAGGAGGCTAAATGTTTAAGACAGAAATCCTGTAAATTATCTTTGTTGCCTGCAGTATAATTCTTAGTGAGGACTGTGACGTAACTCTCTAGAGCCCCGTTGCCTATTTCTTGCTTGTAGTGAGGAAACTTCTGGAAAAGAAAGGTCATTTATTAGCAAAGTAGGAAATACAGAACCACTCAAAATAGACAGCACGAGCTTGCAGTGGTTTCCTTTCCACAGCTGTGAAGATTTAACTGCACTGAGTATGTATTTATTTTCTTGGATAGCACATTTTGGGATGAGAACTCCCTAAATATTATTAAATCTGCTCTCAGATGTTCGCAAAAGACCCCCATTTTCTTACCCTGTGAAATTTATTGTATTACTGTGCTACATATTTTAGGACAATATGTATGGTGATGAGTTTGTGCCTTAGCTTTGGGGGCAAGCCTTCTCTGCCCAGAAACGCTCGGTGGGTTAGCGGCTCAAGTAGCATATTGCGCTGTTAGCTCGCGTGCCCTACGGAGCCAGGGCGGCCTGTACAGGTGTGGCAGCCGGCGCTGGGGGTATGCCAAGACACGCTCTGTCAGGAGAGCAGAATGCCTTGTAGCTGCTGCAGGAGGTTGACCACGCTAGGACAGGGTGCAGCATGCGTTTC
This sequence comes from Dromaius novaehollandiae, assembly GCF_036370855.1. Lineage (NCBI taxonomy): Eukaryota > Metazoa > Chordata > Aves > Casuariiformes > Dromaiidae > Dromaius > Dromaius novaehollandiae. Next base: position 63,930,722 of record NC_088102.1, on the reverse strand, counting down.
TTTATAAACACGTGAGTGCTTGAACTGGTGAAGTCCAGCGTGGAGCAATCCCAGCCCAGTCCCTTGCCCACCTTCTCTTTAATTCAGCATGATCAGTGCCCACAAATCACCATCGTTTCCAAATCTGCCTACTAAATCTGATTTCTAAAGGTTCGAACTCTGTATAAGCATAGGTTTAAAAATGTTTTAATTTTGCAGAGTATCCACATAACTAGTGAATAGCTTTCTTTGAATACCCAACAGAACTTACGGGTTTTTAAGTGAAAACAGTTTTTGTTTGCATATAGCTAAGGGTACAACTTTCACGTACATGGATAAATACTACTTTTCCTCCCCAAAAATTCTGTTTTGCTGAGTTCACTAACAGGATGACCCTCAATGAATATGAAGTTATCCAGTATTTTGTTATATCCTCACTGGTCAAAGTGACTCCTTGGGGTCTGTTTATCGCCTCTTGTTCAAGGTGTACTCTGCAGACACGGATATTACCCAACAGGTTTTCCGGCATATTCTATAAATGCTCTACAAACATGAAGTACCTTCTCAAAGTCTTTGTAAATGGGAAAAAAGGGTAGTCTGTGTATTCGCTTTACAGATATAGGACTGAGACATAGTGTGACTTCAGAAACATCACTGATTTATCGGTTGTCCATTTTGAGGTGTTCAGGTCCTGATTTTTTTTTCCAGAGGACTTAACTTTGTGTAGCAGTTTATATATAGCCATATATATTGCAGTCTCAGTGTTTACACGGGCTTGAGCTGCAGCTGTGAATGCTCAGCAGTAGCTCGAATGCAACCCTAAGTTTTTAAAATCAAGCTCCCAGAAAATAAAGTGTGATAACTGGAAAACCTTCATTTCTTCTTTGCAGTGCCCCCCCCTCATTCATGTTATTTCTTCTGACTTCTGCAATGAAACATGGCCACTGATCCTATGGACAACAGCCTCCTTTGCTCCACAGTCCCAGTTTATGTTTTTGTCTGGGGTTGTCCTGTGTGCTGAATGTAGCAAGAATCCTATAAAAAGTTGTGTACATTATTTTTTAATTGTACATTTTTTTTAGGGATGAATTAAGATTGCCTGGACAACTTTAGTTCTTGCATTTCCATATCTTTTCAGTAGTGGACTCTACAACATTAATAATGCTCTTTTACAAGAAAAAATAGAAAAGGTAGCTAATTTTCAGCTCCATGTATATAGGGAAATGAAAATTTGAAGATATTATTCTTGAGGACATTGATGTATTCCTTTCTTAAATGTTTTCACAGATTTGTAGTAAACCCGCTATTGTTCCTGAATGTATATCCATGGCAAGTAGATCATTGCTTATAAGATCTGTAAACCTTTTGAAGCTCCATTTGCTGGAGTTATTTCAGGAAAGTCTTACTTGTTCTATATTTCAATGATAGTAAGTTTAAGTGAAAATGTTATTAGTATAAAGGAGGCAGTAGAACTGATTTTGCCGGTATATTTTGGTGTCCCGGAAAAGACTACATCATGTGCCATAGAGACCTTCAGAAATGGTAAATAGAGAGGAGATTCTAGCTATTGTTTTCATTCCTTTGCATCCTTGTTTGAAGTCATTTCAAATCAAGAGCATATTATTTTGCTTTCTTTGTATTATATTTTTACATACAAAAGCCCCCTAAGGATTTCTCATGAAAAATTCTTTTTGTTATACAATTGTTTTAATTTCGGAATATTTTATGTAAGAGCTGAGTTAAGATTTTTATACACAGTATTAAGAAGCCTTCAAATCATTAAACAGATGTTTATTACTGCATTATTAGGGTAATGAGTAGAACATGATTTGGGGGAACAAAATAGAGGTCTTTTGAATCATCCATGTTTTGTTCATAAATCATCTGGTGTCACAAAATTTCCGAGGAACATTAATCAGTTTAATAGAAACCCTGTTTTCTTGCTTTTCAGGAAGTTCCCTCCATTTTCTGCCCCCAAACCAACCTGGTGTGAAGGAGCACACACTTTATTTTTCGATTACCTTTGGTTTAAGACGTTCTTATTCCTCCAAACCTGTACTAACATTTTCGTGTTCATTTTACAAAATTTCTAATACTGTAGAAGGCCAGGAACTACATACAAGAAAACTGTATGTAGACTAGACATTCACTTATAACCCAACTGTACCAAATTTGGTGGTGAATTTGGTGAATTTTGTGACCTGTTGAATACTGTATATTCCCTAATAGGCAAGTGTCTGCTTTATAACACCATCGTGTAGGTGCTGTTAGTTGGCATTTCACTTGATAGGAGAAAAGGCAGTGGCATAAATGGCTATCTGTGCTACCGTATCACCCCTTCTGTTGAGACGGGATCCTCTGCTTGCTTCAGCCTGGTGGGAGAGTGTGGGAGAGCTGCTGCTCACGGAGGCCGGGCACTGCGCTCGTCGCAGAGCTGAACGTGGGCGCCGTGTGTCCTGGAGCGTCCTGCCTGGAGAAGAAGGGCGTTACCTATCCGGAGGCCATATGCTGTAGGAATTGTTTCACAGTAGTGTAACAACGAGAGGTTTCCAGATTAAGTTCTCCATCGTTTGCTTGAGTAACAATGAGGGGAATGTCACTGCAACTCCCAAGTGTTTGCAGAGAGTGCTTACCATGGAGGAAAGTGAATTGTTCAGAGTTAGAAAAGGGCTATAGCAAGGGAGTGGTGGTATGAGATTGAGAGAATGGATAATTAGGCCAAATACTGGGACAAATTTCAACTCTGTTAGAGACTAAGTAGGCTTTGGTGGAGCTATGCTGCTGGATTCTAGGAAAGATGCTGGCTCAGCCCATTCTTCTTTTCCACACGGAGAAAAACAAAAGAATCTATCCTCTAGGGATGGTCCGTACAGTATGGTGGGAAGGCAAAGAAAAATAACAGCGATCTGAAGAGCTGTTTCCATTAGCACAACTTTCTCCCATCAGAAAATAACAAATGCAAATCCTATTGATTCTGTTACTTTTGCTGATAAATACATAATAAGAGACAGCAAAATAAGCATATCGTTCTCCTTTAATGTGTCATTTTATGCTCAGCGACTGCAAGTGAATTGCACTCCCCTTTTCCTAACTGTCCCTGATTGCTGTTGTATAAAGTCTGAGACTATCTCTTATCAATATTACATGTTCACTTAGGAGGTAAATAGAGGTGCACATACTTGGGGAAAAGGTGATTACATAGAATGTACTGTATACAGTCATTGTAATGCAAGTAAGGCAGTGACATATACTTCAATGAATACAGCCAATCTAACAGTAAAATGTACCTCATAATGGCAAGGAAACTTTAAGGTGGAAGAATGAAATGTATGTGTGATTTTGACAGACTTAAAAGATATTTCTCTTCTACTAATATGCCAAAACATTGCATCCAAGCGATTGCCCTGACATTGCAGAGAGCTGCTTTTCACACGCGCAGTGTATCGTCTAGTGCAGTCTTCGTGAAATTAACATTTTCCTGGAGTAATCACACACAATTAAGTGACCAAGTAGTTCTGAGGCAATACAACTGTATTTCACAGGAACTAAATATATTTCTTCACACTGATCCTGCATGTTTTAGTTGAGCAGTCATTAGCATGTTTATAATGGTTCTAATTTAGCACAACATTTTCTGAATTTTATCCTTGAGTCATTTACAAATTGTTCATATTGAGTAAACAAAGGAAACAGATTGCATTTTATACTTAGTAATTTATCTGAAAGAAGAGGGGAGGGTTAATTGTCTGAAAGTTTTGCTCTGTTTGGGGAAGTGATTCTAGTCTTGCATTGCTTGGCACACAATGCCTCTCTCCCTCTGTTCTGGGAAAAAAAAAGAAAAAAAAAAGAAGAGGAAAGAATGGAGGAGTGAGTAAAATGAAAAATTAGGAGCAGGACAAGATTGGCCACTCCCAAAGGGGAGTGTGGAGCAGAACTGGAGCTGGCACGAGATTATCTAAAACAGTTGGTGCATTCCTTAATGATCAAGTGCTTGAGAAGTCCAGCTCTCTCTCACAGAGCATCTGTGTTGATGTTTATATCAGTGCCCTGCTGTATGGGAAAAGCATGCTTTCTCTTGTTGCTTTTCTAAAAATAGTGTGGCATATAGCATTGTATGAGTTATTTTAAGAGAACAAAAACATTTGGAAGGTTAAAGGTTCTGCTTTTTAATAAATAAATAAAAATAAAGGTCAGAACTGTATCTCGGTTATTCTTTACATGGAATTCAGAGTTCTTTTTATCTAGACTTGTGCACGAAGCCTCTTACTGGAGAATTTCTGTTGAAACAAGCCATCTTAGGCAGAGTGGGTACAAGCTTCAGACTCTCTGCAGTTTTTCCCCCTCGCCACATCTTAGAAAGCAAGTTTGGAAATTACCCCCAGATAAATTCCAGTGCTTCTATTTAGAAAGTCTGTTGTTTCATGCAAGATCTAGACCAGTCAAGGAGCGCAAATGAATTCAGAGGAAAACCAGAACATTTTAATGTCTAATTATTTTTAGTGAGCTTAGAGAGTTTTAATTAAAAGTTAAGAGAGCTCTCCAAGCTCTTACAGTTCTAATTTTATCATATTGTGGAAATCTTGTCACCATGAAAAAATATACAGCAGTTGGCAGATTTACTTGGTTCCCTGTCCTAAACAAAACTGTAGTGTAGGTAGTCAGCAGTCCGTTGCATTTACATTATTGCTCTTGCAAGCAAACATCTACTGTGAGCTGAATCTCTTTTATGTATAGTTGTATGTAGAAAGGCCTTTTTGTGCTGCACGCCCACTCTTTTGGTTTGTGTGCTTTACGGTAGTGCCTACAGCTTGCATTCGGGATCAAGACCATGCTCTAATTCACGATCAGAACGTGCGCTAGGTGTTCAGCAAAAGCCTCGTGAGACGCACGCTGCACGGTGCCGGAGACGGCACAGCCTGAATAGCCGAGTCGGGCACGGAGGTGGATGGAAAAGAGTCGTGTGAGAGGAGGGAGGGAGTGCCCGGCCGGGACTGCCTGGCTCCTTCGTGGTGGAACCGGGTAGAGAACTGAGGAGAGAACTCGACCGTAGGTTGCAGTAAATGCAGCAAAAGCGATTAGCAGGTTTTCCTGTTCCACATGTCATATTGTTCGTTTTTGTGTTGTGAGTGTGCTTTTCTTTTTCACAAATTTGGTTTTTGAAGAGTTATTAAATCGACAACATCTTGGAAAGTTGGTCAAAGAAATCAGTTTACTGGCTAACGACGTGTCTGAAATGCCTTATATTTTAATTTTCTGTTAGACCATGACAATTAATTACTGTTGGATAGAAATATGGAAATTGGCAGGGCTGAGATGAGATTCTCCTGACCTGCCTTTCTAGCGACAGTGAGATCGAAGCCAAGCTCCTTATGAATGAGAGGCAGTGGCAGTACACTGCAGCTATGGATGTTGAGCCTTCGGGCTGATTTTTGATTAGTTTTGTATTGTTGCTGTCTCTTTTTCTTTTATTTAAAGTTTATTGAAACAGAAAAGGATAATTTGTATTTGAAAGAATAAGAAAAGTAGCTATGGCAACAAAGAATTTATTTTAGTAGCATTACACAAACTTTACATTCTAGGACTGAAAAAAAAGAGATAGTACCATACTGCAGTTAAGTTTCTGATAGTCATGGTTAAATTATATTTTTATTTCTCAAATCATGAATGTAAATGTAAAGTCCTTAATTTCCTCTCTAATTGCTATTAGGTTATAAAATCTTGTTCTAGCAAAGTGAAATAAATTAAGCTTTTGCTTTTCCCTTTAATACTGAAATGTTACAGTTTGCATGTAATTTTAAAATACATATTACAAAGACTGAAAACCAGGAAATACTTTTATGATACAGACCTGTGCTAGGTGGTTCTTTATCTCAAGGAAATCTGGAGGGCAGTGAATTCACAAAAGGCATGTAATCAAGCTGTCGGCATGCACTCGGAGATGGATCAGTTAGTAAGTCAGAGGTCCAACTATTCTACGCAGCTATATTAAAACTGATCACCAGATTAAAAAAAAATGCTACATTTTCTGAATAATTCACATTTTATAAATGAATCTAATAACAACACCAATGGACATGGAGTTCTAGGTTATTTGTAAGTAACAAACAGTGACTGGGTAAATATAAACTATGCCTGACTTCTACTCAAGAATATTTGTAGAATACTGATTTTATTTAGATTTTTCTACCTTCTACTGGATTTAGTATTCTATGAAGAATGCCAAAACAAACTCTCCTCTTTCACATGCACAGCGGTATTACTTATTATTATTATTACTATTATTAGGTCCTCAGCATCACCTACCTGAGAAAGCACGTTCTCACTTGAGGCATGAGGGAAGATGTGTAAAGGCACAGTAGGGAACAAGGTAACAAAATGCCAGCCACTGTAATGGCTGTTTGCACCTCCCTCGTTTTGGGGACCAAAACCAGCTTTTCTCTTGCAGCAGAATTTCACTGAGATAGGCCTTGTAAGAACAGAGGTGACTGTCCCAAAGAGTTCATAATCTTATTTAATAGTCTTTCAAAGAAAAAAACACTTTTTCTCTAACAAATATTTCATAGACACTCACAGGGTAATTTCACTGGCACTGTTTTTCTCATGCGATATAGACTTGAATGAAGCATTTAAACTCATTTGAAAAAGGCTAACCCAAAGGACGCATCTTCTCCTGTGGAGCTGAAGGCAAATAAATGTAATGAAAGTAGCTAAGAGAATATAGAATATTAAAGATGGAGGAACTTGCATATTGTTATATTGTCCCAAAGCTTGCAAAAATATAATACATTCACCTTTATTTGGCAATATCTACTGCACTGTAATGAGTTACAACTATAGACTAAGTTCTGACACAGAGACAAAGGTGACACTGAATGTATAGCATTGTTCTTCCGAAATGCAGAAATGAAGCTTAGCCTCCTCTGCCAAGGATCTGGGCATATTTTAAAATAGTTTCTTTTGGAGTGTGCCTGATTTCTCTTCTACTTCCTCTACCTTGTCTTTTCCAGTGCCTCTTTCCTGAAGATGTAACAGTTTAGATGCATGTAGAAAAATGTCACGTATACCTTTGATTGAATTATATTTCTGTATTGTCTATGGACTTGCTGTGCATTTGCAATCATTATTAATAAATCAGTGTGCTTTTGTCTTCTGTCACAAAGTAATGTATGTATTCAGAAAGAATTGTATGCAAAACAAGTCATGTTTTAGAACTCATATCATTAATAATTATCAGTTTGCAGTATTGTTACAACATGTTTTGAGGGAAGCTTATTATAAAAGAAATAACAAGGCACTGCACAGTAGCAAGAAAGAGACAGTTCAGTTCATCACCGGTATGGGTGTTATAAATATGCCAGTCTGTACTATAGTGTTTTATTAAGTCTCAGAAAGTCAAAGCTGATTTGAAATAATAATGTCTGACAGTCAGTTCTTTGAAGTTTTGCTGCTGCACTCTCACATTTAGTCTTTCTTTTATGTATGACTTTACCATAAAAAACAAAAACACACACACGGCATGAGCGCTTTTTTTTCCATATCTGTGTTTCAAAGAAAGTAATAAGAGGCTACTTCAGGGAATTAAACCAAAAAATCAACTCACCCAATTGATGAGAATAGGTGCTGGACACTGTAAGGTCATGCAGCAAGCATGTAAGCTATAGCTGGGGTTGCTAACTTGTTGAACTCTATAAAAATGAAAATAAAAACATTTTTTTAAAAAAAAGGGAAGGAAAAGAGACAAGAGGCAAAAGCTATCCTTGATCGGAACAAGATGACTTTCATGTAGGCAGAAGAAGTTAAGAGCTTGGCTGTGCTGGCTAGCACACTCGTTCTTCATCCCAGCCCCGCAACAAAGAGCTGGATTCCATCCATTCCATGACTGATTGATTACCCAATGGACAAATGTTAATTCTTTTCATCGATGCTTTGTCATTGTGGAGAGATGCTTTTCATCTAACACCTATAGGTTTTTTCTCTCCCTTTTTTTTTGTGCTTATTTATCTTTTAACGATCTCTTCTCATTCACCTTTACAAAACTGTTTTGTCTAATAAAATTCTCACAGTACTCTAAACTCCTTTACTCTGCAATTAAAATTGCTAACCAAGTATGTAACAAACCGTGATATTAAATAATGCTTACTGATTTCATTTAGTCATCCCAGTCTAATTATGCTTAACCTGTTTGCTGTCCTTGAAAGAAATTTTTTTCCTAGTTTATAACAGAAAAATATAAAAGATCAGAATCTGTGTGGTGTTAATATAATAGATTGCTCCAGTGCAACTGCGTGAGTTTGATGTTAGATGTGTCAGTGCTAAATATGCTGCTTAGTCTATGGCATAAACCCAACCGTAGTTTATAATAAAGTCAGTGATAAGAGCTGAAAATGTATAAATGCTGATTTTTTTCTTTGCTTCTTTTATAATTGTCTTTAACTGGAATATCCCTGAATTTTGCAAATGCCCTGACCCGCAAGGCTTTGGAAGGGTTGCGAAGTGGAGCCTCAGTACAGGGAGACTGATGCAGTGCAGATGTGAATTCGGGCGTCTTCAATGTTCAGTGCTGGATTGCGAGTCGATGCTTTGTTTCTGTAATGAATCATATCAGAAAATGAATCAATATGGATGAAGACATTTTACTGATGTCAGAAGACTTTGTAGATTTTATATGTATGTGAAAAACTGATTTTCAGTAAGAAAAGAAGGAAAAATGCCTTTCTTTTTCCCAAACCTTTTCAAAATGTGTGTATTCGTGAACACAGAATACAGAACTTGAAGGGAGACATGCCTTTCAAGTATAAACCATTATATTTAGATTCGTGTCTAATGTGAAGGACCTCTGGAGAGCTTTAACGCATAGCGTGATTTTAAATTCTAAAAATTATGCATATTAACCCTGCTAATTAAAAATTTACAGGAATTTCAAAGGAGCTACATTTACAGTGCTATACAAAAAGTTTATTAAAAGACTCATTGTGTATTTTTGTAATTTTTCCAGTAGGAAAATAAAGTAGCTATAGGTTGTGTAGTCAGATATCTTATTTAGAGAATTTGAATGGCATAGTAGTGTTTAAAGAAATTCTTCTTAAGGAATTCTTCAGGCATTTAAAGAGACAGAAATCGTAACTGGCAGTGTGATTATATGAAAAAGAAGGCACAGAGACTGACCTGTTTTACATTCCAATTCTTTCTAAGTCCATCTTTAGAAATGTGCTTCTTTCCTCTTACTTAATATAAGAATACTACAGATAAACACGCACATTTTTAAGAAAAGTAAGAGAAGAAATAAAACAAGTGCTTCAAGGAAAAAATTTTATTAACTCTTGTGATATAATTGTTTCTTTTTTAATTTAAACATTTTTCCTTTTTTATATGAATCGATGAAAATAGCTAAAAAGCATTAAAATACATAATTTATAGCAAACATCAAAATAAAACTCTAAAGCTCTTTTTTGCAGGGATGAGGGGTCTGAAATTTTGGCAGGGGAGAAACACAAACATCTTTTTAAACTAATGATGATATCACAAAAAAGAACAAATTATAATGTTCTATTGATAATTGATGGTTATTTCTTGGTTCTTCTATTATCAGGCCAGAACTCATAAAAGTAATAAGTGCCTGTTATTGTTAAAAGTAAATTGTTATTATATAACAAGTATTTTAACACTGCCTATTGCAACTTACAGCTCCTTAATTTTGTTTCTTTTATAGAAAGATATAATTAGTAAATAAATTAGCTTTTCTACTGAAATATTACTTCAAAAACATTTACTAGCTGTCTTGCCTTTCTGCAGAGGCTTGTACGGCAAAAATGTGTTGCAGTTAAAACCTGATCTGTTGATAGTTACAGTTGGGTATGCTTTCAACTGGTTTTGTTTTTTTGTTTTTTCCAAATGAGGGATGATAATGCAAATTTGTAGTGTGAAACTATTTGCATCCTAGAATGTGATTGTCCATCTGACCTTTTTTCTTCCTTGAACTTCTCCCTACTAGTCTCTACCTCCTCCTTTCATGACCTCTTGCAAGGCTCCTCCTCTCTCTGGCTATTTCTAGAGTGCTCTGAGGTGGAACAAACTGTTACCTGTGGTATAGATGCTATCTGAGATACAAGTCTTAACTTGGGCTTTTTGTGTTTGTTTTTACTTGTGTGAGTGCTTCTAATGGGACTGCTGACATGAGAATGTGAGCCAGGATTTGGCCTTTACTCTGCTAGTAGCTAACAGAAGATATGTGGGGCTGAATTCTGCCTTCTTGTACACCCAAGTTTTAATTCTTACGTGACTGGAGTGGTACCAGGGCAAATGTTGCCAAAATTTGGAACTTTATTAGGTTTTAGGAAGTATTGTCTAGATTGATACGCAGTGTGCACAAATGGCAGCTTGGGTGGAGGGTTTCTAACAGGCTTAGCAGATGGGTGTTTCCAGCATATCCAAGTAACCACAAGGTGCTCAGCACCACCCAGAATGATGTGTGCTCTTACAATGAAGGCTGTTTGCAAAGACTCATTTAAGAATAGACTTGCATTTAAATCATGTTTTGGTGTCTTGTTAAACCGAGCTTATGTGTTTCCCAGGAGTTTAGCATAGCCATTGGCAATGAGTCTGTGTACCCAGGAAAATACAGGCACAGTGTTTTGGGGAGACTGCACTGGCCGTACTGCCTGGGAAGGCGGCAAGAGGGTTCGGCTGTGTGGAAATGTCTCTCTGAACCGAGGCTATAAAGGTGTGAGACTCTGGATCGTGACATCAGCCATGAGAAGTCCCATCTTAAAAATCACCTTTTGCAAGTTATCTGGAAGGTCATGTATAATTTGGACTTTGTAGTCAGTCAGTTAGCTCAATTTAGGGACTGCAAAAAACCTTTAGATTTTATTCAAGAGTCTGCTATGCTCAATAGCAAGTTTTCTAGTGGAAATGAGGTTTGTTCCTATGCAACTTACTGAAGCCAACCTTCTACTTTCTCCTAAGTGTAATGACTTCAGTGACAGTTTTGCCAGAAGAAGGCCTCCTCGGCTGGGGCAAAGATTTGAAAAGTAGTCAGAACTGTGAGTTATGAAAGCAGATCTTCTAATGATTGCGTGTTGTTTGTCGTGCACTGGGAAAAATTCTGATACTGCGAACATCCAATATGTAGAGTGCTGTTATGAATTCCATGGAGGCATTATATGAATAACTTTTACATTGACATGGGTATAAAAATGGTTTCAGATGACACTGCATGCCAAATTTCTAAAAAAAGCTTCTAAATCTTCATGTATAATTTTGAGTGTACAATCATTCTCAAATGAAAAAGACAGAATTTGTCTGTATACATTGGCAATCTATGCATGTAAATTGGCAGTTAGCATGCATAAATCCTGGACGAAATTTTTCTTTCAATTAGACCCTTGTTAAATCCATAGTAACTCCATTAACCTCAGTGCAATTACTTCGGATTGAAAATGTAGTTAAATGAGAACTCTGTTTGGCTACAAGTTCATTTCCTTTGAAAATATGGTCCAATTAGAACAGACAGAAAAGTTTTAACAGGAAGGTGACACCTGTTTTGCTAATCTGTAAGATTATATTAGATATATCTTCCTTTTTTTTTCCTAATAGATTCATCCTGCATGGAAAAGCTACTTTCTAAAGACTGGAAGGAGAAGATGGAAAAATTAAACACAAGTGATCTCCTTGGAGAAATTAAAGGTATGTCACTCAAATTTTAAATGTTAAAATATATTTTAAACACTCTTTCAAAGATTTTCTTAATGTTCAGAAAAATAATAGAAATAACAGTCATAATTTGAGCATGTTTTCCTCTTTCCGGCCAGCTCACCCAATCTTCTAATGTTTATCTTTAGAATGACAGAGGTCTTTGACAAATAAATAAATTAGAGCATGTAATAATCAGTTATAGGCAGTATCAAGAATGTTACGACAAACACCAGGTCAGTTACACTAGTTCATTGATATCAGTTATATATCTCAGTGTCCGAAGGAAGAGGAATAAACATCTTGAAAACATGGAGTTTTTAGTACTTGGTACTGTTTCTTCCCAATTGCATAAATTATATGTAGAAACTGCTTTCAGATTATAAAAAAGGATCATAGTTTGATCACTGTTTTAAACCTTTGATTGAAAATTGGAAATATACCACAGTGTATTTGTTTATATTCTCGCTGTTTCTGGGGAGGAAGAGAAACTCTGGATGCAATTCTGGAGCTCCTAAAATCAGCAGGAGTTTTATTGCTTGTATAGACAGGACATTCCAGTAAATCCAAGATTCGTCGGATCAGATGTCTAGTAAGACCAGAATTCCCTTGACAATTGAAGACCTTGTAGAGAACCTGGAGTGTTTTTTCCCCACCCACCAATTCTTCCATAGATTTTCCTATTGAAAAGAATTTCAGTGTTATTGATTAAGCAACAAATTGAAAATATGTGTTTGTGTGCTGTGAGCAGGGCTCATAAGGCATTTTTAAAGGGTACACAAGGTACCTAAGATTTATTTCTCTTTATTGGTATAATTTTCTTAAATAGCAACTACAGATATGTGGAAGGAAAGATCCAGGTGCATTATATTAATAAATCTTTACTAATATTAGAACAAAAAGAGAAATGTTATTTGATAAAAGTTGTTGCTTAGGGTTTTACATTTCCACTAGGGAAACTTAAGATAGTTACATTCATTTATTAAATAAACAGGGGAAAGACTGGCCCTTCTTTAGTAAGTAAGTTGTAATTGGTTTCTTCAGCTGATGCAAGACCAAAATCTATTTGTGTTTAGATATTTCTTTCTGTTGGATTTCTCTTGTAGAAGTATGACTTATATATTAGGCAGGTAAGAAACCCTATAGAAGTGTCAGTGGCAGAAATACAATATGCAGTTTGACAAAAACATGTTAATAAACAAAAGCTAACAAAAGACTGTAATAAACAAAGATAACAAAATTATGTCTTGAAATGATAGTCTATATAAAGCTGTATTGTCTCCCAATAGCGAGGAAAACACTGAATGCTTGTTTGTCCATTAATTGCACAATATAGCTACTGAGTCTCTAAATAGAAACTACTCGAATGCTATTAGTGAATCAGAATTAAAAGAGGTGGGATCTCTAACAATGCAGGATAATGTTCTTTATTCTTTGATATGGCAGATAAATTTTTTTCAAGAGCTTTCATTTACAAAAAACCTTCATTTTTCTGGGATTATGTTATTCCTCCTGTTTTCTTTGGATATATATCCACTGCAGAGTGAATTAGCAGAGTTCTTGCTCCTAATCCTTTCCTCATCTACCTACAAAGCATTCTCACCGAGGCTTGGAAGGTTTTCAGCCCATTCAACTGGCTTGTCTAGGGGTTTAAATCTATTAGCTGTGTAAAAAGAATCATCCAGTTTGGCTCACCAGATTTGAATGTTGACAGTCATTCAGCCAGTTTCCACCACTATCCTCATATACTCACGAGGACAGATACCTATTCCTGGAAGTCGTTTGGAAAGCAAAAAGGAGGCCTCAGCTTCAGTGTCAAGAACTATGGCTACCTGCCATTCCCCTGCTGGTGAGAGTGTGAGAGGACATGCACGAGAGAGGAAATAACAGTGGGATAGTTTTGGCGTATGGTTGTTAACATGTAGCAGAGGCTAATGCCGGTGGTTACATTATACACTGGTTATATGCTGTGCTGTGGTCATATCCACAGATGATGGGACAAAACGCCCTATTTTCTGCAGCCCTTAATGTCCTTGGTTTTTGTATTGGCGCTTGGCTTGGCATATCTGTAACTGACTGCTCAAAACTCTGTGGAGGAGCCATAATATAAATGAGAATCAGATACTAAGAATCTTATTTCTGTCCCTAGGAGATTAGATTGTTGAGCATTTTTCATCATATCCAGGTGTCCTAAAAGCCAGGTTGGTGTTGTGAGGCTGATGGGAACTGGAATGTAACTATGTGCTCCTCCCTTTCCCTTTCTCCCTTTCCCTCTTGTAATCTGAGTCACTGCGGGTTCCCCAGTGACGAAGGACGGGTAAACGGGTCCATCTGTGTAGCTTCCCCAAAGTCAGTCAGCCCTGCGCAGGCTGGTCGTTAAGAGCACGGTACCCAGCAGAACAGTAAGAGACCAGTCAGGGAACGAGCTCGTGAGACGGCCTGTGCTCCGCGGCTGTTTGCTCTCTCCCTCTGCAGCCTGTTGTCTCTTTTAGCTTCTCCGCGAAGCGCTGAGCTAGACATGACTGTATCTTTTGTTGGCGGACTCTCTCTGGAGGTCAGCTGGCACTGTTCATAGCGCTGGTTGCACTTAATGGGGCTATAATTCTTACACTTCTAAAGAGTTGTTTCTTGTGAAGTCTTTCATTATCCTTCATAGGATTACTGTGAAGAAGGAAAACTATTCCTATTCATGAATAAACTGTAATATAGAAAGATAAAGTTACTTGTACAAGGTCAATTAATGAGTTGAGAGTAGATCCTGGAGTCCTGCCTTCCCCAGTACAAAATACACTAAGAGTTCCTTTCTCTCATCCCTAGAAACCCTTCCTTAGCAGTCTTAATGTCTGCAATATTCATCTGTACTGCGAGCTGACTTTCAGCAAGACTCAGTGCTGAATCTTTGTACTGCCACTGCATTTAACATTTTTAATGAACAGCCAAAAATGCAAAGAAGGCACACACAAACTCAGAAGATAAAATAATGATGGCTGTTCTGCAGTGCTTTCCACTTACAGTTTTCAAACCTCTGTACAAAGGTATTAGTGTCATTTTAGAGTTGAAGAGAACAAGGTGCAGAGTTACATAGCAGGCTAGTGGCGGGTCTGGGCTGCTTTCCCCTCGCCTCCCAAGCCAGTTACGTAGCCCCTGCCTCCTAGCTGGCCTGCTTCTAGCTGATAGGGAAACTGTGGGCTACTGAGAAGGATCAGGCTAATAGCTGGGTATTAACTTACATTAGCATTTGTGGATCTTAAATTGTTTTCAGAGTAATCTCAGTAAGAAAAAAAAAAGTCATTCTAGCCAGTGGCAGCATGAAAACCGGAGTGCAGGAAGAAAGTAAAGCAAAGGAGGTGATCCAGAGAGAAGCGTACTTAAAAAAAAAAAAAAAAAAAAAAAACCTTATAATATCCAAGGTGGTAGATTTCCAAGATCATGAAGTTCATTTTCATAGCACTGAATGGATTTCAGTCAGGTAACTGGCAGGGCACGCTGAGGTCTGAAAGAACTACTTTTGAAAATGTGTCTTCTCTGGGATGGCAGGTATCATGTTGCTTAACTTGCATTACATTCCAAATCAATATATTTAACTGTTCGATATTTTTCACTTTTGTGCAGACTTACTTGCTGTTCATATTACTGAGAGTCTAACTTAAAGACATGAAGCAATGCAGTAAAAATAAATAAATGAGGTCATTAGGGAAAAAGTCTCAGTTTTAAGAAAACGAGGTGTGGTCCTGTGAGGAGCAGCTCTTTGCACTGACTGTTACTGGGAGTTGTTTATTTTAGAGAGAAGGCGTTGTTCTTGCGAAGGATAACCTGAGCACATACTCTTCCTCTGTGTCTGCACCGCTACCACCCTCCCCCCTCCAGGGAAAGAATAGCATCTCGGTTGTGGGAAGGAGGTTCACTAAGACTCAATGCCAGAAAAAAGGATGAAAGCAGCAGAAAAAATAATGTGCCCCTGACACAAACTGTTTCTATTCATATTTGGGAAGCAAACAGATGAGAAGAAAAGATAATTGGGTGAGAGAAACAAATAAAAAAATGGTGTTTTCTTGCTTTACCTTCTATATTTAGAACACAATAGTGTTAATCAAGATATAATTATAAACTATATCTATTAATACAACAAAAGCCAATATAAAAGTAGCAAACAGTGAAGCATTTATTTTTTCTTTAAGTGGGATTGTTCATATTCACAATTACTCTTGCATAGTGTGCTTCATTTGTAAAAGTGCTTCTTCTGAGTTTCTTTATTAGGATTTCAGTTATTGATAATGGGCCAGATTCTTCCTTGATTTCCAGCCAAACCAGCCATTGACTTCAGCGAGGTTGTATGAAACTCAGAAGAGCATTTGACAGAATGCTTTGTAGCCAAATTCCAGTGGTTAAATAAGTCTGCTTGTTCATTTGATATGTTTATAAATGAAACACATAGGTCAAATTTTCAAAGGTCTGTGAAACAGTTGAGCTGAGTTAAATGGCCTGCTCACCTAGAAAAAAAAGCTCGTATTTGCTCATGCTAATCATTTGATTGTATGCCAATTGCCGACATACGTGTGCATATACATTTTTGTAAGGTATAGAAGCAATTTGTGAGGCTTATGCCCAGCTTTTGCAGTTTTGTTCTTTTGTACAACAATTAGGATCAGCAAATACTTTTCATTCTAATTTTTTTTACCATGGGATTGACCACAAAGTGGTTCCGGGTTCTTTTCTAAATTTCCAGATATTTGGGTGCAAAGAGCTCTATCCTCACCCTCCCTCGCTGCATTTATTTTTGTTGCTTAGGTTGCTAGTTTTTCTTCACCAGCCACAGCTAGGCAGAGTAGCATCATTTATCACTATACAGAGTCTGTTTTAAGTTTTCTCTTTCTGTTCCAAATATAAATCTCTGGAATAGCATAGTCTTGCATGCATCAGGCAGTTGTCCCACTGAAATAGCCTGCAATGGTCTTTCTCAGCATGCAGAGTCTTTGAAGATCAAATAAAAAAGGTCAGTCTTTAAGTAACTTAAGCAACAATGTTATCGTGAAAGGGTCAGAATTGGTCTAACAGTCCTATAGAAGAGTGACTCCTGGGTCACCGGCTACCGTGTTACAAGTTAGTTCTCCGGCTCCCATTGGTGGTGTTTACAACTGAAACTCTCTGTATTTATAGGCATTGTGACTTGGATGTCACATGCTGTCTTTGTACAGTATCCTCTATTTTGGGAAGGACAGTGACTGATGTCCGTAACTCCATCCAGTACAGAAGCCTGCTTGCATTATGTTTCCCGTGCTTATTCCTTCCCATCTTGTACTCGTTACTCTATTAGAAAGAACCTTAAAACTCCTGTTCTGGATGGCACGTACAGATTTAATGGCCTCAAAATATTTGGTTAAGAGAGAGACAGTACGCCTGTTTCCTAAGGAGATGTTGCATTTAGAAAAACAAACCTACTTCACTCATTTGATAGTCTCCTTATAAGCTATAATGTAAACATTATTAAAAATCATATTTGTCCCTGATGTTAGAACACAGAAGAGATGGGAAGAAGTGTTTTCTAGGAGCATTTTTAGTGTGTGCATTAATTACTGGAGGAGAACAGTGAGTCACAACTGCTCAAATCTAGTAATTTAACACTATCCATTTCTGGAATAGTCTTGGAGGGAGTTTTGCATGAATGAATCCTTGATAAAGTTATGGTTTCTGTGTTTTCGCAGTGAATTAGATTCTTTTTCCTTAAAAGATGCAGGATTTACACAAAAACTTTAAACACTCTTTTTTTGCTTCCATTTTATAAAATTTATCTTCACAGGTGAGCTTTTGGGAGTTTTTGTTGTACTATATTTAGTGGGAAGACCATTTTGAGCAAAATAAATCTCCTGATGTTTTCCTGTAGCTCTGACCGGCAGTGTAGTCTGGGTTTGGTGTGATTAATTCTCAGTATACTTGCTGAACTTTGTTTTTCAGGAATGGCAAAGGTAAATAGCAGTCTGCTTTATAAATATAAATAAATAAATAAATAAATAAATAAATAAATAAAAGTCTTATATCACAGAAGCACTCAGAGGTTTTTAATTATGTCACTTTGTATGGCTATAGACATTTCAAAGCTCTCCTTTGTGCTCTCTGTTATAAACATATTTTATTTCTTTTGAAGTCTGTGTGATATACATACTAGCAATTAAAAACCCAGCTCAGGCTTTGAGACACAAGGTCTTCTTAATTAAAATTCAAACAAAAGCTACAAGCAAAAGCCCCACTATGTGATTAAGGTCTAAAGTGTTATGATACATTAGAATCATTGTTAACTGCTAGGATTTAAAAAATCAATACACAGGAAAAAGGATCAACTGGTTCCAATTAGTGAAACCAATGAAAGCATCCAAAAAAAACCCCAAAACAAAACAAAACAACCCAGAACTCCTACTCCCAGATCCTGAAGAAATTGGTCCTGATTAGAAATATACCACAGGCAATGGAGGTTTCTCGTAATATATTTATTACCATGATCCAGTGAAGTAATATGTTTAACTTTTATGTTGTAGCATAAATGTAGGCATTTTGTGTGATGTGTTGCAAAAGTTACATCTCCAGGTCTAACCTGACCTTCTAAATTAAGTGATACCTTGCTTTCTGAATGTCTGAGTATTTCACAAGTATATTCAATAGTTGATGTTTGCGTACTCTTCAGTCTGATTTGTGTGATGAAGGTAATTGACTCCAAAACAAAAATATTCTGGCTGAACTTACCACACCGCATAGTATCTACTTGTTATGAGTAAGACACCCATAAAATTAGTTAGACCGAAGGTATGAACCAGCTTAAATTATATCGTCCTATGTCATCTTGACTTTTGTTGATATGACATACATTTTTCTCCAGAACCTGGATCTGAATGGGCATACCCTGAGCTTTGCACACAGAGAGTAATTCTATGGAAATCCATGGCGCTGCTAACTGTACATAGTGCTATTATTTAAGTTATGTACATGTAAGATGTGGCAGGATTGAAGCTGCATTTAGGAAAAAAAAAATTGGTCACAGAGTTATATTTCAATGGCACCTATCACAGTTGTACCTGCTTCTAAAGTTAAAAATTAATGACTAATACCATTTATAGTTCTTAAAACTCTACAACTGTAAATTACATTGTAATCAGCCTTCCACATGAATCAAATTCTCCTCATCATTGGATACATTTTATAAACAGTACCAACTAGGATGCGTGCAGTAAATTCCCAGACACACAATGAACTTATTACTTATTGCAATCCTATATATGTATTTCTTACCTTCTTGGGGTATGTTTCTAAGCCCAACTATTCAGGACTAAATATTCAAACTCTGTTACTGCATTGAACTCACAGAGACATCTCACTTAGGTGTTCTGTTCCATGGAACTGCTACCCAAATATTGCACTAAGAAAGTAGTATCACCTGGTCAGGAGAAAAAGGAATAAAAGGGATAGTAATGCTAATAGTAAGGAACTGGAAACAGCAGTACTTTCATCGGGCATGCTAGAAAGACTGCCTCTTGGAATTTGATCCATTCTTCAGGCAAGAAAATGTATGGTATTAAAATGTGTTCATTTCCAAATGTCATTTAAATTTTTTAGCCAAAAAAGGTTTGAATGTAAACCAAAAAATTAGAACTAGGTTTTCTTCTTTGAAAACTTGCTATTTTCATCTGTCTGTAGTATTTTTTCTGGTATTGCACATGTTTATTTTTAATTTTAATTTTCATATCAATATTTGTTTTCTTTAATAAATATGAAGCCTTTCACTGAAGTCAAAAGGTGTTTGCTCAGTGAAGAGCCATCTAACCTCTTCTTCCTCTTGTGACTAGGGATGTCAGTGGCAAACTTCCTTTTGACTCAGGACCCAGCGTAGTCTCTCACTCAAATTCTTATCTTTAGCAAAATAAAACTCCTACTGAAGTCAAATATACTACTTTATGTGAAAAAGCAAGTGCATTTATAGGAGTCCGTACTGATAAAAACAAGATTGGAACCTGTATTTCTTGTGTTTCGTTATTGTTTCAGTGCTTTTGACTTTTCTTTTTGCTACAGACTTATAAAGTGAAATTCTAATAAACTAATGAATGTAAGCGTTTATCTAAAATGATGCATACAGGCACACTATTGAAAGCACTGAAATCTTCTGGTCAATTTGCATTCTCTGGAAACCTGTAGTTGTGCTTCTTTATCAATCTTCCATAACAGGAGTTTCATGTTAGAGGAGATCTGTGATTTAAGAGTCAGGTATAAAAGACACAGTGGTATCCTGCCTCTATGGATACTGAGCAACCCAGGGAAGGGTGTAAGTAGAGGGAAGGGTGTAAGCAGAGGGCAAACATACAGTAATATTTCCTCTATATACTCTTCCAATTTCCCATGATCTATGATTAATGGACTTCCTGATTCAGAGGTGGTACATTTGGGTTTAATGGTCCTTGATAGAATTATCATCTGTGAATATGTCCAATTGCTTTTGAACCTTTTAATTGTCAGCTGGAAAATCTGTGGGGATAAATTCCACAGTTAGTAATATGCTGTGCAAAGAAGTACCGCCTTCTTTATATTGGAGCCTGCTACCTTGTAATTCTGTTTAGTGCCCACTGGTTCTTGTATTATAATGGACAGTGAATAGTTGTTCATCTTCTCTTTTATATTCCTTTCAGTTGTCTCTTCTCCAGGTTGAAAAGTAAAAATCTATTTCTTTAGCCCTTGTATGAAAGCTGTTTTACATTCTGATTATTCTCATCATCCTTCTCTGCTGTTAATTTGGAAAGAGACCCTGTTCCTAGCAACAACAGCCTTTGGCTCTGATTCATGAGACCCTTTGCATCAATCCCTTTCACCTCCATTGGTTTTAAACTTCATTTCTGAATAGGGAGTCCATCTTGCAATGGGGTCTTGATGTGGGGATGTTTGAGGGCCCTTACGAGTAATGAGAGCATCCTGACAGTATCAAAAAATATCAGATTTTTTTCTTAAGAAATGTGTGAATGCCCTACATCCTGCGGACCCAGAGGTGGGTCAGAAACTTCATCTGTGGAACTTCAGAGACATAGCATGAGCACTTGGTAAGAAAAGCTAAAGTATGAGCACAATTGGTCTACTCACATGCAACAGAGAATGGCAGGAATGTCATGTGCAGCCTGACACAGCCACTGCCTCACAAGTGTAAGCTTAGTGAGGAACAGAAGATAGAAGAACAGGAAGGGCTGTGCTTGTCTTCTCTAAACAAATCGATCCTTTAGAAGAGGTTAACTAACAGTATTTTTTTCAAGACGTCTTGACTTGTCTGTCTGTGACACCTCACTTCTGATCAATGACATCTGACAGTTTTCTGCCAAGGGGCAGATCTAGCTACTGGACTCACTTTCCTTCTATTTGCCTCCTCCAACCAACTTTGGAAGCAGTTTGGCGTAATCCGGAATATGGGAATTCTAGCGGAAATGAACAGAGCTGTACTGAAACCGTTTCCACAGGATATTTGTCAGAAAAGAAGAAACAGGAATAGAAATCTATTAAGGACATAAACTGTGCTGGTTCCATAATTTCAGCATAGGTATTACCCTCTGCATTAATAAAATCAACAGCTTTATACCCAGACAGCTTGATCAGAAATGGTGCTTTGCCATTAGCTCTTACACTGAAATCCTATTATTATATACATATTTTTTCTAACCTTTATTTTTCTTTAAATTAATATTAGTTTGATCTACATATCCTATTAGTTCTCTTGGTCTGTATAGATATGAATTAAAGTTTAATATTAGTTACTTTGTCACAAATGTTCTTTAACAGTTATACAAATTTAAGCTGAGACCTGCTTGATAGCTGTTTAAAATTTGTTGCCCTGTAGATAGCAGTAATGGGAGGCTAACACACTCATGTCTGGAATGAATCCTCATGCCTATTAAGATTTGTTTGAATAGGTTTCCATCACAACAGGTGCACAATTATTTTATGAGTAAAATATTATCAGCCTTCCAAATTAGCCGGGGCAAAATGCAGGTTGTCTGATTAAATAATCAAACCCAATACTTAAAATGCACTTGATTTCCACGGGAATTTTAAGATGCTAAGTCCCAGTCTATCAGTGAAACTGTGATTGTTTGCAGCATGCAAGTAGCAGCTTGTAGTGTATCCCGTATGGTATGTTTTACATAATTCATCCTACATTATACAAGACAAAACCACTAAAAAAGCACATAATAATAGGTTTTACTTATAGGCAAACAATTTTAATCTACCAATGAAGGTGTTACACTGTGCGTTAAATCAGAAAAAAGTGGGCCTTTAATGGAAAATAGTTTGAAACTGTTCTGCATTCAATTAGGAGGCACATCAGTTTAGAAATACAAAACCCCGTGTTGTTTTTTAAATAATTTATTTTACGAAGAGGGAGGGAAAAAAGGAAAATCTGAAGTGCAGCTTGCAGTGTGGAGTTCACATATGCCACCAGTTACTGAATAACTTAGTAAACACAGTGGCTCTGAGACCCAAGAAATGGATAAATTCTGAAACAGTAGGTTCACCATAAGTGGAAAACTTAACAGTGCAGCTGTCAGACACAAATTGCATACAGGTAACTGTTTGTTTTTATATCTGAATCTGTTTGTCAATCAAGGAATGCTATGAATCAGGAGATGGGATCTCAAATGCAAAACCACAAAGTCAGAGACAGCATCTGGAGGAGCTCCAAGCCACAAAAATTAGGGAAGAAGCACAGAGGGAACAAAAACTGTAAATGCTTGCATGGATTCTGCCTCTATATACATTGAATTTAAATAATTGTGTTGATACATCAGTAATAATAATTGCTGATAAAAATTATAGTCCTCATTTTGGGCAGCAGTATGTTTTACTAGATGTGAAATTAAATGCAATTTATATTAATTAGGGATAATATGAACAGTATGTAAGTGGTTGACATTTCCGACATTTTTAAACGTACTACTATATGTGAAGATATATCTTTTGCATTTGTTTTGACTCGGAAATAGTGTAGATTGATATATGCCCCTAATGGGTTCTGTTGAAATAAAGATCACAGTTCTAACCTCAAGATCTGAAGATTATTTATAGACAAGTTTCAGTATACTTTGAAGTTCAGTTATGGGATTTGATCATTTATGTAGCTGTTCATAAGAAAATGTTAGTTTTGTCTGGAAGCTGGAATGCATTCTTAATAACGGTACTAAAACAAAATCTACTGTTAAAAATGCAGGTGTTGGACTCAAGTTGCAGGATTTCGAAAGACAGTGTAGTGTATACAGACCGTAAGTTTTTCTAAATGTGGGAAAGCCTGCAGAGGCTTCAAGTCAGGTCCTCATTGGTAACATCAAGGGAACACAAACCAAGGTTACTAGGCAAGGTGAGGGAAATAACCGTTACATGGTTTGCTTTTTAAGATCCATGAAGAATCATAGAGTTTCTTTTAACCGGTAACCGAAAGAACTTCTTTCTACCTTCACTCCTTTACTGTGGTGCCCAGAGACGTTTGCGTACATATTGCTGAGGTTCTGCAACAGTCCTGGGATGACTGTGGCTTTTCTTTTAGGTGCTGCATTAAGTAGAGGGTTCCTACCTAAGTAAAATTAATTGTAAATTAATTAACTCTGTTGGTCTATTTTGTTGTTGTTTTCTTTATCACCCAAGGGCTTTGTGGGGTAATAATGAGCTCTCAAAGACTTCAGCTGCAGAGGACGGTGCTCGTTTCTTCTGAAATTTAAGGATTTTTCTGAGAAGAAATACTTTAGGTTACATCCTGCAAGAACGTAACCTGAGAAATACTCTGGTTACATCCTGCCACTTTTCAAGATAACAGTGAGTGACAAAGGCATTTGGGGTCTCTACATATGCCCAAATAACATATCCCACCATCAGGCAGATATGAACCCTTAGTGCTAAGAACTGGCTGTGGGTGGGCCATAAAGGGAATTTTCAGTCTGCTGACTTGAAAAAAAACATATTCAGTGTCCACATATGACTAAAGTTTAGTTAACTTCGTCAGTAGATATGTCTCTTCGCTTTCTTTTTCTCTTCCCTTCAATGTGCTAATAAACACAGAGAGAAAATCATTTCTTTTCTGAATTATAGTTGCAACTACTGAAAGGGGCTATGGGGATAATCAGTGAATCATCCAAGACAACTTACAGGTGTTAATTACATGTGAGCTGAGTCTGCTCTCGGAAGTGTACATTCTGACAGCTTTGCCTGTGTAAAATATTTAAAGGCATTAAGCACACAGAAATTAATGTAAAGCTCAAGTTTGAAAATGACTGAAAATGATTAAGATTTAGGTAATGAAAAGCAACATTGGTTAGCTTGTTTTAATGAAATGGTCACCACAAAGGAGAAACAGATTTCCTTACAATAGGCACACTCCAACTCTTGCAGTATAATCTTTAAAGGAGAGTGCTGCTCTTCACCGATCAAAGACAGCCCCTAACAGCCCAGCCGGCATAGTCAGGTCCAGAGCTGAGACTGCTCCATTGAGATGTTTTGCTGCTACTATTTGAAATGGTAAAATATATAGACTCAGCTTCTGTGATGGTTCTTAACAAACTCTGTAAAGTGTGTATATTTTAAAAACTAAAATAACATGCCACTTTTTGTTGGAGCTCTGAAAGAGTTACTTTTCAGTTGTTTGTGAACTCAGGATATATGATACTTGTTTCATGTTCTTGACTGAGAGGTAGAAGATAGGAAATGTTTAAATGATATTGTGAGAAATAGAAGGTTAGCTGGTAAAATAAGCAGTGATTTTATGCATGCTAAGTCAGGCTTTTACAGCACTGCTCTTTTTTGTCAATGTTAACTATGTCATAACAGGCACACGGAAGTTGTGCAGTGGAATAAGCAGTTGAGAAACTCACTGCTTTTGTTAAGATAGATTGTATACACTGAATTAATACCTAAAGTAATGCTGAGTATTGGAGTTAGCAAAAATTTGTGGGTTTTGCAGATAGAAATAAGTATGAATGAGTGTATGTGAGTAATCTCTGTTCTCTTGAAAAAGCAGTTTCCCTATTATCTTGACACTTGTCAGATTAGTATTAGTTCCTGCTTCTGATAAGACCCACTTACCTAAGCCGGTCTTCTCATATGGACTTCTGTCTGTAAGTGTAGAGCCTGCAGTGTAAATGAAATACTGAGAGCCGCTGAAGTCCTCCAAACGCAGAACATGTAACAGAGACAAGAGTAGAAAAACCTGATCTTTGCATTATATATCAAGCTAATAATGGAAGAACCCTCTGGAGAAATCAGAACATTTGTAAATGAATGCAGTCCTTGGTACTTGGAAGTTCATGAAGTTCTAATGATTTCTAGGAAGTGATATCTAAATGTGTGCGGTCTTTCAGCAGTTCCTCAACAATATTTTCATTTATGACTGTGTTTAGTTTGATACCCTGAAATTATAATAACATACTGTATCGAAAGTTATATATTAGAGGTAGCATTAAGGGTGCAGCTGAAGGCTTTTTTTTTACGCTAAGGTCATCACTTAAAAGTGAGCAACTTAAAGTATTGACTGAAACACGTCATCCCCTAAGCCTGTGTACATGCATCTTTGCTCAGATCCAGATCCTCATGTCCACTAGCCATTATTGCAGATGAGAAAAATAAGTGAAACGTCTTTTACACTACTGCAAGTATAGTTGATTGATTCATAATTATGAATTCCCATGTATTTTAATAAAAAATCATCAAATACTGTATCTGAAGAGCCAAAGGTGCAAACCAAGAACTCAGAGAAAAAATGGCAAGGAAAAGTGTGATTGAAAAATAAAAATAAACAGCTACACAGGTTCAGATGAAGTATCCATTTGGCTCCAACAGTAGCCATAAATGGACACACAGGCAAGAGAAAGAAGGGGGAGAGCATATACAATACTTTCAGACTAACATTATCCCAGTGTCTGACTGTTTTCAGCTCAGGGGTTTTCCTGACCCTGATGTGGTTTATTTATTTAGTGTCACTCCACAGGATCTCTCTTCCCTCGTCCAAATACTTGTCCAGTCTCCCCTTGAGCCTGTAAAAACTTTCTGTGCCCGCAGCATCCTTCAGGAAGACAGTCCATGGCTCTACGGCCCAGTGCCTGAAGAGCCACCTCAGAAGCAAATACATTGAAAACTTTAGCTCTCTTCCTCAGATGACACCTAGGTGATTTAGACACATCTATCTCATTTTTTAAAATAGCATTAGATGTCATCTAACTCAGCAGGAATTAGATGCTTAGTGTACTTTTGAAAACATGGCCAGAGATCTATCTGCAATAGGAAGAGACCTAAATCCCTTTGAAAACCTGATCCAGAGACATGCAGGGTCTAAGTGTTGTGTTTGAAAAATAACTGAGAACTTTTCAGATGCAGTCAGACTGAAATTTTGATGTATATTTGTAATTCTCAGAGAGCAAATGACCATAAAACACATTGCTTAAGCACAAAATTATTTTGCAGTCATAAATAGCTTTAAACTTAATTGAGACTATCTCAGCATTGTAGTTACACTGTTGTAAATGTTAAGATGACTATGTCAGAAACATTGCATCTAGTTGCAATGGTTGTTGTTCCAGACATAGCTTATTTTTAATAGGATACGTAACAGGAAGATGCTTGTCTTCCAAAAGTAATCAAGAGAAGTCTCAATAGAAAACTCTTTTCCCTATTTCTACTTCTTCTTCAGTTGTGTTTTTAGGCTTACTGTTTTGTCATGAGGGAAAAATAACCAGGAAACCATGTTCGCTGTAGAAATAAAGTAGTCAAAAATGCAACTTAGACAGATTTTTGTTGTCTTAAGGGGAGAAGAGCAATCAGAGGTCCCTGATTTCTTAAAGATATCCCAGTACTATTTATAATACTTTGAATTTTAAAGCTGTTATAATGGAATTAAAAATCTCTTCATGTGTTTTCTATATGCTCCAAATGATTTAAGCTTTATTCTGAACTAGCCTTAGACTGCCCCTAAAGTTGTGCCTAAAGTTCAGGCTTTTGAATAAATGACATTAAGTCTTTCAAATAGGTAGTATTTATATTTTCATTCTGAGTGATCCTCTCTGAATTGTAGAATACCTATATAAGCACAGCAAAATAACATGATACTACTTTCTGCTTTGGGGCTGTGAGCAGTTTCATTACCAGTGATCCCGTAGTGAAGGATTGCGTTAAATATTTTGGTTTGTGATCAGCTAGGTATACAAATAAATTAAATTAAGAAAATCTCCAACTGTACTTCTAGTTGCTTCTAAGAAGCATCTGGCTAAATATAGTCATGCTTGCGGTTAGAGGATAATTAAAGCAGAACACTGGAAGGGTAGGGGTGGAACTTCAGTCTATAAATGAAGGCCACCTCTGTTGTGCGCTGGCTAATGTGATTTAGGAGTTTTTCCACAGTTAGAAAATTGCCTTGATCATGTGGGAGCATATTTCATAGGGACACAACAAGCTTGTCACAGAATTCTAATTTGATCTGGAATATACTCAGTTTCTTTTCTTTTCTTTAATGAATCTTGAGGGAACAAGAAGCATGGTTTATTTGTTTGGGTTTTGTTTCCCATATCCTTGCAGTGAGATTGTTGTTATTTCAAAAGACTTAAAGTAATACATTTTTGTAACATTAGTATGCTCTGCTGAATTGGTTCTACAGAGGAACAGGTTCTGTGTAGCAGATAAGTAACACTTTAACTTAAAACTATTTGATTATGAATAAAATTTAAAATAATATTAAGATTCACGAGTCTGAAGCTTCCAATTTTGATCACCTAATGCCATTAGTAATGAACATATCAATGGACCTGTTTCAAAGCCCACTGAAATCAGTGTAAATCCTTCAACTGACTTCTGTAGGCTTTGCATCAAGGGTAGTACATTCTAAATGTATAAAATGTTGTTGCTCTTCCATACATATCAAAGGCTTTTGACTAAATTGTCTCCTCTCAGATGAAGTAGGAAGTTTCTTCTTTACAGCTTCCATGATAGACAGGCTATGCTAATGTCCTTGTTTTGCAGTAAACTTTGCTTCATCATTACTTATCACCAGAGGCAATAAAAATCTTCAGAGGCAAATATAAGTTTTTCATTGATATACTTGTTTGTATTTGTAAGACATGAAAGATAAACATGTAATTAAGATCAAAATTAAAATCTATATTTAAAGTATATAAATTTTGCAGTACTAATACTCCTCATATTTATATTTAGACATTTCTGAGTGGAGTAGCTAATAACTACTAACTAAAAACTCATGGAAGTAACTTATTTAACAACATATTGAAAAAGTAACCTCAAGATATTTTAAGTCCGAGTACATTTCACAGGGGCACATCTTTTTCTCTCCTGTGTATATTGTGCATTCTGGATGCAGCAGCAGGAAAACATTTGGGTTATGATTTTGAGTATAGGAAGAGAGGCAAGATTATTAGAGTGTTTTTGGAGAGGGATCCTCAGTGTTAGCTGTAAGGCATGTGAACTCTAATAGTGGCTGCTAATGAGTGACTCCTAATGTGTAAATCTATTAGCCTCTTTATAAAATAGGAAAAAAGACCTTTGGAATGTGGAAGCTACTGGGGCACTTGGGAAGAGGATCTCTCCCCTTCTTGCACCCTTAGCGGAAAGGATTCATCCTCATCCCCCTTCTTATGGATCTTCTAGCACACAGGTACAGGTTCCGTATCAGGCACAACACCGCCCTCCTGCAAACATGATTAGCATCTCAGGAAGATAAGGTGGTGACATGTTTTTTCACTGGTTTTACACATGTCCAAGTGCAGGAGTACGCATAAAAGCTCTATGGAGTTCAACTGTCACCTTTCTTATCATCACCTCATTTATGCATCTATAGACATTACAGTGCAAAGTATTCCTCACTATTGAAAGGGGAGAGTCATGTTATTTCTGCAAAAACTGTGACAAAAAGCAGGGAAAAATGCTATTGAAAGCTTCTTTTTCTGTAGCTTACTGTTTGAAATGGAAAACTTATTTAAAACATATGATTCTTGCTCAGCTTCCTTATTAATCTATAGGTTAGACAATGTAAGAAGACTGAACAAATCAGCAAAAGCTTCTTGTAGAGCATACACTTTCTTGTGAAAGACAATTGTCAGCTAACGAAATCGCAAATAACAGTAACTCCTGTTGTACAAGAAAATTAATGTCAACTAATTCATACGAGCTGTACTCATCAAAAGAAGTATTAAACGAACTTCCTCTAAACTCAGCTTCCTCCCAGTCGTTTTTATGTGTGCACATATACAATTCTCTTTCCAGAATAAGATTACTAGGACAGATATTCAGTACAGCCCTGTGATTGAAGATACATGTTTTAATTGGAGAGCTCTTCCTTTCAAACAAGCACTTCTTTGCACTTGTAGTGCAACAGGAAGAGAGACTAGTTTAAAAAGAATGAAAAATTGTATAGATTGCTTGGAATTGTGTCATGTTTACATAATAAAAAAAATAAGATTCATTTTGAAGGGTACTATGGTACCCAGAAATCGCTTGTTAAAGTTAAAATTGAATATTGAAACAAAATGATTTTTATCCAGCTGTATGCTGTTATGAAAGAATAATCAAAGAAATGGAGCAATTTCAAAATCAGTCCCAAATTCTCCATTTACATTTTTTTTTCTTCAGCAGACTCCTAATCTTTTCATGTTGGTTGATAAGGATCCTACTTATTCCAGACTCTCATCAGTTGTGACTCTCAACATTGTAATTCCAAAAAAGACATTACCTATGATTATATATAAACAAAACAAAATATCTTCATTTCACATCTAAAAGAGGAAGTTACAAAAATGAGTCTTCCTTATACATTTTACTGCTAACTATTATACATATATTCAAGGTGGCTTAGCATTCCTAAGTCAGATCATCCATCCCTTTGCATCAAGGCACAGGTGCAAATATCCAACTAGAACTAAAATAGTTTTCTTATTTTCTAGAAATGGAGAACAGGGGTTTTCCATTACTTTCAAATATGTAAAAGATTACGTAACTGAGTTAAGATACAGAGCCACTAGTATTGCAGTGGAACTCTGTTCAGTAATGTGCAGGGGGCAGAAGAGCAAAAAAAAATATTAGAATGAATAACTCAGAAAGGAAAATAATGTTTAAGGCAAAATGCTCTTGTGTTGATATCCCTCTAAAGGTTGACATGGAAGGTGGGCACTCAGTGTAAGCGCTTCATTCTCAGTTTCACACCTATAGTTTCATATTAAGCTATAACCTGCTCATGGTGAGAGTTAAGAATTTAGTAAGAAAGTTCTTTTAAAATTTCTATTAGTAATACAGTTTTGTCCACGTGTCCTCAAATGATGCTGTCAGGACAAAGTAGCCTTAGACCTAAGCCAGGACGGTGTTATATAAGATAGGCAGAAATATTAGTCAAGTTGCTTGACTTCTTGACTAACATTTCTGCCTATCTTATATAATGAATTTCTGAAGAAACTATGGAATAGAATGTTATTAAAAAAACATTTTTTCCGTAATGTTCTGTGATGAGATATTTGCACTTTTATTTGATGCATCTGCTATTTGTCCTCTGACAATTACTAAATCCAACTGAAGTTAATGAAAGGACCAGTGTGTTTTGAGTCAGGTTTAGAAACAAAATAATAGGGAAGGGCAACCACTGGGTTGACTTGATATGTCTGGTCTATATGGACAAATTGTATTTATGGAAATATGGCCTAGGTTTTCATACTGTTGTAAATAAAGAAAATTTCCAACGTAGTTTTTGGAGCCCTAGTTATTGGAATTAAGAGTTTAGTAGAGTCAATAATAATATTAACGATACAAAGTTTACTCTCTATATAAACACCACCGTGTTCATTTTATTTTGGTTTCCTCTGCCCTGGGCTACAATATTCTCAGTTAACAAAATAAAACTACTCATTTTTCTTTTCTCTGTACATCATCCTTTAGTGTTTGTGTCACTGTACAGAGTACTCACAGCCTGTGGCCTCTGCTGTATCATTATATTCTATTTCAGCAAGAACAGGATATCTGCAAGTTTTTAGTTGGAATGTGTAATGTGTATTTTCACGTAGAGTCTTAACAAATCTTACTGAGTATGTACGAACCATGTCTAAAACCATGGAAATCACTAAAACATATATAACCATATCTCTATTTGCTACTGAAAAACCCTAGGAATAATTCATTCAAAAATTTTGTTCTCCTTTTTCTTGCACAGGCACATGCACAAACTAACACTTGAAATAATCTGTACTTCTGATCTGGTTTAGAATGTAAGGTGACAAGGTCTTCTGCAATCTGAGAGTCATTCTAAAAACCAGCCGTCTTCCCTTCCTTCTCTCCTCCCTCCCTCCCTCCCTCCCTCCCTCTCCTCCTCCTCCTCCTCCTTTCCTTCTCCCTTCCCTTCCCTTCCCTTCCTTTCCCTTTCCCTTTCCCTTTCTCCTTTCCTTTCTCCTTTCTCCTTTCTCCTTTCCTTTCTCCAAATCTGTCTTTCTTTTCTTTCTTTTTCTTTCTTTCATTCATTTGTTCATTCTTATTATATATATGGGATAGTACCAAAACAGCTAAACGTCATAGTTAAAAAAATCCTCCAAAGATTAGTATATCATCTACAGTTCTTTTCATCTGTGTGAGAGAAAGAGTAAGGACTCCACTAGATCTCTTAAAGTTCTTCTGTTTCCCTCAGAGCTGGTTTGCAGGAGAGGGAGGCTGAAGCACTGGCTAACATGATATTCTTTCTTACGTTCCTGCAGTCAATTCCATTTTAGGATTCAACTATGGATTTACCACATCCCCAAAAATGGGACAATGTATCATTGTGCTGCCCATGAATAGACCAGGAACTACTTCTGCAGTCCAGTCCCATACCTAGCTGAGATTACTTTCCTTGGCAGTTTTGGAGCTGTTTGGTAATAATTTATGAATATTTTATGTTGCCTGGTCACTGCAATGTTTTCTCTTGCATGTATTGGTTTAGTCGATTAGAACTGTTGTGTGAAACAATCAAGCAGGAAAACCTCTCAATATGAGATATTCCTCAGGGAACACTTTAGAATTGCTAAGAAACAATGTCAGAACAGAAGGCCAGCAAATACCTGCCATCAAAACAATTGTTAAATGCCAAAGAAACATTGTCTCAGGACAATGAGGTTGGTTATTTGCAGGAGCAAAGCTGAGGTACAAGCATTTGCTGAGACATCCTAAAACAGGTAAGCCTGCCTGGGTTGCCGTCAGGCAACGCTAAATCCTTAGGAAAAATAGCCAACGGGATTACTGTGTACATTCCTGTGGGTTATTTATTCTGAATGCAGAATAAACAATTCTGTGATTTAAGCAGTCTGAAGAAGGGATAGATACTTCAAATCCTTCTGAGAAGAATCCCTGAAGGGAAAAACAGCCAACCCGTTAGATGGTCAGCTAGGGTACACTGGAGCACAAACACTCAGAGCTGCAGTGATGAAGAGGAGACTTGTGAGGGCACTTAGGCCGAGGGGTGCACATTCATGTCCTGTCTCTAGTCCAGCTCGATGTCAGGGAGAGACCTGGGGGGGCACTGGCTCTTCTGCATGTGTGCTTTCTTCCGTGGTTGGGAAGCATGGATGTGTGGGCTGGCTGAAAGCCTGACTGTGATCCAGACTGAACGATGGTGGGTCCAGGACCCTGAGGTTTGCTGCGTGACTCGCCTGCAGATGAGTTTACACAGAGCCAGAGAGGTGGCTGTGGTGACGGGGGTGCGGCGAGCTCTGCGGTCACAGTGTTGGCCCTACCCGCTCCCTTACCTATACCTAGACATACTGACAGGGGAAAACGGAGGGTCATAAGGACCTTGCTGAAGTCGTGTTATCCTCAGTCTACTACCTGCAATTTTATTGCTAGTCTAGAAAAGATAGTCTGACTCATGATGAGTTGTAGATTATATTGAAACTTCCCTGTTCTGCAAATCACATTGTTTTCTGATTACTGATATCTAAGAAATGGCGTAAGCAGCTGAGGTTTAGTGTATTTGAAGCGAGGAAGAATCCTGCAGATCATTAGTCAAGCATTTTTATCCTTGTCATAAGCAGACCTAACTTAAGACATTTTTTGGCTTTCTGAATCTGGCAAAAAGATTTTGCTCTACCACATGTGTTTGATAGTTACTAATGTTAATTCCCATTATTGTCTATGTACATAGGATATTATTTTTTCTTGTCGAAAATTTAAAACACAGAACTGTTTTGAGACGTAAAGGGAGGGGGAATCTCACACCTTCACTAGAGAAGCTATCCACTGTGGTTTGCATGCTAGACATGTTTACTGGGCAGCCTTCTGCACTAGGATGCTACAAAGCACAATGGAAGCATTTATAAAACTTTTTATTGACTAAGGACCGGACAGTAGCATATGGGAACATCAACAATTGCTAACTGATCATGAAATAAAGAAATTCCAGTATTATAGTGTTATAAAAAGAAGGGGAAAAAAAGTCATTCAGAACTTACTCATATTGGTTCAGCTGTTGTAACCAAAGACTGATAAGATAATAGAGGTCTTTGTGTTTTTTTTCTACTGAGATGCTTTATCTTTATGATGCACTTGGGGCCCTTTAGAGTGGAAAGCTTTTTAAACTGCTGTTGGAGTTAGAACTCAAATTAGATGCTATTGCACTGGGAAGGGAGCTCCTTAGTCAGGCAGCCCTCAGAAAGTGACTTTTATCTCCCAGGGCCTTCCATTAGATTGTTACTTTCTTCTGTTTTCCCTGTTTATTTTTGTTGACTTTTGCTGCCCTATTTTGTGGCATTTAAAAGGTGACCCAATCAAAAAAGGGTAAATGCTAAACGCTGGACAGAGCCTGTGAAGTAGAGACATCACAGCCTATCTGATGTGTGCTGCGACTGCCGTGTTAGACAGAATGGTTTAACCAGGTTATCTCTGGGCAGCTAAGATCAAATACACTTTCTTTTATGTCCAGCATTGTGTTTTTGCTTTCTTCTCAAACAATGTCCATAAAAAAAAAGAGGAATTGATTCATAAAGGCTTTTTTTTTTAATGCTGAAATTACTTAACTTGATTCAAAATCATTTTTGATTGCTGGTTGAACTGCTATCATTGATGATACTTTGGAACTGCAGCTATGTGATTTAAAGCCCTTCTTAGCTTCTGGCAAAGTCCACACTTCTTTCTTGCATTTCTGTCTCTTCATTTCATAAAATTCACACTATCTGTGTGAGTAATCATTTGTGGTGTATTAATTTGTAGTTCCTGTAGATGTATGGGACAAAAGTTAGTTCAGATGCAGTATGTAAACAAGGATGATATTTTTAATGCTTTACGCTAATCACAGAATTCAAGAGAACCGATAATGCTTTGCGGCTCTGTAGAGACTCATGCAAAGATCTCCAAGCACTTCAGAAGCATTATCTAACTGGGCATAAAAACCTCTGATTGGTAGTATTTTACTTTGTGTACACATGGGGAAACTAAGGCAAGCATACTCAAAAACCCACAGCACTTTAGTGTCACAGCCAAGAATCCCACTTCAGCAAGCTTCAGATCAGGCCTTGAAACTTTATTTGTGACACTATCGTTTTGCCTTCTATTAACTTGATAGAATAGGTGATTTTAGCTTTCTTTCTTTTGCTGAGTGTCAAAGAGATTGGTTTAAATTATACTGTGTAGGTTGAGATATCTATTGTTTGTTATTCCTGCGTATTTTTTCCATTACTAGAAGTTATTACTCTGTCTCTGTATCATGACAACTTGCCACAAGGGCAGTTCCAAATTTAACATTGAATAGCCTCTTATGTTGACATGCAGATACATCTGTGTACAGACTGAATATACATGAAGAGGTAGTAGAAGGAACAGAGATAATGGAAGTGTTGTAAGATGGTAAAGCAGAGATTTATTTAGGAAGTATAGTTATATTCTGTATCCGTAGCTACAGAATACTAGATTTTTAATCTTTTTTGAAATACTTAAACCTAGGCAGCTAAAAGTGCGGGATGTGATTTTTGTGGGTTTTTTAAAATGCATTTTACTGCAAGAAATATGATGATCTTCCTATTACTTTGTGTACCAGAAATTGGGTGGTATTTTAAATGTGTGATGTTTTAAAAGGTAGGTTTTTGCCATAAACAAAATTCTGTCTAAATGTAATCTCGGTTCACAAGTAGAGTTTAGTTGATCGCTTCTCTCTTTTTGAGTAGATTTATAGCTATGTTTTATTTTCTCACTCCTGGTTAGATTGACCTGTGACCAGACTTTCTCAACAGTTCTCTTTGATGCTTTGGTTCTGTTCAGTTTGACCATTTTACCTCAATTTGTGCTCAAATCAAGAGAAAAAGTAAAACAATAAACACAAAGAAAAAATAAAATGTTGGTACTATCAAGATTATTTTCCAGTTTATGATTATAAGCACAAAGGCAAGAATATATATCCTCAGGAATATCACAAATAACAACTGTTTTTTCTGAACTTTTGATGAGAATAGTTATTCCATTTTCATTTTTAAAAAAGTCCTTAAACACTATTGACTTCCCATCAACACTCAAAATTTTAAATACTGCTGGTAAAGGGAGTCAATGGATCAAATTCAGAATATCTGAAGTCACTGAAATAAAGGCCCCTAAGAAAAATGTGTCAATTTTAAAGGTCTTTCCTAACTGAAGACCATTTTGTGATAGAGCCAAAGGTTAATAAAATCAGTAGTGAATGTAGCAATTTTACAGATAAGCTATTCACAACAAGTGTAGTTACTTGAATAAAAAGCTAATTCAGTTCTAAAATGCCACATGCAGTAGCAGTGAATAGCTGCTTTTAGGTGCTTTCTGGAGGAGGATAAAATACAGAATCACAGCACTCTTCTTTTCCAGCATCCCTGGCTGCCTGTAAATTGCTGTGAATGGGACTGTAGGCTGACAGGCTCTATTAAGACAAACTGCCTTTCTCATCGGAGAGATAAAATAAATCAGGTGTTTAGTCAAATTAAAATACTTCAGATGGAGCAGGCCCTGGGGAGCACTGATCCACCTGACAAATCTGAGAGAAACTCAAGACAGATGTGTTTTGGGGATAAGGAAGACCCCATGGAAAAAAAATGCACTGCTGTCTTTGGAGTAAGAGAATAGGATTAGAACAGAGAAAGAGAGCTGCGATATATAGTATTTTATGGAAGCTGGCATATTTACTGTATATTTTTTACTAAGCTTTTTGTTTTATCTGTTTTTATGGCAAATACATTTTACAGATAGTTGTATTTTTATTTTATTTATATACATCTTTAAGTCAGCAGAAGAGTTTATTTACTGGTAATGATTTCAGGAATCTCATTGCTTGCTGCAGTAAGTGGATGCAAAACAGATGATGATGGTGCACAGCTACTGGTGACCTGTTTTGGCCCAGCCAGATCAGCTCAATCTGGTCTGTGTTCTGAGCAAGTTGTCTTTTATTGGTATTTAAACTGTAAAAAAATTATTTGGGATTTTCCACTCTAAAATTAAATTATGCCTCCCCACACACTGTTCATGCAACAAGATGCATTCTGCATCTTATGCTTTTTTGTGTCTTGCGCAGTGTTCATTTAGGTGTCTTGCAGCTTCGTGGAGGTCTCAGTATTTTCCAGGAGCACAGTGTACATTGTGTGGTCATCAGTTTGAATCCTGTTGTTGGGTTACGTGGCACAGAACAAAGTAAAGAGTAGAGTACTGTAAATGGGGTCATTCATTTTAGATGTGTTTCTCGTGGGGGGGGGGACAGGACCCAAACCCAATTACTCTAAGTTCCTGAATAAGAACTTATACTGAATAAGTTACTTATGCCTGCTGCTATATCAAATTCAAAAAAGGAAAAAGAAGTGACCTTATGCATTTGCAATAACTTTATTGAACAATTCTAACTAATCGTAACAAAATAATCAAATTCCATAGCCTTAGAAGGCATCCTTTATGATAACTTTCTATCCATGTTATCAAGCAAATACAAAGTACGTGGAATAATATGAAAACAGAGCAGGAGATTGATATCTGCCTTGGGTGTATAAAATATTTTATGACTCTAAGATCTGAGCCTGCATCACAACTCCGAAGCTGCTTGACAGATGTGAAAGTCTCAAGCTGTGGTTTCCCAGGTGGCAGTGAATGGCAGTAAGTATCATCTGAGGCAGCAGGTCGCTTCCCATTGGCTTTCTGAAATAGGGGGAATAATTGATGTTTCCTAGGTATAGTAGGTGAGTTGGTGGGCTTTTCTTTACTACTACAATCTTTTATCTGTGAAAATAAATTTTAGTATATAATAACAAACTCAAAAGCATGTAAATAACCCTTGATCCGTGCTGCAAAGTTTTCAAAACTTAATCATGTTTGAGTTTAGGAGGGTTAAGGTAAGCCTATGCTGAAGTCACAGAAAATTGGACTGATGTCGACAACACAGAGTTCAGCACAGGCTGATGGATCCTGGCAAGGCAGAAGGAAGGCAGCACTTTCCCTGGGCTACCTACATGCCTAGGCTCACCTTTTTCTTTTTTTTTTTTTTTTTTAATTTAAAAAAAAAAAGCTTTTGCAGAGAACTGTGTTCTATTGTTTTAATTGCCTGTATCACACAGAAGTTTTGCAGTAAGTTAGTTTAAATAACTGAGTGTCTTTCAGCTTTAACTTCATGCATCAAAGACACTTTTAGTGACTGAGGAGTTTTCTAACCATTTTTAAAATTTCCACTAAGACTTGAGAAGTTATTCCTGTTTCCTTGTCAAACAGAGGCCTGCATCACATCTATACTGAGTTAAGATTTGTCACTGCAGGGTACTCAAACATCAGTTTGTGCACACTATTTTGAAACTAAGATAATTAATGAAGTCTAAGAAATTAAATATTTTTAGTACTTTCATTATGTTGTAAAATGCAATTAAGAAGTGTTCAAAAGAGCAGTTGCATTTTGTTTCTAGAGGTTTGCTTTGTTTAGAGTGAATGACTTAAGCCATGCAGTTCTCTTTCCATAAAAAATAAATGTAGACACTGAAGTTTTCTTTTATGCCACTTTTGCAAATGAATGTCTGTTTAAGAATAATATTGGTCCCATCATAGCATGGTGTAAGTAGTAGAGCATCTCGAGTTTGTGACCTGCTTGGCAGGTCTGTTTTGTTTTCCCTCTCTTTATAAAACCTGTCAACCTCTTTCTTCTCTTCCCTAGAAGATATCCATCTTACCCCTGGGAAGAAGGTGGAGTCATAATTTTGGTGACAGTTTCTCCATTCCCCCCCAGGTCCTGTTCCTCACATATTTTCTTCCTCTTCAAGTCCTCTATTGTGAATGGGGGAAAGGAAGGGCGCTAATACCCTCTATCTTCTTATCATTGGGGCAGATAACAGACTTGACTAGGTCTTGATTTGGTTGGCTTCCTCTCTAGCTCTCGGTTCTTCTGTACAAGAGGCGGTTGGTTCATTTATCCCGTGTCCAATTGTAAACCTCTTTCAGGTGCTCTTCCCGTGTTCCTGAACTGCTGCCTTACCCTAATGATACTGCCTGTTACAGTACTGTGGGTCTGCGATGCTCATGTGGGCAAAAACACTGTGTGGCTCAAATACAGGAGCTGACATTGCTGCTTGTGATGGATTAATATGTTCATACATAAGACAGAGTGTTTTTGGATGGATTTGCAAAAGGACCCTGTACTCTTTACTTAGGAAACCCATGCAATTTACCCATAAACAGACTGTTAAGCATCATTAGTGCAAAGAATAAATGTACCGTAGTTTCATATTAATTAAGTACTCTCTATAGAGTAAACTTTGAAAGTTAAATGAAATTTTTTAAGCCATTTTCTAAGGTTAGCAATTTCTCTTAGGGAAAGGCATAGCTCATTTTTAATACATATTCTGTAACCAAAGATTGCATTACTCAAATGACCCACCGTATACATGGATATTTTAGAGAAATGATCAATAAATTACTAAACTGCTTTTTTCACTGAACAGCATCTTTTTTTGTATGTATTTTAACATTTGTACATATTAAAAAATGCACAATATGTAAAGTGAAAGAAAACTATGTTTATTAAACTGTGAACAGCAATATAGAATGTATTAATCACACTCGGCAGGTTTAGATGGAAAAGATACAGGGATTTGTACACAGTGCATCATTAATTACTCCTGTCATAAAAAAGAAATACTCTATATCAGTCTCTCTTTTGCTTCAATTTTTTTACAGACTCTACTGCTTAGAGCACGGGCAGAGCTATGTGCTAAAATGTTTTGGGATTTGTTAGAAAAATGTATATTCAAGCTGCCACTTGAAATCAGCCTGTTGGTGCTCCAGCCAGTTTTTTGTGAATATTGTTAGGTAACTATTGTCTATGTCATATTTACAGTACATCTTTTCTGCACATTTAGGTACACCAGAAAGCCTGGCAGAAAAAGAGCGACAGCTCTCCACCATGATCACCCAGCTGATCAGCTTACGGGAGCAGCTCCTGGCTGCCCATGATGAGCAGAAAAAGCTGGCAGCTTCACAAATTGAAAAACAACGGCAGCAAATGGACCTTGCTCGCCAACAGCAAGAACAGGTGAGGCTCCCGGAAAGAAACCTGTGAAAACGTTTCATGCAGAATGCTTATCATAAACATTGTTCTGCTTGGTGCTTCCTTTCATCTTTTTTGTTAAAAGAGCTTAAATATCTTCAGAAATTGCTTTTTTTTACCATGAAGAGAAAAATATTATAGGACCCTGAGAGAAAAAGTGGGTGTGGAAATTCAAATAATTTCTTTCCTACGATGATTTCATTTGATAGATTTTGCAGTTCCTGCTGCTTGCACTGAGATGCAATTTCAGGAGTTACCAATAAGCCAGAGCATGAGCATTATTTAACTCTTCCTCTTTTTGACAAGAAAATAATTGAATAGAAAACCTTAAGCAACTCCCAAACCTTCAAATATTTTATCCCCCCCCCAAAAAAAAACCAAACAAACCTTATTTTAAAAGACCAATTGTCCAAAGAGCTGTTCTCTTCTCTTTGTACAAAAGTGTGACAGCAGTGATCCCATACGCTAGTCCCCTAGGCATTAGATCAGACAGATCCAAATTAATGTGTGGTTTTTAGGAATCTGACATTATTACTAGAATTATCTTTTCAGTTAAATGTATTTTATAGGATATATACAGCAATATATGCTCTGTTGATTTTAATGAGTTGTGACGTCTGGTATTTTATGTGCTTGAGTATTTGCCCACATGTAGGAATATGGACTCATCCCCTAATGGAAAATAACATAAAGGAACACTGTAAAAAATCAGAAGTTAGAATGTCATTTAGCCATCCAGAGATGACACAGTAATTAACTATTGACACTTGTGAATAAGCTAGCACAAATTAATCTTGACACATTTGCAGACGAGTGATATCTTACAGTGAACACTTTGTAATTATATTTCAAAATGAAAATTAAATGACACTTAAAACTAGGTTGTCATGCTCAATGAAGCGAGCATGTAGCTCAACCGATAGGCAAATAAAATTCAGAATTTGAGCCACATGGTGCTTGTGTACCCTACTTTACTTTGTCAAGCCTATACATCTAGACTGTGCTATGGTAATTGCATTGCAGTGTACTGGATACATTTTCTAACACAGTACTGTTCAATCTAAGAGGAATCATTGACGTTAGATGTCTAGTGGTATATTTCTGCTTTTCATCAGGAAATGAATGTTCAAATGGTATTATATTGTAAAAATGGTTACAAAAAACTGTTGACCAGCAATCTGAACTCGAGCAGATCAGTGCCTTTACTCACACAAGGTAAACAAAGATCTCACCATTGCCTTGGCTTGGACTTACTATGGAAAGTAGCAGCCAGGTCACCAGCAGCTCCAAACAACTCTCAAATTAGGATACTGTGTATCTGTGAAAAAACATACAACTGTCAGAAAGAACGATCATGATGCCGTTCCATTTGGAGTCTGGTTTCAGCATGTAATTGCAAGCAATTCCTTTCTGAAGCTGAATATCACAATTATTTTTCGATTACCTTCTCTGAGGTATAAGCAGCAGGGGCAATGTGGACAGAAACCAGCCAGAACTTATCTTTAGTGACAGGCACTACAGTCCTAAGATGGAATAGCGCACTCGGTATGTTACTAATTAAAACCGGTACTCAAGCGCTCATACAGGTGTTTCTGGAGCAGAGTTACCATTACAGTAGCTTTCCCAAGCATAGGCGCTGCTGCTGACCACAGCTCTGACAGTAATTACTAGAAGCCCCGAGATCCTAGGAGCTGCCCCTGTATTACCGAGTCACACAGGCAGCCCTGCTTGAGCTAGCTTTTTCATTAGCAGACTAGGGCCTCATTCTCAGTCCTCATTCACCATGCTCTAATTCATTTTACTGGGAGATTCGTCCAGAAATATTTGAACACCAGGTTGATAAAGGGTGTTTGAGCCCTACTACGGGCATCAGTGCAGCAGGCTCTGATAGTGGCTTGATTACTTTTCTGAGCAGTGCTTTGCCCTGATCCCAGACCCAGTAACACAAGGAGATCAATTTGTTTCTTTGAGGCCATATGTAAGGCTTAAAATATGTATGGGTTTTGTGTTGATCTGCCACGCAAAAGTGAATTTTAATTGTAGCCGTGGAAAAAAAAAGACCCAGAACTATTTCCAGGCAACAAAGTGTGAGAGATTAAGGAGATAACAAACTTGATCTCTGTGTGTGCACAATTACAAGCTGCTAATACGTACCTGCAGATTCCTTATGAGGTGCTTTATCTGAACAGTTTGCGCTAAGGCTACGTGATTGTTTATTTCCAAATTGACCTTGCTACGTTTACTGTAATCTCTTTATCTAAGAAACATTTTACTTAGCTTTCTCAAAATTAAAATATATGCACTTAATATATTATTAAACTATATATTTCATCAGAGAGAGAGAGAGATAGCGCATGCTAGGAAGAGGAAAGGGAAGGAGACAAGGAGGGTTATTGCCAGGACTGAAATGATGGACTCAAGTGACCAGACTACCTTTGTCACCAACTTCATGCTGTTTTATGTGGTTTCTCTGCTCTCAATAAATATTTATAGGAGGGGAAATTATACTTGAGAAATGAAGGTAGCAAAACTGCTGAGCTGGGGTTTCTAGGAAACACAAATCTAATCCTTGTTTCAGTCTGCTGAGCAGTCACCCTTCGAAAGCAGGACTCCAGTTGTTCAGCTGGCTCCCGCAGCTCCTTCCCTGTTACGGCAGCCGGTGTTACCGTGAGCACGAGCGGCTCTGCGGCCTGGGGGAAGGAGCCTTTTCCCCTCTGCTCCCGAGTGCCGCTCCTGGAGGAACGGAGGAGCCTAGCAAGAGCTTCTTCTGTGTTAGCCTCTCTGTCCTCCCTGCCCTGCACCTTTGCTTCCTTCCACTCATGTTAGAGCAGAGATGTATTAAGCCTTTACCTTTCCAGATCCCTTACTGAACTGCCAAAAGGAGAGTAAGGATATCTATGTATTTGACAGATTATGTTGAGGATGGGTTACTGAGCATCAAGTACTGCTGTCTTTGACATAGAATAAGACTCCACTGCCTTGAGTGGCTCCAAGGAAGATTTTGAGACTTGCAGAAGAAGTAACATACCGCTTGTTGTGAATGAAGTTAGAGAAGCTTGCCCTAAGAGCTTGTGCTGAATAGTGAAACATCTATAAATACTAGCTAAGGCTTCAGATCGGCAAAGCAGGAAAATGTGTGTTTAACCTTAAGCACCTGAGTAATCCCATCCCCATTCAGCAAAGCACATAATTTTAAGCATGTGTTTCATTCCTGTTGTAGCTAACAGTAATGCATCATAGTCAAAGTTCACCACAGGCTTAAATGCTCTATTGAATAGTGATGAGATTATTCACATGCACACAGCTAAGCCTATGTTTTTGTGCTTTGCTGAGTTGAGGCCTATGTGCTTAAAATACGTATTTCTTACTGGATAACTGCATTTGCATATTGCATTTGTTTGCCTCATGTTTACACCATTGTTTTCATTTGTTGTATAATGTTTTCATCATGTGTACAGGTACTTCTAAAATAGTCTTCATTTTAAAAAAATGATGCTCAATAAACATATAATAAAGAATAAGTAATAAGAAGTTTTCACTCAGTAATATTGAAGTTTCAATATTGCTGTTTTAATTTAATGGAGATTTTATTTCTAATAGATTGCAAGACAACAGCAGCAACTTCTGCAACAGCAGCACAAAATCAATCTACTGCAGCAGCAAATTCAGGTCAGTGTGTTTTATTGCTCTCTTCTGATTATACTTAAATTCCATTTATGGAGGGGGAAGGACCTAAAATAAAGCAGCCACATGCTTTACTAATAAGCCTCAGTAAAGATGCTCTTTATGGAGGGTCTTCGTGCCTTTGAAAATTATTGCCAAACATCTTTTTGGTGGAAAGAGCTTTTATTTAATAAGCAAAGTTTTCTTCTGAAAGTTATGAGTTATCTCTTAAGTCTTACCATTTAACTCTGAAGTCTGCCATCAATTTGATTTATATTCTGTAGAGTAAAAGCAGAGTTTTAATTATTGTTTATAGATTTTCTTATTCTACAAAGGCAAAATTGGCTTTATAAGGAAAAGCTTATTTTGGAAAACACAAGGAATGTTTTCAATTTCATTAACTAAAGCAAACAGCTGTAGAATAGGACCATAGACATTGAAACAGCTCTAGGTCCAGGCACAAGTCTGCTGATGCTCAGTGACCTACAGGTATATGTATGCCATGTTCCTTTTGGGTAATTATACCTTCACAGATTTGGGAGCATTCTGGAGGCGTTCTGTTGTCTGTGCCTCTATTCAGAGCCTCCTTTAATTTTGTGCAAATAGACTCTTTCTCAAGTATATATGCAGGTGGAGAGTGATGTGTGTACAAGCATTGCTGACACGTGACTGTATTACCTTTTCTGCTTCCCATTTTGCTTGAAAGCATTTCCATGGGTCTGTTCTTTGACTCACATATTTCATTCTGGTCCGATAGCTGATTGTGCTGCCAGTCATTTCTTATAAGTTTGGATGATCTGTTTTTCCCCTAATCAGCTGGTTGCCATGTTGTTATATGCCAAAAATGAAGCCTTCCCTCCCCTCATCCCAAATCCGATGTGCTTGTAAATACTTTTGCAGATTTTATAATGCAGTTTCACTTGGACTTTAATGGATTTAATTAACATTTATAAATGTGCTGATACCTGGGCTGAGAGACATGATTGAATTTAAAGCATCATTCTTGTCATCGCCTATTGGAAGACTGCAGTTTTGAAAAGATGACTGCATGTTCTGTTAGGGATACGTAAGGGGTGGAAGATATGAAGCAGTAGTGAAAGTGAAAAATGCATCACCTTCTCCTCTAGCTGTTATTTGCAAATCTGGCTTCCGAAAACAATGAATCATTTTACCGCATATAAAAAAATCTTTACTTGGCAGAAGAGTGAAGAAGGAAACATGGCTTAATCTGTTGAACAAAAAGAGAGTAATTTGCATGAGCAATATTTTTAATTTTTTAAAATTCCTTTAAAAATTAGGACACAAAAAAAAGGAATCATCACCAGGTCATTTTTGTATCTATTTTGAGAGTGTGGTTATGTTTTACTTAGAAGTATCCTGCGCTGTAGTAACAAATTTAAAGGCACTTCGTGTCTTAGTTTGCCGTTTTCAGGGAGGTGTCTAGAAGTCGTCTGAGTCTTATTAATTTCTCCTCTACATCCCCAAATGGTACCAAGAGCGTTGTGAGCCAAGTGCCAGTCAGAAAGATGCCATAGGAGCCCTAGGACGTTGGAAATCACCAAAAGTTTAAAGTGACATAAATAAATTTTAATTTGGGGAAATTTTTTGGATCATATTTTATAGCACTCCACATAATCTTTTTCAGGTGTAATGGTTTATATTATCATGT
Organism: Dromaius novaehollandiae; assembly: GCF_036370855.1. Taxonomy (NCBI): domain Eukaryota; kingdom Metazoa; phylum Chordata; class Aves; order Casuariiformes; family Dromaiidae; genus Dromaius; species Dromaius novaehollandiae. The sequence continues at coordinate 63,886,188 of NC_088102.1, read as the reverse complement.
CATAATTTTAGAAACTTTTTTTTTTTTTTTTACAGTTGCTGGTTTTGATAAACTACAAGAGCCAAAAGCCTACAGAAAGGCAAAAATCTGAAGTTCTTTTTTTGTGCTATTATTATCCTTCTTATTGTAAGGAAAGATTTAGGCTTCAAAGAGATTTCTGTCAGGGCAAAGTGCACACAATGTTCTCGGCTTATGACTCCATGAAACAAATGTTATGTGAATACCAGTTGCTACCCTCTTTATGGCAATTAGAAATCCACCAATTTCCTGGAGAGTCTCTATAAAATCTTCTTTACAGTACATCAGTTTGAGGCAATGTGAAGAAACGGTGACTCATATAACACTCATTGCTTTCCAGGAGCTTTACTGGTGTTCCCAGTCTCATCTCTTCTTTCTTGGGAATGAACTCCTATGCTGATTGCCTTCCAATATTTAAGGGTCAGTTCTAAAGTTGTGCTGGAGCAATAAAATAAAAATCTCTCTCCCTCAAAGGATTTTGCTGTAACTTGAACATATTGCCTCAAAGGAAAGACTTTCTAAAAAAAAGGGCATCATTTCTGATGCCTTTCTGTTAATGGCACAATACCCATAGTACTCCCCTGAGCATGGTGAAGATTTACCCTTCCACTGATTCCCGGGAAATGCTGTGCTAGAATAGTCTGCAGGTTCATTTTCTTGTTCATTCCCAAGTTTCCTCTTGCGTAATGCTGAACCCTTCGCAAGTTTTCTTTTGCGTCCTTTCCTATATGTATATTCAAACAAGTGTTTTAACTGGTGCAAATGACAGTCCTGTTCATGCGAGCTAAACTGTTTCTCAGTGACCCTTCGCTAAATGCATTTGTTTTAAAGTCCTTGCCAATATAAGCTACTCTTACTCCATAGTTCCTTAGTAGTTTGGGCTCCTTACTTATATTTATATATAAATATATATATGTACATGGAACAAGTTTTACTTGTGCATGTCAGGTGACTCTAACGAGTGACTTTCGGCATGTTTTCTGTCCCAGTTTGTGGGCCAGACCGGTAGTGGGCTTCTTGTCCTTGGGAACCTCCTGGGTGCCACTGTGAAGCACTAGGGCTGTGGGGCAGTTGCCTTATCAAACGCATACTGGTCTTACAAGGAGCATTCTAAGAAAAGTTTGTTAGGATTATGGAGCAGTTTGTTTCCTAGGCTAAACACCAGCTTACATAGTCCATTCGCTCATGAGCCAGGTGGTTCTTCTTTGGGTATTTGTTCTGACTAATTTGGTGGCAGTTTTGGTAGCAAGGACTTGCTTGTGATAGAAGTTAGTTGCTAGGTCTCCTTGGCAGTTTGTAACGGGTTTGTTGCTGTTGAATTGGTTACGAGCATTGCAGTTTGTGGAGACCTGTAGCTCCCTGAGGGCTGTAGGTGAGATGCAGGCAGCCCAGCGATGCAACGCTGCACTGGTTCTCCCGGGCACCCTCCCGGGGTCTTTGGAGGAAACCTCGGCACGGAGCCTGAAGTAGTTGCCGTGAAGTCACACTAGTGACTCGAGTTGGAATTCATCAGATCAGAAGGAGATATCTACAGTATAGACTCCGTGACTCAATTAATTATCCGTATTGTTTTATAGTGAAAGAGAGAAGCAGAGTGTGAATAGTTTTAGGATGCAATTCATCTTGTCCTAAAGTAGACACTTAAAATATGTCAGGTGAATTGTTGCTTAAAATGGCTGTTTCTCTCCATTAACTATAAAGGATGTGGAAGCCTATAGTGTAGAGAACTGAAGTGAGATGAGGTGAATCATGCTCTCTGAGGCTTGAGGGGAAAAACAATTTTCTAATAAAACTTTATACTCCCACTTCTTTCTTTGGGCTTGGTAGAATTCTAAGCTGTGCCCCCGATAGTATACTCAATTTTATCCAGAGTGTGCGTTAGTTTTAAAAATTCTCTTGTGCAACCCTTTTCAGGAAACCGTGATCACTTACGTAGGATGGTGTGGATTGTTGTCTATACTTTGTATACAGGGAAAAACAATAGTACTCTCCCTGTCACTCCCCTTTTGAAACAATGATAAAATGTGAGTCGCACAGGTGCCAGTTCCATCTGGCCATGGGCCTATTCATGGCACAGCTACTTGAAATGAGTACAGTATGTTCTCTAATAGTCAGGAGTAGGGCATTGCTGATGCAATGTTATCATCACATGAGACACACTGTGTACCACTCTGGTCTTCTGAGGTACAGTGTCAGTTTTTAAGCAGTGATTTTCATGAGCAAGTGCATCCAATTTAGCTATCCCTTTGAACAATTAAAAATAACATTAGAAGAGGCTTACAAGATTTCTGTCAACAATGTATATAAGTGGAAATAGTCTACTATTAAAACACGCATCATTCCCTGGGTGCCACTGGGTTAATTTACATTATTTAGTGTTTATTATTTATGTTACGATTTATACTGTGTTATTTATTTACCATTTTAAACACCTTATTTCATTTAGTTTCTTTAAAGTCCACTTACTGGAGTACCTTACTCCAGACTTGATAGACATCCAAAACTTTGCCGGCAGTCCATCAGCAAACATAGCATGTGGGAGCAACATAGATATTTGAAGAGTATTGAGATCATTAAATATTCTTCATAATTGTCTCATGCTTTCTAAGTGAAGATAATTGTGCTTTTGGGGTGGGGAAAAGCGGTTTTGTCTGTTGGCTAAAGGCAGTGGGACTTTGGAGTTATTCTCAGTTCTGTCTCTGATTAGCTACCTGAAATCTGGCAAATCGTTTCCTGTTCCTCAATCCAAACAAAATGTTTTGAGAACCTGAAATGAAAAATTTCAGTGTATTATTACTTCTCAGCTCAAATGTTCATACTCCTCTTAGGGAAGAGGATAACCACTCTTCTACAGGGGAAACTGCAAAGATGAGATGAAATCTGTTATGCCAAACTATAATTTTCATTCTGCCAGGTATGCAGACAAATCATTCCTTTAAGTGGAAATAAAGTTGAGAAAACACAGTAGGGCAAGTAAGGACTATCACATCAGGCTCCAGGTTGGTTCAGATTTGTTAAGGAACTTTCATTTTTTATTTGAAATGTGTTCTCAAAGTAGTAGGGACAAAAGGAGGCTACACCAAGGACATCTCAGTCCGTGCCGTGATAGGGAAACCCTAGGGAAAAGAGGTAAAAGCTGTTTAAAGAAAGAATTTGGTGGTGCATCATAAAGAGAAGACTAAATTTAAGGAATGGGAGGCTTGTGCATGTCTAATGGTCCAAGCCTTGCGAAGCACTTGAGGCCCTAAAGTCTCTGCGAGTTCAGTGCCTCCTCGGCAGAAGCCCCCTGTCATAGCGAGGCTTGCCGAATGCTTGTGCCCTGCCGCGTCCTGCCAAGGAAGGTGGCGGGAGCCCGCTGAAACCTGGAGCGTTTCCTCCAGGATTTCTCTACGTGCAGAGGGGCTTCAAGGATAAAAGTCCTATAGCTTTGCTTCTCTGGTGGGTAGGCTTCATTAAGGCAAATCCTAAATTGTGGCTGAAATTTTTAAAAGGGACACTGGTTGCTGAGCTTTTCTGAAGAACCTTGTGATGATTATCACAGTGAAAGCTAGTCCAAACTGCTCTCTGCATTTCCCTTCACCTTACTCCTTTTTTTTGTACTATGCTAAATGCCATTGCAGAGCATTTCCCTTTCTCTTTGAATCAGGTATAATTTCTACTGCATAAAAAAATTGGCTTTCTCTGCTCTCATAAGTATTCTGTTTTAATTCAGCCACTACAACTTATTCCTACAAGTTCTTTTTTTTAATTTTAATGTACACATTCATGGAACATAGGTTAATATTGATGTTCTTGCATTATCTAGTTCAGTCAAAATGAATGAGCGTGATTACTGTGATAGTAAACAAATAAAAGAATAGTAATAAAAATCACAATTATTTAAACTGTCCTTGAGTATGAATTGTTTGAATCATACTTAAAACTTAAGAGGCTGAACCAATGAGTCTCTCTTGTTATCGATGATTAACTACTGACAATTCGGGTACCTGGTGAGCTGAATAAGGACCATCTCTTTATGTGAAGTACGTGTCTAAAGATCAGGAATAATTACATTGCACATTAGCCTTCATGGCCTCCCTGACCTGGTTAATTAATTTTTTGCTAGGATAATAATAGTAGAAATAGATTTAAAGATATGCTTCATCATTAAGTATGTAAGTGACCTCCAATTTTAAGAGCTGAACCTTTCATTTATTGCCTTTGGGAGACAGGTTAAACCTCCTAGCAGTGAGTTTGCTGAAAACGCACAAGCTGGAATCCAGTTACTGTCAGTCCAGCTCACTGTCCTAGGGTGTTTCTTGTTGTACAGTGTATTTAGCATTGACAAGCGAAAAGCCATTGCAGTGCTGCTCTTCTGGCACTAGGGAATATTCTCCCCTCACCACCCTCCTCCTCTTCTTCTTCTTCTTCTTCTTTTTTTTTTTTTTTTTTTTTTTTTTTTTTTTTTTTGTTATTGATCATGAAACTGATTCCCTTCCAGCAAGCTCTGAACGGGACCAAATAGAGCCATTGAAAGCAATTTGATACATCTATTGGCAGAGTATTCGCAGATCAGATACTCCCTTGAAAGAAAATGAGGGTTATAAACAAAGCTTAGAAGTCTAAGAATAGCCCCCAGCTTCAGCAAACCCTTAAAATATTTTGTAATTGTATCTGCAATCATGAATTAGCCAGGAAAAACAGACCTTTTTTGCCTTTATATTTCACTGCTGTATGCTGTTTTTAATTGCCCACAGGCACACTGTTGTGATCTTCTTTGGAAGTTTAAAGCCAGGATAAAAATGCAAATGTAATTATTTCTTTTATCTAATCTAATTAACTTTTAAAAGTAATGATAGATGCACTGTAGCCTGCATCAAACATTTTAATAATGATATTTCTGGATTAAAGAATAGGTAAAACTACTGTAGTAATTTTTAAACAGTCAAGATTATGGCAGTTGAAAATGGAAAGTATTGTGCTGGCTTAATAAACCATAGCTATAGCTTATTAATTTACAGTAGAGAAGAGACATTTCCCTTAAATTCCAGGTTCCTCATGAATTGTTTGCACACTGTCACTGGGGAGTTTTGTTGGCATTTTTTGTTTTGTTTTGTTTTTACAGTTCAGTATTAAAAAATCAGTGACTAGCTTCCTTCTGCAGGGCAGTTGTCCCCATGGAGGAGAGAATTGCCATTATGTGCCTGTAACTTGTAGCTGACTGCTAAGTCACTGATTGCAGCTTGCAGGGCTCTGCCGTAGTTGTGGCATCGCAGCTTCTGTCCAGCTCATAACTTGGTCAGCAAAAATAGAAACTGATCCAATGGAGGAAAGACAAATATGCTAAACATCAAAGTAAAACATTTCATATTTTATTTATTATTACATAGTGGCTTATTAATGAGTTCTAAAGTCTTTTTTGATAATTATGCAGGCAGCATGGGAGGAGAAGCGATGTGGGATCCTTGCCCTTTCCTAGCTGCCCAAGGAGTGGGACCATGGTTATTTCACAGACTTTCTCTAGCTAAAGGCCTGGAGTCAAACTCCTTGCAGGCACAGGCCCACCTCCTGCAGCAGGGAAGGGGCTGGTAGACCCATGCTTTAATGGATGCCCCAGCTGTGCTCCCTGTCCTTTTTTCAGCCTCTTCCTTGCTGAACATGCTTTTTAATGGCAGCACGGTGATGGCCAGAGGAAGACAACGCGCTGTGCTAAAAGGCTCACCGCTTCAGCATTATCACCCAGGGTTCAGTTCTTGCACTTCCGTCCCCCGTTCTTAAGGATCCTGCTATTTGCTCTGCCTCTGAGGCCCTCAGCCCTGACAGACGAGAAGTATCCTGGCAAAGCAGAAAGTAGTTCTGGATTTGACTCAAACATAATCCGTAAAACTGTATGCAGTTGGAGAGGGAGGGTTAATTTTATTTTTAATATGACCTTCTAAGAGTTAAAATAGCTGCCTTACAGTTTTCTAATTCACTATATGTTTTTTCTTTTAAATAGCTTTATTTCGCCTACCCAAGTCTAAACAAATTGTATTTAATGCAAAAATTAAGCCTTGTGTATCTCTTTCATATGACTTCTCTAATTATAGAGCAGTAAATGGTAGAATAGCATATGTTAGCAACATGAGCAGCAGTCTATGAAATGAGCTACAAGTTAATAAAATGATCTTGTGGTGGTGTTGGCCAAATGTTAGCACACATGTTTCGGAAAGTGATATTTCAACAGACTTGAAGAATAGGACTTTGGCACACGGGTGCCGAACACGATCTGATGTGTGGAAATTAGTTAAACCAAAGTAAATGTCATTGTTCCTCAGGCTCATGTTGGTGCAGAAAATGATAGTAGCTGCCTTCCCACTTTCCCTCTCCCACGTCTGTTTTAAAATTGGAAATGAAGGCACAGGCATCCATACTCCCCAGTTCAAGTGCTGCTGCTTCTTTCATGCTAGGAGTGTTGTATTGCGACCTCGCCAATGGCTTAAAGGCTTCTTCTCAGCTGTACCTCTGTCAGAGCCAGGTGCTAAAATCTCACTGATTCTTTTGAGCCCGGAGTTTCATTCTACAGCCTTTGGAGCCTCGTTAGTTCAGGGGCAAATTATAACATGCTTCTGAACAACAGCGAAGGAGCGAGTGGCTCTCTGCTCCCCACCCGTACTGCTGCTCAGGGGTCACTCTGCCCTGGTGGGCTGCCCAGCCCAGCCAGCTGATATAGCAGCGCAGGAGTGCCAGGCTGTGGGAGTCTCTGTGCTAGCTCATTCCTACACCCTTGGGTGGCTCCCAAAGACTGCGGTGGAGGTTATGCCCCGCTGAACCCTTCTGGTGCTAAGGCTCTGGTAGCAGAGGGGTGCATCAACCCCTATGTGAGGCTGCGCTGTCAAACCTGCAGCCTGACCTGTTCAGGTCAAAATCGGGCTGCATAATGGGAAGTATTTGCTCCCACACAGAAAGCCAGTTTCCTTCCTAAGCGGCATGTGCACAAACTAAAATGGGTAACTGGAAGCAGAAGTTCAGCCAACTGGCAGCTTTCCAACAGGGCCAATCCTGTGAAGTCTCACTTGCTTGAGTAATACTTACATAGCCAGTATTTGATAACTTGTATATCTAGGTGTTACTCACATAAGTGACTGGGGAGCTCATATGAAGAATGAGACAGGACTTAGAATATTAGTATTGTAGTTGGGACATCAAAGATATAAGTGAGGCGGGGGTTTAGGGGAGGTAATTTGTTTTATTAGACAAATAGATGTAGCGGGAAAAAACAGGCAACCTTTTGGGCACACTAGCTCTTTTTCAGGTCTCACATCAGCATTACATTGAAACATATCCCAGGACTGACACAGAAGCTGCCTAAGATATTGGCCTTTCATCTTTAATTAGTTACTTTTTCAGTGATGATTCTTGTGATTGACAACCATGTGATGGCCAAGAAGGAAAAACAATCAGGATTTGCATTACATTTTTTTGCTACTTGACACACTCATCAGGAGATAGTGAATAAAGAAAATAGTTCATAAAAGTTAGTGTTGAAATGACTTGATTTATGGAGATATTCAGGTATACAGGCGAGATTGGAATGTGATGATATCAGAGGTCAAAATTTCTGTCTGCAGAAGCAGGTATTTGGAGGAAAATGATGAAGTGCAGCCCCACATAAAAAGGCCAAAAGCATTTAGAAAATAAATTGTAAAGTACTTTTCGAAATCTCACAGTAAAATCTTAAATTTACCAGATGGTCTAAACTCTGACCTGAAGGATCAAAGTGGTTTTTAGTTGTTATAATTAACAGTGTATAAAAAGTCTGTTACAAGACATGATAAATTTGTTGTTCAGTATTTGAAGTAATTGTGGGAATGATCAAGAGTACAAATGTATTGTTGAATCAATTTCGGCATGAAAACATATTTTAAATATATTTAATGTCATGACAACAAGGGAGAAGTTAGCACATCGCTCACTGAATGCATTTGGGAATTATGGATTTCTGTGAAGAAAGAAGTAGTATCTACAAACAAATAAATGAGCAAACCAGATGCAGTTTAACTTTTGGTAAACATTTCACAGGATGCACAAAAAGGTAGAACTAAGTGGGGGAAAAAGAATTCTAATATTCCTTATATTTTATGCAACCAGCTAATCCAGACACTGGCAAAAATGTCAAAGTGTAGCCCTCAAGGAAGGCTGAAAACAGCCTTGGCCTGGAGTTTACCTGTCTTATTTAAAAGTGATCGTTAAAGTAAAGAACAACTTGTTTACGGTTGCAGTTTACCCCCTATTTCCTTTTGTGTGTTACAGCAGACCCCCCCCCCCAGCTAATTAGGTAATGCAGCGGGTTATGTTGTATGCAAAACTTTGACTTGTTTGAAAGAACTAGTCTCTTATATAAATCTTATATATATCATCTTTAGCAAGTCAGGCATTTGCACAGCTTGGGTAAATTATGTCTATATTGAGACTCTAAGAAGTTACACAGTGTGCATTCCAGACTTGAGGGATGGGAAATAAAAATTGATATACTGTGCGACACATGATATAACACAGTGAAATATCTTTTAAATTCCAGAGGGATGCACTGACATCACCACACTTAATTCATATACAGCAACTCCCACAAAATGTTATTAATTTTAAATTGAAGTTTGTAATCATTCAATAAAAGGAAAATAAATGATGTAAACAGTATACAATGGTGCATTATGAATGCTGAATTCCTCTTATTCACCCACCCAAAATGACAGTATGCTAAGAAAACATTAAAGTTGTAACACCAAATAATAAAAGCAAAGAAATTCACAGTTGATGGTGAAGTGTGAAATCCATCCTGAGACACATCACCGCCCCACAACATGTAAGGGTACCCCCTGAGCCAGGGAACTTTATTTTAAACTAATATAGTAGTCATTTTTATTCTGTGAACTAGAGATTAGCCAGGCAGAGGAATATGTAGTTGCTTTAAAACATGGATCAGGTGGACAAATGAGTAGTGTGAAAACTAATATACAACAGCCTTAAGTGGGTGTTTGCTATAGGTAACAAAATAAAACTGATAGTGCAATGTATTCCTAATAGTCTAAACAGAGACTGGGATTCCTTATTCGACAAAGCAATTTATATAATATAAATATAAATTAGAAATGTAGAAAAAAACCCTTTTTCAGAGAAGGGTGTCTGGCACTTGTTTTTGCTACATGAAGAAGTGATTTTTATTGAAGATCTCTGCTATCACTTTTCTAGCTTTGCCTATTACATCTCATTGAATTTTATTGGTGATATATTTTCAGGATACTCATCTCTATTAGTAGAGTATCTCACAAGCTTAAGTGCATTATCCTCACAAAACTCCTTTGAGCTAGGATAAAAAGTGTAGATGTTTGGGGGCATCTAATTTTAGATACCTAATTTGGGTGATTGAATTGGGAGTTTTGGTTCCATATATAACACAGTCCAGGTGCTCTGAATTACCCACTGTTGATTAGACAGGGAATCTAGGCTCCTAATTTAGGCACCTAAGTTAAGTCTCCTAAGTGACTTGTTCCAGATCTTGTATGAAATTAGTGAGCTCCGAAATCTGTGGCTTCAGAAGGCTTAGGGTGGTTCTCCAACTTCCTGATCTTCCTTTCCATCGTGATTTTTTGTCAAAGTTAGCACTTTGCTTCCTTTACTCTCATGAAGTTATTAGCAGAGTGAATCCACCATCTTCAAACCTTTTTTCCTCAGCTATAACTTCACTTCAGCCAGCCAAAGAAATATTTGTCTATGCCTTTCACCCTCTCTCCTGCCTGAAACAAAAACCGTTTCAGCTAGCTTGAGCCTCTCACGTGGTCCTGATGCTGACCAGAAGTATAGACGGCGTTGTGCGGAAAGAAGCAAGCGGGGAGGCTGCGCTCCCCGAAGAATTCTGTAGTTCCCCAAATCCGAGCGTTTTCCTCACAGGTAAGGAACAACTTCCATGACTGTGAGACATCCTTTGAACGGTGGCTTACCGAGAAGAGAAAATAAGTTTTTGTTCAAGGAATGCCTACGTTTCTTAGGGGTCCCTGGCATGTTTTCTAGGGCATTCAAAAGACTTACTTGAAACATCTGTTAAATAATGTTTTTTATTTAATCAAAATGGCTGCTGCTAAATGGAGATCTTGCAAGCCACATTTTAGGCCAGAGTATATTTTTACAGCCAAGTTATAAACCTCTGAAAAAGGGGGCTTATAATGGAAAGGTTGACACAACATTAATTTTAGTGTCGTAAACGCAATGGTATAATTTTGGAAAAAAGCCTTTATAGCTCTGCTAAGATATTAATTGCAGGAAATTACAGCATATCCTATTAAAGTATTATGTCAGTGGCATACATAGCGTATAACACCTTTGCATATTCTCCCTTGTTTTCAAGGCAATGTTTTGCATTTTGATCTTTAGAGAGTAGGTGGATAAAGTGGCTCAGAGTTTCTGTAGCCTCCATCTTTATTACTTAAGCTGCAAGGGGAAAAAAAAGCCTGGATAATGCTTCCTTATGTCCTATTCTAAAAACAGATCTTCTATTAACCAGGTAATTCCTGGACATAATATGGGCATTTCGGAATGACCCAAAATCTGCTGAAGTTAAAGTCTTTCATTTATTTAGTGACCTTTTGACCAGGGATTTGAATTTGGGCCCAATCCTTACTCATGCAAATTAGCTTGAGTCAGAATATTTCCATGCTTACAACCACTTTTATGACAAGCTTATTTTTAATGATAGGGCTTACTTTTATGTATACTTACAGAATCATTCCCAATTGTTACTACTTCGTGGCAGACCCAATCTCTTAGCTTTCTGATTTCCATTCATTCGATTATTCAGTAGCTCATTCTATGTGGATATGGTGGAGGGATGGTGTAGATCCCCCTTAAATTGAACAGTGTAGATGTGTAGACTTTGCGCAATTTTTATTTCAAAGAAATAGGTTATGTGCTGCATTTCTGCCACTATTAAGGCTGCAAGGGCATGGTACAATGGCACCATGTTTTATTTATAGGAATTTGTTCTTAGAAGATAATTATTTGCTAGTATCTGGTTTGTAATGTGCGCCTAATTATAGCATTTGGTTACAGTCTGAGGTTGGACATAGGTTTTATTGACGCTCGCTTTATTTAACTGGGAGGAATCACTCTCACAATGGTTTCCTTTGATTGTCAGATCTTTTAGGACAAGGGTCACATCTTTGTATTTGTAAAGCACTTCATATTGAGGTCCTGATCCTGTCAGGGGTTTTTCAATACTATATTCACAGAAATTTACAGTGATAAATATGAATTAATAATAACAATATGCTGTTTTTTATGTAAATGGGACCTGGAGTCTTGATATCCTCTCTTTTTCCCCTGAAAGGCAGCGGAGCACAAACAATTGTTTTCTTTTATGCAAAAAAAACATGACTATTGTGTGGTGGATCAATATCTAACAAGATGGGAGAAGAGGCCTTCTCAAAAAAACCATGGATAGGCAAGTTCATTGGACTGTTGATGTTTCCTATTAATTGCAAGGCTTAACATATAACCATTGACTATATCTGGTTTTACTTATCAAATCCAGAACTGCTTTTTCCCTGCCTGCTGAGCAGGGAAAACTCCATGCTGTACCAGTTTCTTTTTACTTGAGGCTCCCAGTATCATCGGGATTAAAGCTGTCAGAACAGTCAGCCTGCATTATTTTGTGGTTTTAAATACAAAGCGTAATATTGTTGCCTGAGAAATGGCCTGCTTTCAATGTGTTAGCTAAAAATTGCCGAGTGGACGAAACAAAAAGAAGCCCTTTTAATAGCAAGCATTGAAATACTGCTTTTAAAATCTTTGGGAAGAAGATATAACTCTGCACTTCAATTTGTTTCTATTTTCTACTGCTAACTTGTCTTCACTGGCTTAATCTGACACTCAAGGAAAAACTCATGCTCAAGTTAGTGAGAGTTTTGCTTCATTGAATGCAGTGCAGGGTGCCATTTCCTCAGCTGGTGTTGTTCATTCTCCCTCCACTTATGTCAGTCTAATACTGGAAATACGGAGTTAGGCCCTCTTTAAAAACAAAAAGAGCTCAACATGGAAATGACAGCATTTCATTTTGCTTTTTTCATTCTCTGTAAAATATTCCTCTGCTCTCTGTGTGCATTTATATTTGAGGATAATTGTACCGTCCGTTCTAGAGTTCTTGGAGGTAGATGATACAGTATATGAATATTTTTTTCTTGCACTGTGTTTTCTTCTGTTTTCACTTTCTGTAATTAATATCTTTTAATCATCAGAGTCTTTTTTCTTTTGTTTTATGCAGAATAGTGTAGATACATCTTTGTGATAACACTGTAAAGAAAAAAAACCAAAATGATTTCCTCATTTGATTACTTTCCTGTTTGATTTGTTTTAATTGAGAAAAGACTCTCTTCCTAGGCAAGGCCACACATCTGTCATTTTATTTACCCGCTTGTTTTATTATCGGTTGAAATACACATACATTTCAGCTGTAACTTTAGGAGGAGCAGAGTATAATAGTAATTTATACAATAGACACCGATGATTATTGACCATTAAAGAGCAATAAAGCATTTCCTGTGTGAAATAGATGTAGCATCAAATGTCTTTATTTCTGACAGTAAATGTTTCAGGTTTACTACTCGGGCATTAATGCTACTATTTAAAGGTAAAAATCTGGCTACACTCTAGCAAACGTAGGTCACCTCTTATAAAACCAAGGGAGTTGCAGGCAAAAGAAAAAATACTTTGAAGAAAGTCCCAGGCTCATGTGTATATTAACCAGAGCAGATGAAATGATTTATTGGGTTTTATACACAATCTGTAAAGTGTAAGCATTGCTAACAGAATGAGTGGCAGCCTCAGGGAGCTGAGTAGCCCCCAGGGACCAGCCTTTGTTCCTCTGGACTTGACAGGCATGTGTCCCTGTTAAATGAGGGCTTAATTTCTCTCATATGTGCACAATTTCCAAGCTCAACAAAGGCAGCCAGGACTGGAGCTATTTATAAGAGCCAGCTCAGGAGGAAGCATTCCTGGAGAAAGGGGATGCTAAGGGGCTAATTACTCACCATAGTTCAGCAACTGATTTTTTTTTTTTTTTTTCTAAGCAAGGTTTATTAACACGGAACTGCCACTTTCATTTTCCATAAACATACATCAGAATTACAAGGGTGTTATTTTTCTTTGCAAAATAGCCATTTTAAAGGCCCTGCTGACCAAAAATTAAATAAGAATTGTGTTCATTTCAGGTTAGTGCTGCAATGAAACTCATCACCTATTTAGTCCAGGGAAAGATTTCTTCCAAGAGGTGCAGAGAAATTACTTCTCCAATGTCTTCCTCTTCTTTCTTTGTCTCCCCCTCTCGCATGTAGTAGTAGGCCTCCTCCTTAGTGTTTACTGCCTTCATGTAAATATGTTAATTAAAATTGTCCAGATAAATGGTTCAGCATATGTAAAGCTTATTAGTATTTACTCAATTACATGTCTAGTGTGGTATGCTTTTTATAAGCCTCTCACTACATATTTAAATATGTATTTAGGCCCAACAGACCCTTATGATGCCTTTCAGATAGTCTAATAATGCTAGTCCAGCTGAGAAGCAGGACCCCCCCCCCCCTTTTTTTTAATTGTGGGGCTCAGGACACTCTTGTGTTATGGGCAGTTGGCATGGTTTGTGGTGAATGAGTTGACAAAATGATGCAATTTTTTTTGAAGTGCGGAAAACACAGTTGTTTTCTCTGGCCACTGTTTTGCCAGGTTTTGTTGTTACCTTGAGAGAAAGATGAGCTGCTCCAATGCAACAGGTTTGACTATGTTGCAGCCACCATTAGCAAACCACTTTGTAAAGAAATACTACGTGGTTTCAGGCTTCTTCCCTATTCTAAAACAAATCCCAAAGCCTCTCAACAAAGAAGTAGCCCATTTTATTCTTCTCTGTCAGAACATACTCATCTTCCTAAAATTAGAACCCAAACAGAGATGGGAAAAAAATGTTTGCATGCTGCTCCCATGCTGGGCTGAGTGGGCTTCAGAAAGGTTCAGGAGGAGGCTTTTGGGTATGTGGCCTCAAAGCTCGTAGCCTAGTCTCAGGACTTGGTGCACATACACTTAGGAAAACTGAGATGCCAGTAGCAGCTATAGAGAGACCTCAACGGAAGAAGCTTGTTGTTGGATTGAGAAGAGTTTTTGAATGTAAAAGGGATAAAACCTAGAAAAATTGAAGCTGGAGCTTCTAATGGAATGCTGCTTCTGACATTATATAGAGTTAGTGTTCTGGCTGTAAAGAGAATTAAAGGTTCCAGAGATACTACTGGAAAAAAAAAGTTCTTTCTTTCTAAGAAGAATGGGATGGATGATGGATCACAGGAATAGAAGGTAGGACTCTGTTTTGTTTTATCCTTTTTTTTCCTTTCAAGGCACTCTTGCTTTGCTCTTCCATGCTGAAGAAGGGAATGAGAGCAATAGGTAGAAGTGCAAAGCACTGTTTAAATTTGTTTCACTGGGATTTGTAAAGAGTATTAAAAGCTTTTTAAAGTCATTTCTAAAAAAATAATTGTCCAATTGTGATTACAAAGAAAACTAGAGGCTGTAATGAAATAAAAGAAGAGAGAGGGAGAGAGAAATGAAAATAGATCAATAAACTTATGTTTCTTTTCACTAAATAAAGGAATTCTAATTGGGTAGAAATCACAAGCCTGACCCAGATCCTACTTACATCTGTGCAAATCAGGAATAACTCCAGAAAACAGAAACAGTACATCTTCCTTCATCCTGGTAATAGATTTACAGCTGTCAAGGCTCAGAATCACCCATTTATTTCCTTTCTCCCTAGAGATGGCAAAGTATATAACACTTGATGAACTGCAGCTTCCAGGAACATTCAGATGTTAATGCTACAAAGGCCTATATTGCAGGTTGAAATCTTGCCTGGATTAAAATTCTGCTTTGGATAAGGTTAAGGAGCCACATATATGCAGGGGCATTTGGTACTGTTATAAGACCCAGGGAAAATGGTTTAACCTGGATTCCATGCAGATTCTGACTAAGCCTTTCTCTAAAGATTTGTTTCCATTCTCTGGAGGAGGAGGGGTTCCTTACCGAGAGACTTTCTTTCCATCTGATTAAGAGAAAGCACCTCCTAATCAGAAAGCAAGGTCCCACACAGATTATCTTCTTGTCATGCTATGACAGGACCCAGATTTCACTGAGGCTTTTGTGAAGAGCCGCGGAGAGTATTTAAGCCACGGCTCCACAGTACTTAACTTAGCTTTTTAAAATACTACAATAGAAAAAAAGAAGATGAACGCAAGCTCACTGTTTCCAACTAAGAATGAACTTTTATCCTTTTGCTCCATTGTTGTCTGGTTACCAGTATGAAATGTTAATCATTTAAAAGTAGCGTATCAGAGTCTACTGAAGAAATGAGGAATAATCAACATTTCTCTCTCACATTCTTCCTATCTGAACACTTTGACTCAGTGCTGCACTTCTCCTCCCCACTTCTTGTCCTGTATTTACTAGCAGCCACCTATGTCTTATGGAACGCTTATTACTATTTCACAGCTTACCTTCATCAAATGGTAATAATGATGTTTGAATATAAATTTCAGAGAGTCAACCTGCCTATTTTTTTTCAGTGTCTGTCATAGCATTTAGTTAAAGAGGACAAAAAAAATCAGTGTTTACTCCAGTTTCCTAAGGAAAGGAGTTTCATATAACTATGCTGTCAGTCTTTCTGTCAGTGTTACAACTTAATAATTTTTGGACACATTAGGTAATTTTAACCATATTTGAGATATAGGAAGAAGTCTAAAAGAATCTTTATTGCATTCCTCCAAGTCTCATGAAAATTAGTGGCCTGATAAAGAAACCCGTTTAGGCCACCATGGAAGGAAAAGCTTCCGTCTAAACTCTCCCTGAACTAGG
Source organism: Dromaius novaehollandiae (assembly GCF_036370855.1). Lineage (NCBI taxonomy): Eukaryota > Metazoa > Chordata > Aves > Casuariiformes > Dromaiidae > Dromaius > Dromaius novaehollandiae. The sequence goes on along the minus strand of NC_088102.1, from coordinate 63,870,273 downwards.
CCTTGGGAAATATATTTGGGAAAGAGATGTTAAAACACCCTAACTTCAGGAAAATCTTTGGTCAGAGCTTATACTGTAATAGACATCAGAGAAGCAAAGTTCTGAGCTTGTATCTCATGCAAAACTACAGGAAACAAACAGTCCTAAGTTAAGTCGCTTACAAAACTAGTTTTTCTGGATATGCACACGTTTCACTTAGAAATGGAGTCTTGGGACTGACCAAAATACTGTTTTCTTTCCTTCCTGTAGAGGGTCTGTACATGTCAGAGAAACCAGAATGGAAAAAATTTTATTTCTGGTTCTACGTTTCCTCTTACCCTAAGTGTGTTCTACAAATTTACCAGCCAAAATTTTGTCTGAAGTTTCAGTGATGTCCTTTGAATAGACTACATGATACTTTGAAGGAAGATCTTACTGAGAGATTTTTTTCTAAAGAAACAGCCAGTCTGTCACCTGAAGTAGTGCTCAGGTCCCTCCATTTGTTATGCTGGCACTCTTGAGGCTTACTTTAAGTGTTTCCCATCTCATCCACAAGTTCTGTGAAACTAATGCTTGCTAAACTTCTGGTGGCAATACCATGAATGTGTTGCCAATAGTTGTCATCTAAATTAAATATATGGCACCCACTAAAACAATTAAGATTTAAGTACATGGAGACTGTAAATTATGTTTTTTGAAAATAAGTTTCACCTCATTTATTCCTTTTTGTATTGCTCAGTACTCTGGGAGCAAGTGATCTAACCAAAGTACCAGCAACAGAAGTGCTTTTATTTCGTTAGAGTATCACTAAAGTAACATAGTTTGAGAGAGAGCTATAGTCTCTCTCTCTATAGTTTTAAATTATTTTTTGGTAATTCACAGCTAGAAACAATTAGCCTTTTACATACAGTGCTATTTTGTGTATCTTAGGAAGGAAGTATAACCTGAGTCTGAACAAAGTCTGGCACTTTGTCAGATACTTCACTATTAATTTTTATCTCTGCTCCATAATTTTCTTCTGACAGTTTGTACTTTTTTCCATGTGTTCCTTGATAGGTTTATGGTCAATCCTGTTTTTAATGTAAAAGGCTTCCTAGTTGCATAACCACATCAGTCCAGTTCCTTATAATGACTCACCTGCATTCAGTGATCTCGCTTCTAGGGAAGCTGGGCAAGCGTCCTAACCAGTTTTACAGAAAAAAAGTGGGGTATATTTGAGAAATAAGCTCAGCAGTTGGGGGGGATCTATCTGTTTTATTCTTTGTGATGCTTAAAAGGACAAAATGCTGTAGAAGGGTCTCAGGACCTATGCAGTATCCCTCGGAGGAAGCCATTTACTTGCTCCTTCTCTTGGACTGTTAGTTCTAGACTGTCTCTTTCTGGCTTAGTTTTCATACTTTGCAGTCCTGTCTCAGGAGGTCTACCCCACCCGTGTCCTGACTGCAGGGAAAATGTGCCTAAACTGCTCGTGTGCCCCACAGTCCTGGTGCTGTTATCATCCCCCTGCGGGAAACACGTTGGTGTGCACCATGGCTTGTGTCCTGCTCAGCTCCTCAGGCTTCTTCTGGAAGGCAAACCGGGCTATGTGGTGGGTGGAGGAGAGCCCTGTCTCTGTCTGATGAGGAACCCAGACTTAGCATGCACTCACAGGCCAGGACTTTGGAAGAAACGTGTTGGTGTAGGCCCAGCAGGGCTTTTTAACCCTCATGTTTAAACAAGGCCTGACTTAAAGTCGTGTATTAGTATTGCACTTAGCAACTCATTCATATATCATCTTATGTTTTCCCTGGCTCTTTGACTGATACCTCACAGATCAGAGCCATCTTTCAGTAGGACAGGGAGCACTAAAATTCCTGAGATCTCCATTCATCTCAGCAGAAAGTGAAGATATCACTAGCAATATAATTCAATTAAATTTCTGTGAAGATACTGTGTTTTTTATAGATTTGATCAAACCCTTTATGCACCAAGGTGATCATTAATACTACTACCTTAGATATTGGAAAATAAAGTTATAAAGTTTAAATTACTTGCCTTGGTACCATGCATCTAAAATAGCTAGATCTGAGAGTGTAATCTGGGGCTTCTAGTTTGAAATAGGAGAGACATACCATAACCTTGCACTGTAAGCTATCTATACGTACCTCTGATGTGGCAGTAAGTCACTGAGCTCTACAGAGGGAAAGATGAGCGGAAAGATAAGTAGTAGGAGCTTTGGCAGAGGTTAGTATGGCTGAACACCACAGAGGAAGTATCAAAAATAATCTGACCTGGGATACTGGACAGAATGGGATGGGAATAGGGTAGAAAACTGTATTTGGGATACTGTATTTGGGGTATAAGTGATTTGTAGGTCAGCTGAAATCACAAAGGCAGAGTGGAGAGAGGCTAAAGTGGAGACATAGAAGCAAAATGCATCCTTTGGGACCAATGTCAACAACATCAACAACACAGGTAGGAGTAGCTAAGTAAGCCTGGTCACTGCAGTCTCTTAGTGGCTAGGAATCCTGTGGACAAGCTTATAATTGACACTGAAGTGACGTAGAGAGCTGTGCCTGTACGGTGTGCAACTGAGACTTCAGTTTTAGAAGAAGGGTGAGCTGATATAACAGATCAACAAAGAAGTTCTCACTTCCCACTGCCATTCACTGGAAAGACCCCAAAGCTTCTGCCAGTTTAATGAGTAAAAGAGATTCACAGAAAAGGGAGCAGTAGAGCTGGCAAGAGAGAGAGGATGGGAATTAATGGCTGGGAGCAGGGAGGGAGGAGAAAGGAGAGGGGAGAGAGATGGCAGAGGGAGCACTGAGGGATGAAGACCTTCCTCCTTGAGGAGGAGTGAGCTGTTACATTGCCCAAGTTGCATTGTGAACTGGAGTTTAAGATTTTAGGAGCTCTAATCTACTCTCTTTTCTTGTAAGGTTTTGTGTTTCAAGTGCTCTCTGTGGCATATTAGTGAGTATTGGGAAGAGACCTTGCTATAGGACATGGCAACAACAGCAGAAAAGGGTCACTCTCTAGAGATGCCAGTTTTGCATTTTGAGTGGAAAAGGAACATACTGTATTTGCATTGTTAGCCCGATCTCCTCTGGAAATGACGTTTAGGCAGCTATATGGGGGTGTGTGTGTGTGTGTGTGTGTGTGTGTGTGTGTGTGAAGATGTGTACATCACTAACTTTTCAACCTGTTGGTTGATTTCAGCTGAATTTGATAGAAGGATAGAGATTTCAAAGAAAACTAAAGTCCTGCAATCTTTGTGCAAGCAGACAGCTAAACAGAGGTGAAGGAGCTTTTCGGAAAGGTAGGGTTTCTTACCTCTACCTCTACTAGGAAAAGCTGCAGTGTGACAGTTTGTTGTTGGAGGTGAGAGGATCCAGAAGGGACAGAATAACCCAAGCACAGGAGAAGCTTCAGTTGGAGCTTTCACCTGATTAGACAGCAAAGTCAAGCATTGAGAAGTCACAGATCTGTTCAAGAGCAGACCATGTTAGCCCTTTTGCTTTTGGAGCTTCTCATGTCGCTTATTATTTTAACAGTTTGTATTCCAGAAGTAAACAGAGAGTCAAGCTGAGATGTTCACTGTCACTGGCTGATCTATGAACTGTGACGCGATAGTAGCTCCAAAAAATTCTGCCTATGCAAAATAGATTTCACTGTGGAAAACAATTCAGGACTGAAAGACAAGGGAAATCTCTCTCAATTTATGGTCTCAGGATGCTTCCTGTAGTGAAAGAAAAGTCAAGAGCTGAAAATGTCTGATCTTTTGGTTTCCGTTCAGTACTTCAAAGGGGGATTACTGGTGTTTCAGAGATGTATTTAAAATGCATATGCGAATGCACATGGGTATAAAGTGAAAGTATGGAGTAGCAGTAGAAAAAGTTTTAACACCCTTGAGTTTGGGATAGCTTCTTTAACTGAAAAATCACAAGTGTATTATATACAGATCATACCATCAAAGATACTGGATTTGTTTTCGCAAGAAACATGCAGAAATATTGAGCAGAGTGATGGGAAAAACTGGAAAAATAAAGAAAGTTAGTTCTGAATAATAAGAAATACAGTATTTATATAGGTCATCCTTTTATGCTGGCTGAAATTTTTACTGGGGAGTAGCTCTAGCCTTATATGCTTGTAATAATACGGGCTTCTTTTGGCTAAGTATATAATTGTTAGGAGGCCAATTTCAGGTAGAATAGTGAGAGAAATTTAAATGTGTGATAGATGCAGTGCAAAGGTGGGAAATACTTTTACATGCAGGACAAATCTCTATGTACAGTGGATTTCTCTGGGAACTCCTTTTTCCTCTGCCCTTCAGTCCCCCCTGCTCTTTTTCCTTCCTTTTCTTCTTCCTGCCTCTCTCGGTTCTGTCTTGCTGTTGAGAAAGGCCACTTCCGCACATGCAGTAATGTCAGGTTAATATTCATAGCTGTGGTTACAGATGAAAATAGTTTATTGCACAGATTGGTTAATTCATTCATTGTTTAAAAGCACTTTGAAGATCAAAAGTATAATCAAATATCTAAGTATTATATTGGAGAAACTGAAATCTCTCCATGCAGTGGAGATGCCCTGAAGAGATCTGTTGTTACTGACCTTTAATTTAAAAGCATTTCTATTATATTGTATTTTATTCATTTCTTACATTTAAAACATAGCCACAGCTAACTGATAAAATCAAACCCAAATTCCCGCAGTTTGGTTCTACTCGATACCCGGGGTGTCCTGGGTGGTGTAACAGCACGTCTTGTCATGTTCTTACTGCTTTCACATACGCACGCTGAATAAACTCTGCCCAGCTGTACTATATCAGACTGTGCTTTTATCGGGGATAACTGGTGACAATATAAACTACGAGAAAGAGAGACTCATATGGTTTCTACATGTCACCAGAAAACCAAGATTAAAAATACAGTTTAACAGCATGTGTAGTTCTGGTGTTGCTGTTTATTTTTAGCAAGTGGGTACAAGTGAAAGGACACAGACACCAAAAGAGAAGTTTTAAAATATTTTTCTTCAATATCCTTGAAAAGCTAAGCCAGATAGGAAATATGGGAGACTTTAAGTCCAGGTCACTGCAAAACTAGCAATTGACTTCCTTAAAAACATACAATCCTTTTGTTTCAAGTCTAAGCAAAAGCTAGCCATACTTTCCATGAAGTCTTTTTTTCTTTTCTTTTCTTTTTTCTTTTCTTTTTTCTCTTTTCTTTTTTCTCTTTTCTTTTTTCTTTTCTTTTTTTTCTTTTCTTTTTTTCTTTTCTTTTTTCTTTTCTTTTTTTCTTTTCTTTTTTCTTTTTTTCTCTTTTCTTTTTTCTCTTTTCTTTTTTCTCTTTTCTTTTTTCTCTTTTCTTTTTTCTCTTTTCTTTTTTCTCTTTTCTCTTTTCTTTTCTCTTTTCTTTTCTCTTTTCTCTTTTCTTAATATCAGATATTGGCTACAATTAATTGCAAGGCACTGATAAAGCTGAACTGAGAGTTTTAGGCTATTGGAATGGTATTGGCATATGGTCAATCCTATTCATTGTGCTGGGGGTTTCGTCGTGATTTGAATGACCCTAGGCTCTTCAGTCATGATTGCTTGTGAGAAGCAAAGGATGTCCCTCTCCCTAAAGAACTGAAAAATCTAACTAGATAAGACTTGAAAGAAGGGTTATAGAAAGGAAGTATTATTTATTCCATTTTACAGGCAAGAAACTCAGACACTTAAGTGACTGGCTCAGTGTCTCACAGGAAGCCTGGGTGGAGCTGGGAATTGAATACAGATAACCTGACTCTGAATGCCTGGCTCAGAAGACCACTTCTTTAAAATGTTTTAGAATGTGGGTTTATTCATCTGCTGAGTAGGGTCCTAATGATACCGAAGATATGGGCTGGGGAACATGTGAGGTATCTTAAATGTGCCTATACTGTATTTTATAGGAGGGTATAAACTCATTGGTTGCTGTTTCAGGCGTAGGTTAGTATCACTTGGAGTGTCTCAGTACACTGAGCATACATTGGAAAACGCTAAAGAAAGGGAGTTTTTAGATTGCTAATGATTTCCTTTTAAGGAACATGTGACTAAGGGCTCAGAGAATTTGCTGCTGAAACTGCTTACTACAAGCCTTTGAAAATTCCCTGTCTAGTTATTCACATAGGAAATATCTGGTTGCAGGCATACTTGGCTGTGCAAGCTGCCATGAGTACCCCGTATTCATAAAGCCTGTTCATTCAGGCCTTTGAATGGGAGCAGTTGACAGAAAGAGAGTCATTTTTGTCAATTCTTTTTAAGTATACAGTGAACTTGCCTCTTGACTTTCGGGTTTGATGTTTCATTGTGATTCATGCAAGGTACAAAAGCCATATGCTACAGAGATAGAGAGATGAAATACTGCCAGCTCAGTTAATTTTTTGATATCACCAGTTCATTTAATTTTTTTTTCACTGCCCATAATATTTTTACTGCATACTTGCCTTTAAGTTTTCCAGCTTTTAGGCTGTCAGTCCAGTATCCTTCATGAAAAACTGTACTCACTTAAGGCTGTATTCTCAGAGGCTTTTGGAAAGTGGCCTGGAAAATTTGTTTGCATGCCTGTTTGCACTAGCAAAATCCCAAACTGTGTCTGTTAGTGAGCGTGTCTAACCCTTCAGTTCTTTTCTGTTTTCTATAGTACTTAAGAAATATTTTATCATTGCTGCCCTTCCGACCAACCACTAATAATGCCGGTAAGATTAAACTGTTGCTGGAATTCTTTTAATTACACCCTTAGCAAGATTAACTTGCTAGCTTCAGACTCGCCTAGAATCTATCTAGCGGTCTGCAAGCTGATTTTCATGTGAGGCTGGCATGATTTCTGACTTTGGATTAGCTAGCTGTTGCTTCGCTTTGAGTAATTCAATGCAAAAATAAAAAAGTGGTTGTACAAATTGTTGCGAAATGAAATCACCAAGTTTCCTAGAGCTCTGCTTTTTAATTATCCTTCTTTTTACTCATGAGAAGGTTGAAAATAAATTTCATCTAAGATCAGCTTTTATGTATATTTCAGAAAGATATATGTTCAACTTGCCACAGATATCAAATGCAATTATTGCTTTCTAAATATTATTAAGCTATCTTGAGCATCTCACTGACATATTTTAGGGTCCTGATAGTTCTCAGACTGGCCTGGTTTTACTCCAGCAATTCTGAGGACACAGCTTATGGCAGGAGGAATTTATTCCAACCATTTATTTTCAGGTGAAGGTGAAATCATTTAGACGCCTAATCCCAAAGTGCACCTGCAAACGAGGTACCAAATTGTCTAGGTTAATTTGCACCTCCATTTTATTGCACCTAAACCATGTGGATCCCAGAAGGTTGTTCATTTATAAGTAATCAGGATAAAATAGTGGTTTTATTAAGTTTCATGAGAATCAATAATAGATGCACACAGATAGAGAGAATTTAAAAGGCAGATTCCAAAGCAGTGGGGAGATCAAGATACGCTGTCCTTTTGCAGTTTGCACTGACAATTTTGAATGTAACAAAAGTTTGGAAAATTCACACATAGGTTATGTCCATATATGTAGGCAACTGAGAGCTCACATTTAGAGAAAATCGTATGCAAAAAATTGCCAAGATAAATCATAAAAATTTGCATAAATAGTTCACATTTCTTACCACATTTTCTCTGCCTGTCTTCATGCAGAATATTAGATGCCTTCAGAAATGGTTCGTGCTAGCTCTAGAGTACAAAGAAAGCTATACTGGTTTCAAGCTTTTCAGCTTAATTGTTATCTGTATAGCTCAGAGCTAGAGAACTGCAAGCATCTAGTCTAAATGGAGAGGGGAAAAAAAACCTCATGAAAAGGAAGGTCTAGCACCAGAAAACTGACAGAAACATGAGCAGCTAATTGCTGTAGGCTCCGTACATCTTGGAATGACCTAAGGGGATATCAACAAATTACTTTCCACTGGGGTATAGTAACAGCAATGGCATAACAGTGAAATCACTGGCAAAAACTGGGGGAAAATTCTTTTAAAGTATTGGCATTAACATGTTAGTGAGCAATTCTTTTTCCATTTTAATGGTTATTAGTGCATGCTTGCATTTAACATCTGCAAACCCTCCCTTTCCACTCTTCTCCCCAAAAAACAACTGGTGATGGTGACAGGGCTTTTTGTTTCTATCTATGATTCCCTTATGGACTTGTGGTCCTGAATAATTTCTTCTAACACTGACGCCTCAAATATAAGTTATTTGGGACTAATGTTTATACCTTTTTTCCCCCCAAAATGAAGGAATCAGATAAAAAGGGTGATTTTATTTTTAAACAATTAGAAATTAAAATTATTTCTAGATCACGTGTTCCAGGTTGCTCATTACTAAAAAGCATGTCACAGCTTTACAGAACCGTTCAGTGTTTAATTAATTAGATCATTTTGCAATGATTGCATGAAAGACAGCTTATAAAAGAATTTGGAAATATCCCTAGTAAGGGCCATTCTTTTCCATTTTTGCAGAACTCTCCAAACCCATAAGCTAAACCAATTTTTGCATGTGATGACAGATATGTTTCCCTGAAATTCTATTTGGCCGATACTAAACATCTAGTGGTAAATCTTACATTATTCTTATGTTTTGTTTTCTCATGGGCAGTATTGAACTTCAAATGTATCATCAGGATCTTTGCGAGGTAGCTTAGTTTAGAAAGCAGATCTCTCCATGATTTAACTGTAACACTGGTCAAACCACGTTAGCTGGGTAATGGGAAGTGAAGCGTACTGTTTGCGAAAACAGTTCTCTCTTCTCCCCCTTCCTTCAAGTACCCGCACGTTTTGCCAACTGTTGTTGCCATTGTAACCTATAAGAAGTTGAACCTTTTCTAAATCAAGCGTCTTTTTTTCATTTTAACTATGTTCAACCATTTTTAAACACAGCTGCTGCTAGCAGTTATAGCATGATTTTTTGACTAGTATGGGCAGATTTTGTTGCAGTTGTCAATCTTAAAGTATTTATTTCTAGGGCATCTCCAGCATCGTGTCTGAAAGTTGTTTGCAGTGAACTAAGGCAACAACATAATTTTATAACATGGTCCTAAAACGCTCCTTACACAAAAAGCCCTCTGTGCTTTGCAAGGAAATGGTGGCTGACAGAGTTGTAGCACACTTGTGTTTTAAGTCTTTCTCTAACGGCATTACTGTTTCTTCCTCCAAAGCCATTTGTGTAGATCTGCTGCATTTGTATCAAAATGATTTTTTTTTCCCTAGAAGTCAGAAAGAAAGAAAAGAATCTGCAGAAGTTCGATGGCTAGTCATGGTGTCACGTCATTTAACCTAACTACTAGAAGGTGTTGTTATAGTTCAAAATATTTCATGTATTTTTAAAGAAAGACTGCATTCGAGAAGAATAAAGACTACAGTATAAATGCTAGGACAGTCCGCATTTAATTAACATTTGTAAATGCAAATGGCTCACTATTATAAAGCCCACTTTTGAAATGATCTTTTATTTTTGAAATGATCTTGTGCCAGCCACAGGTACAGCCATGTTTGTGGTTTCCCCCAGATACTGAATGATGTTCTGTAGCGGGGTCAAGCGCTCTCGTGACATTTAAGCAGTGGAAACGAAAGAAAACATTTGTGGTGTGAAACAACGGCTCACACTTGACCCTCCAAAGCGTATCCATTTATAAATGGATAAAAGTGACTATTTAAAGTTGTTTTATAAGGGAACCACTGTGCCTGCTGAAAACCCCTAATTTACTGTTTGAAAAAGCAAATGATGTGTGGGTACCAGAACATGCATTTTTAAAAAACATCTGCGGTGTTCCTTGTGATGCATTTGATCTTAGTGGTAAAACAACAAAACCAAGTTGTAGAGGGATGTTGCTGCCATCCTATTTTTAATTCACCATTATGTGTTAAAATAACCATTAGTTTAAAGTGAACAATCACAGCCTTGCTTGCAACGGTTACTCAGGTATTCCTCTTAAACCAGTTTATAATTTTGCAGTTTGCTTTGTGTGAGGGGCCAGCCCTGGAGGTAGGCTAGGGAACTGGTGGCGGCTCCGACGCATTCCTCTCCTGCGGCAAAGAGCGGGAGCGGATGACAGAAAGTGTTACTTCACCCTCTTTTCTGATCTCCCGGTGCGTATGGCAAGCAGCATCAAAAAATGAGTAGTGTGGGTCAGCCAAGACTTTCCCTTCTGCCGCTGCCTACTTACGTGCTCGCAGGAGCTGGCGCAAGGTCGTGGCTGGCGAACGCTCCTGTGTCGAAGCTGTGCCCCCCCTTCTTGTTTCCCTCCTGAAGCAAAGGCAGGCAATGACACTTGAACCCTTTTTGCTTAATTAATTTTTCTTTTTTCATACCCTTTGACTTCAAGCATAATTATAGTTTATAAATAGCTTATAAATATTAGTAAGACTCGGAAGGCAGTGGCCTGGGTGGAACCCTCCAAAAGTTGTAAAATGTGACAATTTGATTGGATCTGAAGCCAAACAGCTCAGCGGCAGAATGTGTTTTTGAGGGATTTTCAGAATGTATCCCTAAAAAATCGGGACATAATCAGATTAGCCAAAGACAACTTCAGTAAAGATAGCTTTCTTGAACGACCTGCAAGCATTTCGTTGAAGAAAGCTTGACTATGACTAATTCTGTGAGTGGTATGAGTTATTAGGTGATGAATTTTAAAAGTAGTGTCCAGATGTAAATAGTGAAAGCATCCAAAATATTACTCAGCAGCTGCAAGAGCTGTAGGAAAAGCTGACATGACAAATTTAGTCATTTCTTAATCACTTTCGTTAGGCGGTATTGTCAGTTCCAAGAGGCAAATTTTCATCTTGATTTACGCCTATAATAGAAATGGCTGAAAACTGAAAAGTTCTCAAAACCGTTTACTTACAAAACACCTTTTAGGTCATTTTGGAAGCTTCCTATGACCTAGCAGTAATGTTCTTTGCACATGGGAGTTCAACAAATACACTTTTAGACAGCTTGTATCAACAAAGCAATTTTTTCCACCTAAAACAGTGACCTTAACACGTGTGCAATTGGTAAAAACTGGCTTAACTGTATTATTTACAGCTACATCAAAATTTATTAATTAGTTACCTTTGCTTTAAATAAAATTGATTGTTAAAGCAGAAAGTAGAGGATGATATGAATTCTATTCTGCAATAGCTTTCAGATAAAAGAAGCAGTGACCCAACTCATTAGCCCTTTGATTTAATATATTGACACATGGGTACGAATAATTCCGTTTAGTGGCTTTTGCTTCCCAGGGATCAATTTAATTAGTTATAAAATGTGACTTCATGTCAGGAGCCAGAAGAAATGCTGACGTTAAATAAAGTCATACGCAATTTAAACAATAAAGCTATCGATGCCTGGTTAAAAGTTAATGATGCACAAAAAATGGCTTAATAGAGACAACCTCAGCAATGAAAGTGGTGGTAGGAAAATTAAGCTAAGTGGATGAATGAGAAATGGTGATGTTGTTGGATTGTTAAAACAAATTCATGGATGGTCTGATGGTTCATTTCATTGTAATATATGTTTCTGCTTTAAATATGGGTTTGAGGGTAACCCTGGGCTTTCATATTAGGAGTGACAAGAAATGGTCTGAAACTGGTCTCATTCAGATGCTAGAGAAGGAGAGACAATTTATCTGTGCACGTTCATCTTTAATCCTCGGGGACGTCTGGGGATGACCCAGTATTAACCACGATGACCTCCTGTTACAACATTACAAATACCAGTACTTGCACAGGTGGTGGAGACCCCATTCAGGATCAGTGTCTTACTCCGCTAGGTGCTGTGTACGTACCGTACAAACAAGGAGACACGGTTTGTGCCCTGAAGAAGGGTAGAAGTGAATTTTAAAGCACCTTATCCTTTCGAAAACCGTTTAATGCTGTAGACACAATCTCCTTATGTTATCTAAACAGAGTAAGAAGGCTTAGGGGAGAAAGTGGCAAACCCTAAAGTAGTTGGAAGTACAATCCAGCCTTTGTTTTCCTCCTTGTTGTTCCATGTGAACACACAGAGGCACCAGAGCCGGGCAAGAAGTTGGGTTCCGTTGTTCTCACGTTTCCCAGCTGGCCTTGAGCGCGGCAAGGTAAAATCCGCGTTGGGCAGGTTAAACAAGCAAAGAAGAGCCTGCAAATAAATTCGCAGACAGTGGGCCAAATCCGTAAGAAATAAATCTGGCCCTTTTATGGGTGATACAGAAGGATTTTTCAAGTTGTGGTGGATGGCTTTTATTTCAGTAAAACAGTGCTCCGATTTAATAGTGAATTGAAATGGTCACCTCCCTTAAAAATGTATAGACCCTTATCTGAATATGCTGAATAGATGCTAGGTCAAAAGATAATATAGAGAGAAACGTGATTGCTTAGTTCAAAAATATATATTGGTCAAGTGGTATCTAACATGTAAATCAGGATTAAAAATCCCTTGAAACCTTTTTATTTGCCTGTATTTTATCACCATCCAGATGAGACTGCAGTTACTCCACCTGTGGGGGAAAATCCGGTGTCAAAATGAACCGATGTTGAGCTAAACTGTGTTGCATTTTCATCTGAATTAATTCCTTTCGGGGCAGACAGATTCTTATTAGGAAGACAAATCGTGAAACAGGGACAGTAGTGAATTAGGCGGTTAGATAATAATTTTTAGCAATTGGGCTCATCTGTGGACTCCTCGAAAACCTGAAGCCTAGCAGCAGGCAGCGGTTATTACCTGCTAAAAGCATTAACAGTAGCTACGGTAACTTGCCGAAGGAGAGAGGGCCATGCCTTAGAATAAAACCTCTGTGTGTCAGAGGATTTTCTGACTGTACAAGAGTTATGTTTTTTTTACTAATGTTAGGCAAACTGTTTTGTCTTTGCATTGACTTTACATTGGCCACAGCCTACACAGAGGGAACTGCTGGAAAAAAGGGGGGCATTAATACTTTTTACTGTGTGCGGGCCAGCCAGTAGTTAGAGAGGGGGCCCATGTTTTCTTAGGGCTCAGATGGCAAAGCTAAGTATTCAGCCTACGGCAGGAAAAAAGTGCCTTTTTTGTTTTCTGGCTGGAGAGTCCAAGCATTCCCAAAGGAACACAATGAATGGCCCATTTTGTCTGACACTGTTTCGTAGACATAGAATTCTTGTTTTTTCATAATTATTCTTGCCCGTCACTGGGTGTGCACATGACATTTGAGCGTGTTTTAAAGTCTTAACACACTCATGTGCCTGCAATAAAGTTACTCATAACAATCCAGGCTTTCTGCAGACAACAGAGCAGGGTCTGTTGTTTTCACAAGTCACAGCAGCTGGGAGGCAATTGTGAAGACAACAGCTTAATCTAGCTGGAAAATACAGGAAGAAGAGAATATACACTCAATTTCCTTCCATATTATTGCAAACAATGCAGAGGGCTTTTTTTGTTGTGGTTTCTTTTTTTTTTCCTTTGCTCTGGGTGGTCTGACTGAAAATGTGAGTGGCATAAATGCACTATTAAATGTACTTTGAATTTTCAACTTGTATTTCTATATTCATGCTGATGTGCCTAAATCTGCTAAAGAGTGAGAATATTAAGCTACACAAGCACTTTAAAAAATTACGCAATTACAGCCTTATTTTGATCTCATGTACACCGTTTTTACACCGGCGTTGGTTTACAACATATGTTGCAGTCGCTTCTGAGTTATATCGGTGTAAGTGAAACTGGAATCAGGAATTTAGAGGAAATCTGATTGCTGAAAACTTCTATTTGAATTAACAGTATTACATAAAAACTAAAGCTATGCAGTCTTAGATGCAAGTTTAATCTTGTTTGAAAGTTGTATTTTTAGCTTCTCTGAAAAGGGACAGGGTGCTCAGTAATTTGTTTCTTTATTATGTGCTTCTGAATCTGTAGATTAATCATATTTGTAAATACTTCATTTATTTCAGAAGCGCATTTACAAACAAAGCATGCAGTAAAATAACGTGCAAACTCTGTTAGAAAGCATCATAAGCAGGCAGTGATCAGGTAGTACCTGATAGTACCTTAGCTATATTTTCTGGTGAAGCTATACTTCTGGTGAAGTTTTATGAAATATTAGGGAGCTGATTTTTTTCCTCAATGTGCGGGATGAAAAGTGAGGAGGAATGTACACTCCAACCATTATTTCAAAACTAGAAAGAGTAAAATGCAAATTAACCTGAAGTGGATTGGAGGGTAGGGAGGTCGCATTAATAGTCACCATTAGGTGTGGTTTCAGTGAGGGTAGGTGCTCACTTTAAGGAAAAGCAGTAAAGGTACCTTCCTGTACTGCTCCTGGGAATGCTACATACAGCAGATTTCCAGTAACCATGGCAGACAACTCAGATGGGAAGGATTTTTATTATGCATAGCACACAGGTTAGAGCAGCAACTGGTAACAGCGAAAGCCAGGCAGACAGTGAGCATGGAAAACGAATGAGTGATTTGAACACAGTCCAGACTTCCAGGAGAGAGGCTCAAGCTCAGGTTGGCGCTTCAGGAAAAAGTACCGTGTGAATGCTGAGATGCCCGAGATGGACACTGTGCTGTTTGTTTGTAACAGGACTGCAAATAGTACAGTACCACACGCGCTAGCGGGCTCCGGGACACTGGTATGGGGATTCAAGTGCTGTTGGAGAGGCAGTGGATTCAGCTGCAGAATCAAGCAGATAGATAGAAATAATGTCACATAGACATCTGAGCTATTTTAAAAAGCATGAAGTTGAACTTCAGAGCCTAAACATTGAATCATTTAGGCACACTGCTGACCTAACAGTAAGAAAAACCTCTCCTCTCTATTTTCCTTAAAATACAATACCACACCTTTCCCCTCCATTTCCCTTAAAACACAATACCTGTATTGTCCAAAATAAGATGACAGATTAGCTGGTCTGTGCGTCTCGCATTAATCCTGTTCAACCCATTCACTCTCACATCTCAGAAACCCTATATTGAAATCTTATTTTCATATAGGTCTTATTTTCATTTCTTGGTCACAACTTTGTAATTGGACTAACTTGCACAATGAGAAAAGAAATCCCTAAAAAGCCCTTTGAAAAAATGCATCTAAACTGACAAGGAAAATTACATCCTGAAAACTCTCCTCTAACCTGAAAAAGGAAAGTGGAGACAAGTGTGTGCTAACAAAACAGGGAGTTCGAGGAAGTGCGTTGTTTACCATGAAGACCCTTGAGTGCATGAGAAAGGCTTTACGAAAGCATGATTTTAATTTGTTTCAGCTGCATGTCTATCTTAAAAATAAATGTTTCTGGGTGTCCTCATTTCCTTGATATGATGCTACTTTTACATCCAGGCTTTTCTTGTAATTGTGACAAAGATCATCCAAAAGCCAAGAAAGCTAAATATACTTCGTTAAGGTCTTCTTCCTCATGATGGAAGCTTACTGACAACTTTAGAGCATGACTTTTTTGGTATTGGTGGCCTAGAAAGGAGAATTCCCTATCAGATAGCTACCTTGTTTATACAAAAAGTACTCTCTAAAAGAGATGAAGTGAGAGTAAGTGCGAAGAGTTTTTGAAGGTGTGATTTGAGAGTGATAGAAAAGACTAAGTGAAGGAGAAAAGAATGATTTGGCAAACAGAAGAGTCAGAAAGAAATTCAGCAATAATACATGTGAGTGACAGAGTGACTTCCAAATAAGTTTTTTTTGTTACTCAAGATGTCTACCACTATGATTATTAGTGCAGCTGGCTTGCTGACTTCTTCACTCAGCAGAGAAGCTGTTAAATGTATCATGCTCCAAGTACACCCTTACAGAGATAGAGGTCGTCTTCCCACAGGACGCATTTAAGAAACTCAGGTTTTTTGTGTCCAGGAAAGTCACACAAATGACGACTGTCTAGGAGTGCAGCAAGCAAATTGTACAGCCAGATGGGTCTAAGAAAATTAAAATACAAAGTGAGGGATTTGGAAAACAAGAAGGAAAGCATATTCTACTTTGTGTGTGTGTGTGTGTATATATATATATATGTATATATATGCGTGTGTGTGTGTATACAGAGAGAGAGAAAATTTCACTTTCAATTTAAGGAAATTTCTAATAGGAAACTTGCTACATGTTAAGCTAAGCTGGGAATTTATAATGTAGTGTTACTACACGCTAACTTCCATAGTGAACACTGTTAGTGCGTGCTTTTTAAGAGTAATCTCCATGTCGTGAGTGAACAGTTTCACAAAGGCCAGTTTAGTGTACTTAAACATTGTCCACATGGGGACATAGTGTAGAAGAACTGAGGTGCTATAAATTCATATACTGAATTACTGTTTCCTGTATAGCTGAATCCTAAAACAGAGCTTCAGGATGGAGCACAGTAGCTTAAAAGTGGGCATGGATGTAGGACTTTGAACAGCGCTGTCGAAGAGCGCTTTTTGTCTTTTGCTCTGATGTTGGAAGCATCTTCGGACAGGCATTTTTGCAGAACTCCTTCCCTTTTCTTTCTCATCGCCCAACCCAATGACCAAAACTACAAGGGCAACTTACTTTCTGGATCTGGCTGTTGCTAGGGCCTGCCAGCAAAGCTCATAGTCTGGCAAGATGCTGTTATTCAAGAAATACGTATTATGTAGGATTGAGCCTGTTGACTGTTTTTGCCCACAACAAGACCAGGGACGCCACGACAAGAACTCCAGTTTTTGAGTTGGTAGGTTTAGACTGTGATTGTACCACCAAACCAGCCCTCATCCTTCTCTTTATTTTTGTCCTTTTTTGTGTCTCTCTCATTTCTTCCTACTCCAATGTGTGTAAAAAGTGCCAGCCCTAACTAGTTCCTACTTCGGAAAAAAAAAGTAGCACTTCAGCTACTCCTGCAAATTCTTTCACCCTCTGAGCAGTGATTAATATACAAGTTTAAGAAGAATCTTTAAACAAAACCTGGAAAAAAAGGAAAAGAGCAAATATGCAGGCTAATGGTGTACCCTGAGGTGAGCAAAATGCATTTTTTTAACAAGCCAAGCATAGCAAAAAAGCTATTCTACAGTGAAATTAATAATTACCAAAAAGATTTGCTAGCATTATTGTTGTATCCTTTATGAGAATATGGGTAACATGTTTAAAAAACATGGGAAGTGTGAATCAAAGCCCAAAGATTCAAGCTGGTCTCTAATTTTTAATGTGAATTCTAATCGTATGCCCCGGGTGCACAGAGTGAAATATAGTCTGTGGATAACAACTGTCTTCCGAGTTGTGCCGCTAACCTGAAAATTGTATCTGTTTCTCTGATAATAAGGATTTCTAATTTTCCTTACAATCCTGCTTTAAGAAAGCTTTAAAGTAGAAGGGCATCTTAGTGCCACATGTAGTAGGTGCTTGGCTATAATACATAATTTCAGTCCCAAATATTTTCCAAAGGCAAGGTTTGTTTATTAACCGAACCCCATGCTGAGATTCAATCAGTCTAATACAGGCTGAGTTTGAAGTTGAACATTCAAACGTATGCCCATATATCTTGGGCATATATCTTACATAATGATGTTGGCCCCAGACATCTTTCTGGGTTTGTTTATGTCTGTTATGGATTCCCCTCATTATCCATGCTGTTTGAGGGATTCCCTATGGATTCAGCCAGTTTATTGCATACTTTTCTAATTTTATGCCAAACTGCTTGTTCGGAGTGGCAGCTTGTATGGTAGCTCTGTACAGCTTCCTCTCAAACACGGAGATGAATGTTATGATTAAGGTTAAATAAAGTAATAAGGAAGACAGAATATTGCGAGAGGGTGTGTAAGAGACTGCCCTGGGGGAGGCAAGAGGGCTATAGAGGTAACCTGAATGGTAAAACCTGAAGATGTTGACTACTTTTCCTATTTCTGTTCCTTTTAATTATGATTAACTGTTAGAGCAACAATTCTGCGATTTACAAAATCTTCCCTATCAGGTAGCTACAGTAGTAACACTGGGAGCATTCGTTTATTAAATTTCAGCAGGGTGAGGGGATGTTTTAATATGCCGGTCGCTAAGCACGTCCGTGCGCGCACACAGCTCCCGGTAGCGTTAATTGGAGTTGCAGATGCAGAGCAGCGCCAGAGCAGCGTCTTAAAAGTGGCGAGCAGAGCCTGGAACGGGCCGCGCGCCGCTCTCGGGAGCGGGCCCCGTTCTGCGGCAGGCCGTGCGGCGCGCCGCGCTCTCCTCTCCGGAGGGAGGCACGTGGTGCCCTGCTCTTGTTCGGCGTGCAGGACCCGATTAGGTCCTGCGGCAGAGTTTACTAGGGGTAATATATGGCCAGAAGAAACCAGAGCCTAAAAGACAGGTTTTTCTTATAAAGCCTTTGCATTATGAAAAAGGTTGTTTTCAATCTGAAAACTCGGATTTATAAACACTTAATTCATCAGTTCACTGTGCCTTTCATTTGAAATAAACAGCCAGCAATATTATTTTAAAATAAGGCAGAAGGTGTAACAAAAATGAAGTAATGTTTTGAGAAATATATGATTGATGATTAAAAAACAGAGAGAGAAGGGGAGGGGGGGCAGCCCAGCATTCAGTAGTCAGGCCAAACTTCTATTTGAGCATGCATTAAGGCAGGAGGACCAGACAGCGTGTCTGGAAAATTATTCTTTCTTCGAGAAGTAGTCCCTCAAAAATATTCCCCTGTTTCTTAAATCTGAAGGCATCCTTTGACCGACTTAGTTATTTTATGTCCGCGGATGCTAGAGGAAACAAAAGAAACTTTAAAACCTGGAAACATAAACAGCATTGAACCACCCACTTTACAAAAAGGGGGGGGCGAGGGGGAGACAGAAAGAGAAGAGAAAGAAATCACAGTAGATGTTTTCCAGGAGAGAACATGCTACGCTGTGTAGCGGGGGCTAGTGTAACAAGAAGTCATCTATTCTTGATTTCTTTGGACAGCTAGAGCTTTGTGCCTTGTCTAGTTTCTACGTTTTAAGAGCTTGTTCTGTGTAGCAGAAATAATACAATAAATGGGTTTAACCACATTTGTCTCAGCTAGACAGTCTGCTTTGTCAAAGATTGCTGGTACAACATAAACAAATTATGTGTTTGTAGTGCCTTTCAATGAAAGCCTATCTAACAGAGCGGAGATTGTGTTTCGGCAGCTGTAGATTTAATCTCCTACCTGTCAGTTAAAACAGGCATTTCCTGAGCAGATAAGGCCTGGCGGGGGGGGGCCGGCACAGCTGGACAAAGAGCCATTGTTGTGGCCCGCGGTTCCCGTCCCTGTGCCCGTGTGCTCCGTCGGGGAGGCTACAGGCGCGTTACAGTCGTGGAGGAGCTGGCTCTTTATTGCTGGTTAGTCAGGCAGAGGGAAAGCCAACGGAGGCACAGCTTTGTGCTATTGACTCTGGCCGCTTGTCACGAGGAACTGAGGAGAATATCCCCGACTTTGGAAACAATGTCACTCTGCTGTGAATGCGATCACAGGAGTCGTTGCAAAGGTCTATTCAGCAGCTGAAAGCGCTCTTTAAGTCACGCTGCCGCTCTGACAACCCAGGGAGAGCGAGCAAGTTTGAAGACTGACATTGCTTCTTGAATATCAGGATGCTCTGAAGAAAAGGCAGCACAGCAGTGTGCGTTTGTCTTTGACGTATGGTTGTTGCTGGAATTTCGGCACCCAAAGTCAGATAGGAAATACCTAATGCTCGTTTTAAACATGAATTTCCTGCTTTCCCCCCCGTTTTACATTTTTAATGATTTTGCTCTTTTCAATACGTTTTTGTAGATGAATCTCCAATGCTATAGAAACTGAGGAGCCAGTGTAACTGGCCCGAGCCAGGCGCAGTTGGCCCAGGCAGGAAGCAGGCCTTGTACACGGCACCGGGAGTGGAGGCACTCTGCCTCGCCTGCTCCCCAGCCTGCCGTAATTGCTGCATACCTAGCAGTGACAATCACCTCAGTCATACTGTGCAAACACACTGGCTTCGCGGAGCCCTTTCTGGGTAAAGATGATCAGATTGTGTCAAAATCTGAGGAATCCTACGAAGAGATGGAACAAATTAATTTTTGCAAGCAATCAGTATTCTGGTTTGGCTTTGATCTCTAGACACAGGAGTTTTCTGCATTAAACTAGCTCTCCACATAACTGCCTTTGATAACCCTTCGTGTTTCGATCTAGATGCTCTATAAACATCATGTGATTCCTGGAAGTTATCTAGGTTACTACTCTTCATTAAAAGCTCTTCAGAGATATACAGAAGCAAGAAAATTTCACTAGATTTGACTACCTCCTTTGACCTAGTCTCTTGAATAACATCCATTTAGGCTTGAGGGAAAATATCAACAACATCTCAATGGAGAGAGGTAATAAAGGAGAGTAAATTCAGAGGAATAAATACCTGAAGAAATCAGGCACAGCACTGGTGGGGATAGGAAAGGCATTTCCTTCTCACAGCTGTGACTCACCTCCAGCCTTGCATCCTGCCAGCGTGCAAGTGTTGAGGGCTGAGCTGTGTTAGCGCTGGCAGCTACCTGCTCGAAAACCGCCTCGTTCCCATTTTGCAACAGAGCCTGTCCCGCATGAGCCATAGCTTTGGGCTATGAGTAGCTGTTGCTACAATTGTGCAAGAAGGGCTAAAGGTTGCCAGCAGCAGGTTAGAATGGGACTGTTTGATGTCCCTTTTGCGTTGTCACTTATGCAAGTGTAAAAGCAGCCCTGGCCTCTTTGAGTCAGTGTCCTCCTACGTACACTGGAGACAAAATACCATGCTCCAAAGGGGTCTTTGAGCATGAACTAATTAATATTTGCAAAGTACTCAAGTGGTGTAAGTGCTGTGCCGTCCAGATACAACACCTTAGTTACAAATCTTTGAATATCAGTGAAAATAAAGCAAGGTATAAAACAATGCGCTGATGAAATTTTTCCCATAGTGAAGTAGACGGCAGAACTTCTACTGACATCAGTGACTCCTGGCTTTCTGATGTATCCTGTATTTGCTTAATATAATAGAACAAAAAACCCCTCTACTCTTTTGCTTTAGGGTTTTTTTAACCTCTATTGGGCAGAAGGGGTTTTGAGCAGAAGCACCAAAAGATGTTTCTGTTTTCACTTCTGCCTCCACTGGAGCTATTCTTTAAAGTGAAAGACAGTCCTTCCTGTACCAACCAGTGTGGAGTTAGGTGATTTCTCATACTGTACAATGCAAGCCCTTTTACTGAGGGAATTATTTTTATGACAGTAAGTAAAGAGATGGTCACTGCTCAAAAAAAGAATTCTGTCTTTGAAGGATATAGAGGAAAACTCTGATTGGAAACACCAGTATGAAATGCTAATTTTAAAGCATCTCACGCTCTGAATTTTTCCTTCAACACAGGATTTCAGTGTACTGCAGAAATCTTGCACATTTTGATATAAAAACATAAGCTAATAGGGAATTTCTGCCATAATTTATATTTAGATTTGAGCTCAAGTAATGGAGCTTCTGTATATAAAATATCAACAAGTATCATTAGGCTGCAATATTTTTCGTATTTTGGCAAGAATAAGACAAGGTGCAAATGAGAAACATACATCTTCACTAGTCTTTGGAAATATCTGAAATAATTGACTTGCTCAGTCTTCTGTGATGGCTTGGTGACCACTAACTGTGACAATTTGCATAATAGTCAGCTCTTCACTTCTGTAGAGATAACTGTTTGTATCTGATTAAAATTAGGACTGTTTTAGTTCTCTTGACTTTTCCAGAAGTTGCAGAAATAGAGATTTGCTGTTATGCTTTAACCAAACAAATGCACACATGGGGATAACAATATGCTGAGTTTATGCAGATTTTACAACACAAATCTGAATAAAATACCCACTAATAGACCCTTAAGGAGTAATAAACACACATGAATTTTCCTTAGTTGCACTTTAAAGTGATTTTAACATACTACTAGACCTTAACAATAATATTTAATTGACAAGATTATGCATTTGTATGGATTGAAAAGGTGGTAGATCTCTAATTCCAAATGAACTATAAATTCACTTTTGCATACCATGTTTTATTTATTTCTTTATAGCAGAGATGTTCTCCTTCCCTCCTAGTGAGAGTTTCTTAGAATACAGACAATTTAAGTAGATTTAATTACCATTTATCATACTCTTAACTTCATGAGATCATCTTTAGTTGAACTCTCTATTTCCAGGTAGTCAAGGAGCTAGATGAAAACAGGGCAATACAATGGGAAGCTAATAGAAATGAAAAGACAGGTGGCATTTAAAAATACTTTCTTTTCTGTGTGATTGGCAGTATTTCTCTGTTTTTTCCTTCTTTATTTCCCAAATAGATGGAATTTAATTTTAACTCGTTTAAAGTTTTGAAATAGTGAGGAAGAAATAATAGGAAGTAAGGATGCTCTGTCTCCCTGTATGATCCTAGCTCCAAATTTTACGTTAATATTGTGGCCACCACAGTAGACTTAAATCATCAAATCATGCTGAACCATTGGACAAATGGAGAAAAAGTGTGTGGGGGGGGGAGAAAATAGGAGTTAGAACCTATTTACAAATTCAGTAGTGGGCTACGTATTCGTCATGGTATTTCTCGTATGAAATGTTCACACTGTGCAAATCTGTGGTATCTTTTTTACAGTTCATTTGCCAACACTTACCCTGGGATCTGATTGGCAGACATTTTCTGTGGGGCTTATGAACTTACACTGTGAGAAACTATTTTTCAATTAGAATGTAGGTAATTAGGTGGCAGATAAATTAGAATAGAAGATCCCTCCCTATACAGAGTGCCGTTGATTCTGTATTGCTGACTGGGGTAGAAAGTAGCCAGTGTATAAATTCCAGCCCTATTAACGTATGAAGTCACATATAAGTGTATAAATGTCAATGCAATTGTCAGTGTTTTAACGGTGATGCCCTGTGATGCGGTGTTTGCATGATCACTTTTGGGCTGTAGAGCCCACCTCTCTTTGCATCGTAGTTCTTCCTTGTGTGAACTCGCAGCTCATTTCCTGGGACTATTTATGTTAGATGGGATTCCTCACTTACGTGTTGGAGACCAAGGCACACACGCTGTCTCTACAGTGGAGAACGCTGAGGCGTTGTTGTTGCACTAATTCAAAGCCTCGATAGTTCATCAGTTAAATTTCTGAGCTCAGCACAAAAGGCCCAGCCAGCACTCGGACACAAAGTAGCTAAATCCTTCATAACTGGTCAGTTAACTCAGGCTTACAGTCACTTTGCTTCACCAGAATGGCACAAAAAAGCAGCCAGACCAATTATAATCAAAGAGATTTTTTCATTTTTTGCAGTAAAATTCTCCTGCAGTTTACTAAATAGATCAGTCTGGGGACCAAAAAAAGGCTCAATCGCTGCATAGGTTTGTTACAATATTGGCAGAGTTGGAGAGGAGATTTGGGCCCAAACCGGCAAAAACCTGAGTGCATAATTACTTTAAAGCACTGAAGTGGTCCCAGTGACTTCCACATATATGAGTTTTCATAGAGCAAGTGCCTACCTCTTTATGCAGCATGATGTTTGCTTTCTTGCGTAAACACAGATATGATCTAATCAAAATACATAGTAAATTAACAAAGCCTCTTATATTTCTTCTTTTACAAAGAACAACAAAAAACACTCGCTATGGAAATAAATAAAAATTTCAATGGTGGTATTGAAATAATAGTGTCATCTATCATATACAGACTATTTAAAATACAAATGAAGTAAATACATGCAGTATGCAGGATATTCAAAAGCTTGTATTAATAATATGGTGAGCAAAACCACTGCTGTCAGTGCCATTAAGATCTTTAAATTGAATAAATCTTACAAGGGCTTAAAATGTAATCTATTGACTGAAACAGATACAGCCTTCATATTCGATCATATAAAGACATAATTTGAGCATTTGGAAAGTGCACATTCTTATTGATACACTGCCGTTACCTGGGAAACTCTTCTGTTATACCGAAGTTCTTAAATGAGGAAGTAGAAAATTTCAAACACATTTTTACTATGGAAATTGAAAGTGCAATGGCAGCATAGACAGACTAAAGTTACAGTCTGTCTGTTCCAGTTAGTCAAGCAGTTCAAAAATCTTAGATAGAAATTCAAGTTTCAACTAGGAAAAGTTTAAACCTACCCGCGAGTGAATTAGGTTCTCACTGAGGCCACAACGTCACAATATTTTCTTAGTTCAAGTACGAAAGGTACTGTATGTCTTGAACTAAAGGAAAAAAAAATGGTAAACCAGTGGATTTCACAGACTGGTTTCTCAGCTAGGATGGGTTGGAGTAGTGCTTTAGGTTCAGCAGAGATCTCAAGATTGACACCGGGTGACAACAGGGTCCAGAGATTTTATTGGTGAGAGAAGTAGAGGGCAATGGTTTTAAATAGTGATTTTGACTGCACTATTCTAGGCAACTAGAGCATGTTTGGCCCATCATAATGT
Organism: Dromaius novaehollandiae; assembly: GCF_036370855.1. NCBI lineage: Eukaryota > Metazoa > Chordata > Aves > Casuariiformes > Dromaiidae > Dromaius > Dromaius novaehollandiae. The sequence goes on along the minus strand of NC_088102.1, from coordinate 63,845,968 downwards.
CCTATACAAGTGTTGGCAGTAATACAAAAAAGTTCGGTATAAGCAAAGCATAGAGTATTATAAAGACTCTGTGTGCTCTCTCTCAAAAAGATGGCACGTAATTCTCACCTTCGTGGGAGTAAACCGTGCGACAGAGAGCAAACTCGTCAAGTATGGTCTTGGTGACTTTGTGAGGACCTCAGATGCCATAGGAGGGTGGGATTTATTTCCACTTGTGAAGTCTGGGATCATCGGGGTTAAGCAGAAAGGAGTGAGCTCCCTTTTTGCTTGCATTGCTGCCTGCTGTCGGGCTGTGGAAGCTCCTTTCTAGCTGTCTGCCAAAAAGTGGCTTCTCTGTGGAAACAGAAAGCCAGAACATACTCTAACAGAGACTTTTAGTGTCGGTTTTCAGTAGTTTATCCAGTAGGTATTAAGCACAGATAAGAGTGAGTAAGAGGGGACAGAGAATGAAAATCTGAGGTTCCTCCATGTCTCCATCAGACTTCTCTCCAAATTTGGGAGGTCTGCAGCTGCCTTGAAGACATGCTTCCTCAGAGTTTGGAAGCACCGGACAGTGCCAAAGGGGCGACCCTGTCTCTTTCTTGCCGCCTAACTCAGGTGCCGATATATGTGTCTGTAGGGAAACGGGACGTTTAAGGAAATACACGTAGTGCGGAGTGGTTTGTTAGTGGAGTTTGGGAGAAAGTGTGTAACTTGGGAAGAAAAAGGGACCTGTATAGCATAAACAGCAAAATCTGTCTAGGGATGCCTTAGGGAAAGCTTGCCAAGCGAGGAGGCCATCCTTCTCTCTGAATGCCTTCACTTCTCCAACTGCAATGTTAGTTGTCGTAGAGGCAGTTTTGTTTTTTAAAGACAGAACCCTTCCTCTTCCTTAGGCTCACTGAATGTGCTGTGTTCGCTGTCCAAAAGAGGCAGATCATTTTCATTCAAGCCGTTACTTTTGTATGACGTATCCCTTTGGCTTCCATTTTCCGTGCGCAGCACTAAACATCAGTGACTTTTTAACGGGGAGGACTGTAGCAGCCAACTTCTGAGATTAGTATTCACATGACTGTGGGAGAAAGCACACCACATTTGCCTAGCTTATCAAGTGGGCCACCAGCTTTTATTATTTCAGGGAGAATCGAATTGGAACTTGCTTCTTGAACTAATCAGGGCTGATTTGCTCTAAAGTTGCTTCCTGACTTAGATCTCAGGCGAGGAAGTGCTGTAATCAGTTCCCAAGGATTGTCAGAGTTGTGATGGGATATTAAGGGAATGGTACGCTATCTTCTAAGCATTCTCCAGGCTCGGTGGCTTCTTACATTTAACACAGTTAACCTGAGTTTGTTGCATGGGAACTCAGGTTCATTTTTTTAAATGGCTTAATATGAGAGGTAATTTTATTTGAGTTTGTGGAACTGCATTTCAGAAGGAATATCCTGAGCTGTCTGCACAGTTCAGCTAAAGATATATACTGGCAGAATTGTTCAAAACCAGACATTTATTACCATCACAAAAAAATTAAATAATCTTCATGAAAGAGAAAGCGAGTCCCCCTGAGTGTCACTGTTTGCATATTAGCGCGTCGGCAGGGCTCTGCCAAGTTCCTCTCTGAGTGACTGCTGCAGATGCTCGTTCTCAAGTATTCGGAGGCAGCTCTTTAGTGCCAGTCTTTGGGGACAAACAATAGCACCTGTTCCGCACAGGAGAGCCGGCCAGTTAGTCCAGTCATGTATCTTTAATGAAGCTCTGGGGCAGATGGCAAAAAATGGCATCATCAACAACTTAGCACCGAGGAGACAAAAGGGGAAAGTGCCGATCCAACAATACGCTGTTTTTACGAATGGGAAGAGACAGAGTCTAAGTGTTTCTCGTGCATCTGCTGCAGTCTTGGTTTGCCGAAAGACCTGAGGAACATCTCAGCAATTAAAATTTCTGGGCATGTAGCCGATTTTATGAAGTACATCAATCAACCCCTCCTCCCAATTTCTTCCGCCTCTGTAAAATCAAAACCATAAAAAACAAAAACAAAAAATCAAGAATGAAGAGTCTGTACTGTATTTTTTACATTCATGTTACATCTTCAGCAATTCAGTGATCAGGGACACTTGTACGTTCTCTTCCTTTTTAGTGCTCATTTCTGCATTTCAGTTGACCTCTGTGGAAAATAACGACACCTATGTACAAAATAATTGTGGGTGAAACCAGCATTGACTTAGGAATAATATTTGGTATGTGCCAGAGGGAAGGGCAGGGGGAGGGAAGGACTGCCATTCGATAAGGGTTTTTTTCAGTCCGTGTAGCTCGCTAAGTGTGAGCTTAAACTTATACTCTAGATGTAAACCCCCTCTAGTCAGCGGAGCTATATATAGGCTGAGGACCTGATCCAGCATTCAAAGGAGAATTTCAAGAAAGCATAGCAAATAGCCAGCACGCATGGTGGTATTACTCCACACGTAGGGAACTGCTGTCATTTGAGACTCTTAAAAATCTTTTTTGATATGGTGGACTTGATCCAACTCTATAGGAGTTCGCTGGGAAGAGGCCTGTGAAATGAACGGTACAGGATTTAGTCCTTTCTGTATAAGTTTCGTATGATTTTATGATACTGCAGTGCAAAGTGCTGCTCCGGCTCTGTATGTGCCATTACTCTAAGCACAGTATTCACTCTGATCTAGTCTCTGTTTTGTGAGTCTGTGTTGGTGTCTTGCAAATTTGCCACCTCTGTGGAAATCCTTTCTTGGGGGGGTGGGGGGGGATTGAAAGGGATATTTTTTAAACCTTGGATCCGTTCGATTAGACTGCGGTTGGGAACTACTGCAAATATATTATGTTGAATTCCTTCAAAATACTGCAGTTTTTTCTGTCGGACAAAGACTGTGTTTTCATTTACTGTATTGCTGTAGACCTGGTGTAAAGTAACACGGCGCAGCAAAACTCGCACCATTTTGTCAGAGGTAAATGCTTGTGCTGGGCACATGGGGACCAACTCCAATCTAACCAAGTTTAACTCATAGCCTAATAGGCACAGCCAGGCTTGCCTCAGCTCAAATGAAAGAAATAGCTTCTCAAAGCTAGTTTCTTTCACGCCCCAGTGCCGTAGCAGTAATTGCACAAAGACCTTTTTATTGTAAGTTGATTTTCCTGAGAAATGGATTCAAGAAAATACTGTAAAGTGTTTATTTTTTGCTTGACCTTTATTAACCTACATCTTAGGGCTTTCCCAAGAGAAGAGTTGTTGGTAAATTAACCCTCGTAGACACACACAGTAGCATTTCTGCTCTGCATCAATAGTTGTGAAGGGAATGGGGATATGACAAGAAAATTTGGCACTATTAAACAATGTCATAGGTCAACATATGGGATTTGGTCAGAAAAAGTTTTTAGGAATTAAAATGAAAAAAAGTTGCTTGAAGTTTAATTTAACTTTTTGATAGTATTTAATGCCACCGATTTATGGTAGGACAAGGGCAAATTTTTCTTCTGTCTAAAAACCAATTTCTTCTAACATTTACTAGCTTTGATATATAAACCATTATATGTTTACTTAACTACTAATCAGAAAAAGCATAGTCAAAACCTTGGGTACTTCCAGGGTTGAGGAATGATGGATAAAAACTCTCTGTGATCCTGGCCACTGTCTCTGAAACACATGCAGCATAAGTAAAGGAACCAGGAAATTAAAATGTGGATTTAACAGACACGATCGTCACATCTCTCATTTTCTATATGCAGAATACAAATGCTGATAGAAGGTAAAGAATTTTCTGCTCTTGCATGTTTGTGCTCTTTGATACATTTATTAAGGTCAAATTAAATTTGATATAGTAGGTTTTATTTTGAAATACTCTCTGAATACAACTCTGTAATTACCAAGCTACATGATAGTGCATAAAGCTATAAAACTGCTTAGACAGAGAAGCAATTTATATGTTATACCGAGGTGTGTATGGCAAAGGATGTTAGTTTAATTGGGAGCCAAGATGTTGTAGCCTTAAATCTTAAGAGCAGAGGTGTTGTCTTGGAGACTGTTTAATAGTGTGGTGAGATTTTGAAATAACATACCTGAGTTGTTGGCATATATATGAACAATACAATGTTGTAAGATCTCTCAGAATTAAAATTACCCTAAGGATACTAAAATTTTAACATCAAAGTAGCTGCCACAATGTTAGGATGCTTCTAAAATGCTTGCCACTCTGCTTTCTCTGACCAAAGATCAGAAAACTTGTGAGAAATTAATAGAAATATGTACCACTCTTCTTTTGGAAGAGTCTATAGTATGTTAAAAAGGTTTCGTATCTTTTTACCTTGTGTCAGGACTGGGAATATTAATTAAAAAAAAAAAAAGAGAGAACCATCAAGAAGTAGAAAAATGTACAGTTTGCTGTGACTGTTACACCTTTGACATGGAGGGAAAACAATGTTAGCGAGGCTTTGATGTGATAATGTGCAATTGGCAGGGATTACGTTAAGGAGAAGGTTCTGTGGGACTGTGTGAACGCAAGAGCACTATCAGTCCTGGAGAAATACCTGTCAAGACAAATTTGTGCTATTTCTGATCAGAGGCTCTCTTCTGTTTAGCAGGTTCAGGGTCACATGCCTCCGCTCATGATCCCAATTTTTCCACACGACCAGCGGACATTGGCAGCGGCTGCTGCAGCCCAGCAGGGATTCCTCTTCCCCCCAGGAATAACTTACAAGCCAGGTAAGCTGACAGGGATATGAAGCTATTTAACGTTTTAGGATATTAGCTGTAGCTTCTCGTGTGATCTGTCTGATAGATGATGTTACACAACAGGAGTAGCGGGCTGGAAATTAAATGTAAAGTTTTGCAACTCCACTGGAAAAGAAACGTCCGGTTTGAAGGAGATAGATGGAATATTGGTTATTGAATACCATGATTTTTTATACCTTTACTTCCCACAGCATCATCTGCTCTAAACATATTGACCTACTTGCCTACTAATTTGCATCTGCACTGGCCAGTGTCGTTACACAAAAGCTACATATCTTTTATTAATTTTCTTATCTTTGGTATACTTGTCTTTTGTGTCAGACTTCTTGCTCTTCATTAGTGATAAATGTCAGAGCAAGAATAATTTAATTAGCATGCTTCAAATGCGCAACTTTTTGTTTGATTTCAATCTGGATAATAAAAGGTTTCAGTAGTTCAATCCCAGTCATCACTGAGACTTGTAACAGGTCACATAACCTTGCAGTGAAATATGTTTTGAGATGATTTGGCAAATGTTATGATTTCTTTCTTTTTTCCTCTGAGTTTACAGGACTCCTGGGGAATTCAATTAGGGATATAATGGTTTGAAGCTACTTTCAGAGCCTCCTTGTAAACAGGGCTTTAAATGTTTAAAGACATGTTGCCAAAGGAATTCAATGTAGGAAGATAGTTAAGTAAATAAAAGTCAACCTTATTTTCATTTGTACATTCTTTGTAAGTGACCTCAGCCCAGAAGCAGCAACCTTATTTTGCTCATTAATAGTATTCCCTGTCAAGCTGCCTTTAGCATATTAACCTGATAACTAATAACTACAAAACATAAATACCCGTTTCTTTTTTTGACATTAAATACAAAATTTACAAAGTAAAGCATTGATCCTACTCCCACTGATGTTGGTGGTGTTTTTGCAGTTGACTGCAGCAGGAGCAGGGTCAAATCCAAAGGACAGCCTCATAATAGATGATGTAAACAGCATACTAATTAAAAGCCAGGTTGAACCTAAAATCTCTTCTAGCAAGTTTACTTAAAATTAGATGAAGTGAGGCCAAGCAGGATTTCAGGAAGCATTTCCGTTTGTCCCACTCCATTCTGTCTCTTTAGTCTAGAGCCATTCCTCTTTAAACATAGATTCTTTGTCCCATCATTATCTTATTTTCAGTTTCAGAAATCTCAAAGTTCTTTTCCAGTTTGACAAGCTAATGCACTATATGGAAGAAAGAGCTAAGAGAGCTCTGAAGGGCAACTAGCTCTAGAGGGCACAGAATGATGGCTATTCACACGTAACATCATCCCACAACATTTGGGGACCAAAATGAAGAATATTTTGTCACCAAAGACATGATAAGAATTGCCAGTTACGGAATTTGTCCAGGGCACCCTCTCTAATACCTTTCCTCTCGCAGCAAGCAAAAGCATATGCTTTAGTTTCCTTGCTTTTGTCATTTTAATTTGAGATGCTTTCTATGATGCTTTTCTATTGAGATGCTTTCTAGTGACTATTAATCATTAAGCTTTCCCCAGAAGATGATACCTCAAATCACACTGTGTTGCTTGCGGCTCTATAGATGACTTGGTACAATAAGGACTTGGGAAGAAGAGCACCAGCATGAAATTCTGCACAAGAGCAGATTTCTGCAGTAAAGGTGTTCCTTATAGTACCTATCCTAACACTTTACCAAGCTTACACTACTTTACCTCTGATCCTGTCAACCTCACAGCAGAAGGAGATACAACTTTAGGGAATTTTATTACTTGCTGGAATGCAGAAAGGGAGATATATAATAAATGTTAGAAGACTGAAATACAGACAGAAATCAAGGTCTAGATGTCTCAGAACCCAGCTAATGGGAATGCAGCTAAGCTGTTTGCTAGTACATTAGTGGTTAATATCCAGGTGATGTTAGTAAAGACTAGAAGTGACTGTGATCTGATTATAGTCAGTTCAGCTTGCATGAAATGAGAATATTTATATTTTAATATATTTATTAAGTTCTACAGCATGTGTTGCAGAGGTAGCTGGGTGGTTTAGTAGTTTCTGTTGAAGAGAGAGCATGATTTTAAAAAAACATAACTACACTTGGTATTGATTAATTCCTATTTTTGGCACTCTCGGCACAGTAGTTAAGGAATTAATGAAACTGGAGATTAAGCTACACTCTTTCATAGAGAGGGTTCTTCAAAGTCATTTCTGAGGAATATTTATGAACTTGACTGTAGCTACCTATACTCTTCCACTTTTGTGAAGAAATGAAACTTTCACCTCTAGAACTGTCAGTTTAGACTTGCTGCTACTTCTAAAGGCAGAGAGGAAAGAAAGGAGATGGATTAACCCTTCAGATACTTACAGTTCTCTTTTTGGCTGCCTGTTTAGTCTCTATTTCATTTTAATCTAGTTTGACATAGGCAAGCCTGAGTTTTGACAGTGCCACTTTTCCTTGCCATTCAGAAAATACAGTAAGATGGATTTCAATAATATGAGCCGTGGGAACTGAGCACTTCTGAGACCCTGCCTGTGTCATTCGGGGAATGTCCAATGATCGCGTGCACACAGTCGTTTATTTGCTTTGCCTGCAAAAGCGGCTAGATATAAGCCAGCTCCAGCTTGTAAGCAGAATATCAGTGTCTGTGTGCCGCTATAGCCAGGATAAGAAGTCCTGCCTTGGAGCACAAGTGGGGGTATGATTATCTATCTGTACATGTCCATGCAGGTGTATCCTCGTTGGCTAAGTGGGGAACAAGCTGTTGGCTGTTTAGTTCAATGCCAAGATGGAAGCTAATGAAGACTGTTGCAAATCTGCCCCTAAACGCTATGCCTTTAAGTAAGAAAATGGCTGTTCCTAAAACAAGCTACACTAGGTCATGCCTTTAATAGAAGGATCTCTTGAAGAGAGGAGGATTTAGCATCTACCGCACTTTCAGAACGTGCACTCTTAACGCCTGAACTCCTGAGCTCAGAAATGACATTACGTAGAGAAATTCTAGGAATTGCTGATACACAGCTACAATTTCTATTAAAGTCTGACAGGACAGAGTTTCCTGCTACCTGGCAGGATCCATGGCATGAGGTGACTGCAGCCCTCTCCCCCCTATTTTGGAGCTATAGCAGGTGAAACAGGCCAAAGTTAGCAAGCACTGATGACAAGTAATAATTACATTTTTAAAATAAATCCCCAAAGTCCCATGCTTCCTTATGTATCTCAAAGTCATGTAATATAATTTTCCGGCATGGTAAGTACTAATTGAGAAATCAGAGCTGCATAGACCACCTAATTAATTTTTTATACATATTTCAGTATTTATACTGTATACTAGATTAATTAAAACTTTAGGGCGCTGTGCATCTCAAATGACTGTTGTGACTATTGACCTGCAGGCGCTTGACGAGCCTTGCAGGATACCTGGTTGTGGGGGTTGCCCCTTATTCCAGCGGGAAGCTGCGAGTGGCAGCTGGTAGGGAGCTAATACTTACCCAGAGATGCCACACAGTTAATAGGATTATTTTGCATTCCAAGTAGAGCAGAGCAGCTACTCCAGTTTTCTGACTGTGACCACTCTACTTACTAGTTGGAACTGGCAGATGACAGAAGTACCATTATACCTCTCCTCCCAGTGCGAGTTGCCCTTCACTTAACCAGCCACATGCATCCAGGAAAAGTTAGTGGGTTGGAGTACCCTTGAATGTGATTAGCGTGTCCCCATTAGCGCCCTGGGTCTGGAGGGGAATGTTGTTTTCTAGCTAGCGAGTGGGGCAAGGAAGGACGACAGTCCCCCCCCTCCATCTTGCAGTGCCTAAAGTATTACTTCCTTCAAGTTTTGTGACTATGAGTGACCGAAGAAGACCGGTGACGGCAGAGTAAAGGTACGGATGAATGCTGCGTGGGAGCCAGACCGTTCTCTGAGCACCAAAGCTGCTGTGTGTAGAGAGTGGGAGGGCCGCTCTCCCTGCCGTCTATGCAACAGCGGTCCTCGTGACTTGGAGACCAATGATCAGTTTTGCTGGATAGTCTTCTGAAAATATTCTGTGTTATAACGGTTCTTTACCAGATGTGTAAAGTGTCAATGAAAGAGATTATACAAAAAATATAAACTTTGAGGTATGGAGATCGTGAACCCCAATTTAAAGGATTTTTGTAGAGTGATATGCTGCAGTGTATTGCACAGCGTTCATTCATATTTCATGTACAGACCATGATTAGAGTGACTGAGAAATAACTTCCATCTCCCTATCTAGGTCATTCTGTTTTAGACACAAAAATAAGTTACGATAGATTTTGCTATTCTGGTAATATAAGGAAAAATGAAAATGGAGACTATTTTCCTAGGTCAGTGGCAAAAATAGTGAGAAATGAAGATAAAGTTTTGGCCTGGTTCTGTTCTTACTTGCAGCGGGGTGAATCAGCAGTAACTCCTTTGAGATGAAGGAAGACAAACATCTGTAAAGAATGGCAAATGAAGTTGTCAGGCCCTTTGTTATCAGGCTGCACCTCAGGGCTTTCCAAAACTGTGAAATATGTATCATAAAGCCCACTTAAACTCATTGATTCGCATAGCTAATCTACATGGCTCAAATCTCCTGCGCTTTACTGATACCCATCTTTGCTGTCTCCATTTGGAACAGTCCTTTCAGGAGTTTTTCCTAAAGCAGTAAGGGACTTTACATTTTATATAGCACCGTACTCTATTTCCAGTAAGCTGCTGTTCCTTTTGCCGGGTAAGAGCAGCAAGTGTCATCAAATCGACTGTGTACTGAGCTGGCTGTGTATCTTAGTATGGCAGAGGTGCTGTGCGAGCCTCATTTCTGAAGGAAGTTCCCCAGGACTGAGTTAAAATCCGCCACGTGCTCCCCGCTGGGCGTAGCCGGTCGGAGCGGGGAATGGGGAAGCTCAGGGTGCCGTGCAGCAGTCCACATGCGCCTCAGCTTTAGAAGCTGAGGTAGCAGCTGGAACTGGTAGTAGGCAGCTGAGTATTTTCAACTGAGATTTCCGCTGAAGTTAGTGCTTTTTCCAGAAGCGGACAATTGCCAGCGCAGCCGAGTTTGCTGAGCATGAGGCTGTCAGTGAGGCACTGCTGTGGTCACCCCTGTCCCAGGCACAGGCAGGAGAACTGAAACAGCGTCGCCGGACAGAGCAGATTCTCCATAGTATCGCCTGGGCCAACTACTTTTATTAACATCTTCCTTGATCCTGATGTCCGCGCACAAAACAACCCCTCACGTCCTGTGCATGGGCATCTGTTGTGTCACCGTGAGGTATCCTGACAACAGCACGAGTAGAGGGGTGCTCTCCTCGGTCTGTTGGTTCTGCCGTGGGAAGGTCCTTCGCCAAATATGTGATCCGCTGCATCTCTTCCAACTCTGTTTTCTGTTATTCTGTGATTATGCATGGCAAGTGTGCAAGCAGCAGTTTGAGCTCCTGATGTGAGGGGACAGATTTTAGGTTACAATCCCAAAATGGAGAAAGTATCATCAAGCAGAAAGCTCCATAAGTGAGGTGGGGAGAGTCAGTTTGTGGCTTACAGTTGGGTTTTAGAAAAGATGAGTAACAAAACCAGCACCTTCCCCTAAGCTGAGTCTTGCTAAAGATATGTCTTCTTTTTGCTGGACTCCCTTCTTTTCCTCACAGATCACAATGCCTTAATCTGGAAAGTAAGTCCACACATCCTGTGAATAAAATCCACTAAGCTTCATTGCTTCGTCCAAGACAAACAGAAACATTTACATTATTTCGGTGTAGAATAGCGTGGTACAATTGTTTGTGGCCTTTATTCGTTTGGAAAGGTTGCCCAAGCTGACACATGAAACAGGAGCCTGGCATACTTTTCCGTGGTTTGTAAACACCAGGTGATACATAAACAGCAGCCAAATGTAAATAGACAATCAACACAGCACCAAGGCTGAGGAGATCAGTTTGCAAAACAGGCAGATTTTCTTCTTTCAGCAGTCTTCTCCCTGCTGGTTATCAAAGGCCAGCACACACCGGTACCTGCAGCAGACCTGTGTGAACATGTTTTGTCTTCCTTTGCACAAATGTGGAAGAATGGATCCGCACGCAAGCCTTCCAAATCGGGAAACAGATTTGAAAAAAATTGCTACAATACATTGACTGATTTCTTGCCAAGACAGCTACCGAGAAGCTTCTTGATCCATTCTTGTACCGAGAAAATTAGAGGGGGGAAATACGTACCTTCTGTAATTAAAAATTAAAACCAGTCTGTTCCCTGCGTGCTGAGCTTCCTCAAGGGGGAAAAAAAGAAGTACCTTTGCTCTGCTTTTACTGCCTGGTGTCAGCAAAATATGCCCGAGCTGCAAGAGTATTAATTTTTGTTCTCTGCGTAATGGTACTGTTAACACACCAGGACTTAACCATAATTCAAGGTGTTAAAATGAGAGAAAAAAGTAGGGGCAGTATTCTGTTTTAATAATATATAAATGGCATAAATATAAAATTATACTTTCCCTTAACAAAAGAAAGAGCTGTAGCCAGCAGGTGAGCAAGAGAACACTATAGGGTGTGGTGGAGATATTATTAAATTAACTGTGAAGCCAAAACCTCTGCATGTGCGTGTGTGTGTGTGTGTGTGTGTATAAAATATCCGGCTATTTCAAACTATAGAAGCATGACAGCTGTGAAGAAGGAGTGCCGCAGGGAATTCTTTCAGAGTTTGATTTTTTTTTTAAATATGTTTGACATGGAAAATGTTTTAGTACAAATAAAGCAACTGGTATTGAACTTAAAAAGTGTATGTGGAGGGGGAGGGAGAAAGAGGAGATTGCTGTGTGGAACAGGGATGAATAATTCATGATATTTAAAGAAAGAATGCCTCCGAAATGTTCTGCAAGGCAGTCCGTGCTGATAACTCGGATGGTTATTTTCCCCCCCATTTAAGGCATCATTAATTCAACATCTTTGTAATTTTTTTTAAACCTTGTGAGATATTTCTGAAAGAAACATTATTTAACTTAGATTAGGATCTTACTTATTCAGATAATTTCATATAAATATCAAAGAGATGAGTAGGATTATTTAACCATAAAGAGACAGCTTTAGTACTGTGAGAAAAGAATCTAGGGTTTTATGTTGCTTTTTTTAAGGAAAAAAACGCAACATCTTTGCAAACTAAAATCAACCTCATGGAAGGGAGAAAATAAGAGGAGATATTGTGAACATTACTCCATAGGACACCAGTACAATATAGTGTTAGTGAATGCATTGTAGCAGAGCTTCATATGCAATCAGAAGCCAATTGTTACTGGACTGTGTACAAGCACATACTGTGCTCAATGGTCTGATGAGGTATTATGGATATGATGCAAAGAGACCTTGTGGATTAGAAATGTACAATTTATTAAAAAAGTGAAACAACTGAACATTTAAACTGAGCTGAATACAATAGCACTTCAGGTGGTAAATAGGGAGAATTCTGAGGAGTTGAGTGATTGCAAAGACTTCAGGTATTGTGGTTTATTTGAGGGGGCTGACAAAAAAATCTAACTCTTGCAATGTCCTGATTATACTATTTTGGTTTTCTGTATTTTCTTTCACTATTACATTCTGCTTTCAGTGTGGAAAAGTTCGCACAAAACAGACTGATTATTGTAAATCTCAAAAATGTGCAGAAGAGCAGCCTGTTAAAATGTAGCCTACAGATAATACATAACACTGACTTTAAATAAGAAGCTTGAGTCAAAGTGATACTCCATTAAATCATAGTTGCTGTGTAATTTATCCATCACTTTATTAATCTTTCTATTGCAGATTCCACTGTTAAACTATTCCAGCATTCCTTCATTGTTTACATTGACTAAGAGTCTTAATGGCACTGTGTGACGCGTTATTGCCGTGGCTCGGAAGTGGCAACACCCATAGATGCTATGAAATATAAAGTAGCAGTGCTTATTTTAGATCTGTCTTTTTTTTATTATTTTTTTATTTTCTGGAGTATTTATTGTCCTCTCAATGCAGAAGGCACATCTTTTTTGTTACTAGTGAACAGAACATGGAAATGTTGGGCTTCCTACCCTTTCAACCTGAGCAGGGCCCAAGGCTGAAGAGATAGCTAAGATTAGGTTTCAGGCTGTTCTTAAAAGTGCTTAGATTTGTCTTTTGTCTGTGGCTACCTGAAGGGAATTGTCACAAGACAGAAAAGCTCAAAGCAAAAACAAAAAACCAACCTCAACCTGTGCTGAGGCAGGTAGGTAGCTTGCCCAGGGAGGAGCCACTTGATACTGAAAAGAAATCATCCTGCATTGTATGGGGCTGCCATTTCTCAGACTAGAATAGATTTATGCTCTTTTAAGCAACACGCAGCAGCAACTGTTTTTTTACTGCTGGGAATCACCGGGGTTTCCTGGGGTATCTTGTCTGTGTGCCTAAGCCCCATTTTGTGCCCAAGTTGACAAGCTTGCCTGCAACATTGCTTCGGCAAATGCGGATCGGGAGTATCACGTTTAAGTTTTGCCAGTTTGCCTACCAGCTATCTGCTAACAAAAAGTTCCAGGGGAGCATGGCAAGCCTGTGCCCAGCTAAGCCTTTTGTTTTTGCAGATGTTTAGGCTTAGAGGAGTGCTGGAGAGCCCTGGCAACACCGGGGCCCTGTTTGCGCTTGTCGGCTGCTCTTCTGCTCTCATTGTCTGAACCTGCGTGCATTGTTCTCCGACAGGTGAGAACTACCCGGTGCAGTTCATTCCCTCTACGATGGCAGCTGCCGCTGCTTCTGGACTCAGCCCTCTGCAGCTCCAGGTATGTGCCAGAACAAAAAAATGTGGGACGCCAGCCAACATTTTAGGGGGAAACGGCGAGCCAGCTGTATGCTAAATAATAGTCTGCATGTTAAATAATTTTTTGAGCGCAGCCCAGGAGGATTAACACCTTGTGTACTTATGGCACTGCAAATACAGCAATGTGTGGCCAACCTTGATACTGGGAGTGGAAGACTTTGTACTCTGTATTTTAGATCAGTGGAGTTAATGGTATTTTTTTAATTATGTGACCGGTTGTCAGGAGATATGTTCAGAGATCTTTTACCACTTTATTTTCATTTCGGCTTTTCCCTCTAGCTGCGCTCTACTACCTTTAGTTGGGGCAGTGAGTGCAGCAGAATAAATATGTGTTATTGGGTTTTTTTCTTTTTCTCAGACAGTGTGGTGTTGACAATACAATAAATTGCAAACTCTCTTAGCTTCTGTATTTAGGTAATCTTAACCTTTCCGTGCATTAAGCTGGTCAGATGCCAAGCACAGTCAGGAGCCTTGGTTTGGTCATTTGTTTATTTTTGGCATATATAGAGCTAAATGTTGTGAAAGAATGATCTATGTGCCATATTATTAGCTAGCTTTTTGTGGCAAGAAGTTTTTAATTTCACAAGAAAAGACACAACAATGTCATAAATAATGAAGAAGCAGTCAAAAGCTTTCAGAGTTAAAATGTGTGGAAAGCAAGTGACAGTGAACATGAGAGGAAAAGCCATTAAAGATGCATGTAACTATTTGCAAGCAAACCTTTGAAACCCCTGTTTGAGTTAGGTTGGGGTTAGTTTCAGACACAAAGTAGGGATAAATTGTTCCTAAAGTAGCAAAGTACTACAGTATTAATGCCAAAATGTCCTTTTCACTTACCCTTCTGCAATTATATCGTTTTCCAAAGGGAGCAAAGCAAATTAAAAATCCTGTAGTCTTTAGCCAATGCGTGTAGCTGGTATTCTTCTTGCAGAGATAACTTAGGGTAAGTGGAAACAGGAGCAGAACTCACTGTTCAGTGACGGTCCAGAACCGGCTAAAAAGACTCCTTGAGCCTATGGCTGACCTAACCGAGAATCAAAACACGGACAGGTAACATCCTGACACTGCAGAGAAAAAGGGCCCAAAAATACTTTGGGGGGACGTTGATATTAAGACTGTATCTAAGACGTCTCCAAGCCTAAAACCAAAGAGGAGTTTTTCAAAAGGAACAACTGCGGGTACCCAATTTCACTGCTTTGAAAATCTGTATTTGAAAACTTAAATGAGTTCTGTTAGCTTTAGCTGAGAAAATACTTCAGAAACCAGCTTTGTGAACAGAGAGATGATTTTGGCTACCTTTGAAATGCAATGCCACAAATAGTAAGCCTACACAAGACTGTAGGGCAGGAAAGGATAAAAACTATTCAACTGCTACAGAAACAGGGTATAAAACAGATATTCTCAGCTCTTTTGCAAGAACTAGTTGTAGCTAGGATTCACAAAGCTATTTGCATATCAGCCCTGTTTTAGAATTATAATACCATTTTATTAATTTGCGGAAATGATTGGCAAAGCTGTTATAAACCACTAGTAGAGCAAATAAAACAACCAGCAAAGTGCTGCAAATAATTTGAAAAACATTTGAGTGTTTGAGGGGCCAGAATTTCCCTTCAGATTTATTTATTTTACAATGTTTTTTTTCATTGTTTCTCATTTTTTTATTTTATTTGAATTTCACCCTCGTGGATTTTCAAAACCTTTATAATTAACATTTAATGGGCGTAACACCTAAGTAATACTTTGGCCTTCAGTTGCTACCTGTTTATCTGATTGTCAAATTGGCTGAACTGAATTGTATTTACTCCTAGTATTAGTTTTCTCTTTGTGTAATTTCCCTCCCTGTTCCCTAAAAGAACACCTCACTTGGGTGTGTTTGAGGAAGGAAATTTGGTGTTATACCTGATGCATCATGAGAACTGTTAGGGGAGTAGCCTTTCCGCTCATTTTCCATCTTTGCTTCTCTTCCCTGTCCTTTCTCTGTCCTGCTCCCTTTCTTCCATGCACCCCACCCGCTTGTTTATTTACATGATTCCTGTGATCATGGTGTCTGAGTATTTCCCAACTGCTGAGTATTTTCCCAGCCATTTTTCCAGCTGGTGGGAGTAGTAGCTAATTCATTTGCAGCCTTGGTTTTGTTTCTACGTGTGCGTGTGTGTGCGCGTGTGTGTGTGAGAGAGAGAGATCTATGTTTGAAGAACTTGTTGAGGGAATGTTATTTCCAATAAAAGAAGTTAAGCATTAGCTGTAGCATTTTAAATTTACCAGCACATTCCTATTTCTTGCAAAACTATATTTCATAATCCATATCCAGCTTCAGTGAAAATTCTCTCCTGGCTTTAAACTTCTACTCTCTCCTCTTTTTTCACTTATGTTGTTGGGGATGTCCATGCTTCGGATAGCTGGTAGCAGCAATTTTGTGATCTTCATCTTTCTGTGCGTCAGGACAGCTTGTGTGGAAGTTCTGACTGTGATAGCCCAGAGAACAGTTTATTCCCAGCTACGTCATGCAACAATAACAGTTATTCCACAGAGAATGCTTCTCCATGGGAAATTTATAATTAATTGCTTGCCAATTTTATTGAAACTATTTAGCACATTGGTATCAAAATGCATTTTCTCTGGATTGTATGTTTGTGGTTCGCCAGTGGATTATGTATCACCTTGAGTAAAGAAATCTGTATTGAAGTCACATCTGGTAATCTCTCAATTAACTAGTTTCGATCGCATGGGCCTTGCATAAAATGAAATTAAAATGTTCTCCTTCGACAACAGAGCTGAGTAAAGAAACTAAATTTTGACCCATCCACTCTTAATATTTTGCAGCATATTGATTAGCTAGCGTATTGATTAGCTAGCTGTAAAACACCATAAATATTTGGTTGTTGCTTTGAATATCCTGAAAGAAAGTTGTAATTACCACATGTTTATGCCGGTCTGTGTTCCTGAAGTGGTGGCATGCTGTGCTTTGGGTTGGCTTTAGGTAGCTTCTTTTTATCCGTATACTGATCTCATGAGGGCAGCATCGATGATGGTGTTGACAGAAAGCCTCTGTCACACCAGTTTCCTCAACAACTTGAGCAAGATCTGCGTGGTAGGACCAAGCCTTTTTGGGACTCTGAGTGAGGGCCTTGCTGGTGAAGGAACAGGCCTCTAGGTCTGGTCCAAGAGGACGGACCAAACTATTTCCGTTCACCCCTCCAGCTTCAAACAACTGTGAGTGGATCCTGCCGAATCAACCTTCTGATAAATAGTTTACTGATATACTACCAAATACACCCGTAGCAGGTATGCATAGTGGTGTGCGAACCCCTTCTGACGCACGTGTGTAACACAAGCATGTTGCTGTAACTAATCGGCGTGAGCCGTAAAACATGTCAGTAATTTTCTCTTTGCTCCTCTGTTTTTATTCCTTCCTTCTCCGGAGTTTCTCTCCTTCCCTGTTTCCCTGAATTTTATCCCAACTTTTCAGATGTTTGGACTGATATTGGCTGACTCGAGATATGTGTGCACAGTAGTCTTGCTAAAAGAGTGAGCTTGATCGTGAAGTGAGTTTTCCCAACTTCCATGGTGCTAGTAGTAGTGACCTAGTTACTGGGAGGTGCCGTGGTGGCTGAGTTGGCACCTACGTGTCTTCACTTTCAAACAGGGAATGTTACTGCATGCTCTTTGTTGTTTAAAAATCTGCTTTCGTTCTTATGCATTTCTATAAAGCAGTTTATGTAATAAATAAGGAAATGTCGCAACTTTCAACCACCACTGGTAAACTGTTGATAGAAATGGAAGCAGTACAATGATGCTAGCTGGAGTTATTCCCAAACAAAGTGAGCTCTAGGAAAAAAAGCAAAACAGAAAAGCTTTAGTTCATAACTTTTTCCCCAAACTATCTGTGTAATTTGTCCTTTGAAATTTATCGCTTATAACACTAATGAACCTTGGCAAGTCTTAACTGTAGTTGCAGCTGTGTTCTTGAAGCCTGAAGTTTTTATAATCCATTAAAAAAATTTAAATTTTAACTAAACACATATTTGTCTCTTCCTATTCTCCCCTCCCACCTCATGCTACTCCTCCGCACTCTCTTCTAATTGCAGTCAAAGTAAATGACCTTTTGTTATACCGCTGGGTGCGGATCCAGTGCGCTGCTGAAGCATTGCATAGCCTGCCTCAGGGGCACAATATTAGTCGAGTGAAGGCCAAAGAATGCTATTTTTAGTTGAACAGTTCAGCAGATGGAGGCATGAATACTCATATATCTGAAGGTTGAGGGGTTTGAACCATTAATTTTGATAATGTATTTAACCCTGGGAACAATCAGAAACTGTAACTCTAAGGTTACAATGCTTTTGACCTTTAGAGAACAGAGGGCACTCAGTACAGTAAACAATATATTACATTTCTACTTATTCCAATTCTCTCACACATATAAATTTCAGGACACAGTTGACATTTGCTTTCCTCAGCTATTTTAGTGCTGGTCCTTAAAGTAAGTCAAGAAGAATGTGCAGGAAAGAGGCCAATGTAATGCGACAGTCATGTAAATATGGCCTTTAAATAGCTAAGATGTTAAACGTGGCCTTTTATGAAGAAATATTATTCTCAGGAACTCGAATCTTGGTGACTTATTATTGCAATGAAAAAGTTGTTTTAGTGGACTGCATCTCTTTATGGAGTTTCCTTTATAAGTTGTAACCTTAAAGCAATTTTTTAGTGGGGCTAATGCGATCTGATAGCGATAGCTTACACTGGAGGTGATTTGGTCCCACTCTGGTACCACATCATGCAAAGTGATGTACCTGCCTTATGTCTTATTAAATGATGCATGCCCCTCTTCAACAAATATAGCAGTTAAATATCACGCAGCTTAAGTATTTCTAATTAAAATATCTCCATGTGTCAGCATATTGGTAATGTATTATTTTAATCCATTTATTTTGTTTATGAAACAGTGACATATGTTTAGATTGTGAAATATATGAGCCTTAAAAATCACTTTATTGAAGAAAATTAATTTCTACAATGCTGTCTCAGTAATGTGTTCACTCACCCAGTCAGTCACTGGCAGGGCTGCCAGTCTTAATGTTGGTTAGACACAGTTTAACAGTTTTGTGTGACATAACACTCTCGGATGTAGGCAATGATAATTTTTTCAAATGCAAAAACCATGGGGTTTTTCTTTCTTTTTTTTAACACAACGAAGAGTGGGGATTGGGTAAATGTGAAAGAGATTTGGTGAGACCAATCAAAATTAAAAACAGCTAGTTACCTTTTCAAAGTTAGACACTGTAATTTGTTTGTCAGCGGGTAGATGTTTGGGTCAGCACTGTGAGTGAGTGACTGTCAGCGGGAATTCCTACAAGACAAGTAATTTCCCTCAATGTATTACTGACAGATTGCTCACTTCTTCGAATCACTAGAGAAAACAAACTTAATATTGTTACAGGCAGAGTTTCTGTCTTCATTAGCCTTATAGAATGATTTTATCTAGCATTCAAAGACTACTGAGCTCTAGGTGGGCATATTTTAACAGAATGTTCCTTATTATGATACAGTGAATAGTGGCCTAAATTAAGGGAATGGTATGTGCAAATTTCAGTATGTGGAAGTAGTAATTTAAATATTTTGGTCTTTTTCCTATGTAGAAATTTAGATGGTAGCAGAGGAAGGAAAGAGGTTAAAAGAAGATTTTATTAGGGCGCTGAGAGACCAAGCAAGCCCTTTAATGAAAATAAAATTAAAATTATGCCAAGCTTGCAATACTTAGGAAAATTTAATTAAAATCAATGAAATAGTTATACTTGTTCCCGTTTTCTACTTGAATGTTTATGTCTCTGTATGTAATATCTGTGTTATCAAGTTGAATTATATCAGTGGCAGTATCAATGAAAATGATATCATTGAGTCAGTATTTTACTGTATGACCCCCTTTCTTTGCAGATTTTCTTAATCCTACATCTTCTCTTACTCTTTCTCATCTTCAGCCCTGAATTATCTGCCCAAATGATTTTCTTCAAGAAATGACAGCACATCAAAATTGAGACTTTTGGCAAGAGTGTACTGATTTTGATGAAATTGTTGCCAGAGAATTTTTGTAGCTCCTCCAGTGATGACATTCCTGGTCAAAATGAGAGGGAATCTCCCTATTCTCAAATTAGTAAAAACAGACAAACGAAAACCCATTAGCTAGAGTAACCAGCTTGAAACATCAGCATTGCAGCTGCAAGACCCTTTTCTCACCCATATCACGACCCGCATCTCCAATGACTACCTTAAACAGCCTCTCTTTGTTACTCTCTTCTATTCCTCCTTAAAGGAACAGTGTCGCAGTATTTAATAAATAAAATACAGGGAAATTTAAGAAAGACGCTGTTTCTATAGTCCAGTGGTTCCAGCACTTTTCTTGGATGTGGCAAACCTCAGTCTGGTCCCTGGCTAGCTGTTGCCGCCACGCTGCAGGAAGTACTCCAGCCACCGGCCCTTACCTAGTTCTCTTTTTCTGTTCCTTTCGAATGAGCAGCCCCTCCTCTGCTTGGGGAGCTGCTCTTCTCCTGAGTCTGCTCTCTTCTCCCGAGCTGCAAGACTTTTCGATCAGGCAGCTAAGGATCAGGCTCCCAGCCTGATTCCCATCTTTTGCACCTTTAGATTTTCCCAAGCAGGGCAGCTGCCTTGTGGGTCCTTATGCTCTGTTACAGGGAGAATTTAGCATTAAGGTCATAAATGGCACAGATACAAACTCACTTATCAGGAAACTCGTATGCTTAAAAAGACATCATCTTTATAACCTGGGTGGCAGGAGGTTTCCTGTGTCTCTTTATTCTGTGTCAGCATGGGAGCTCCAGCCCAGCTGACCTGAGGGGCTGAGCCCCCAGCCCGGACGGGGTGTTCTTGCTGCCTTCACTGCAGCTGCCCCTCACTGAAAGTCCAGGCTCTGTTTTAAAATAACTGTGCTTTGCAGAACTCTCTCCCAGGGGGGTGTATCCACTCAGAAGCCAGTAAGAAGCAACTAAAATACAGCTGTGTTTACTGATAGAGCACTGGAGGCAGGTACTACCGAGTGTCATCAGGGGACGAGCACATTTCATAAAGCTCTTTTAGGGTTGCGGCACCCCTGTGGGGGACAGGCTGGCTGTGAGGCTGCTCGGAGCTGGCGGTTGGACTCCTTCGAGCTCTCTAGAAATGGATATGGTGTATGCCTCATAGGAATTAGCTGTAAGTGAGTCTGTTGCCAGAAGTTTACTGTTGTGATAACCTTACAGGAAGCTTAATTTGGCTACAGATTACAAAAATGAAGTTTTGGGGTTTTTTTTTCATGTGAAGGTGTTAACATATTTGGATATTTAAGAAGTTATCGGCAGTCCGATTAAAGACAAAGATGGTTTTTCATGAGGCCATCTCTATCCACAAAGGAAAAATCCACTTCTGTATCATCATTGCTCCCAGACTGATTGCTACAGAAAGAGAAAACTTAGTAACTCACTTCTCACCTGAAGTAAAAGTTACAAGAATTATGATGGTTAGAAGAGACCTTCTAGGTGTATATACACAGACACACATGTACATCATGCTCACAGGAAATAGAAAAATTCTCCTAAAGTTCATGGACTGGAAAGATATCAACTGTGTTATTTTCAAGGGCCTTCATTATAGTAAGAGAATATTTCCTCCCGCTCTCCCCATGCAAACGAAAAGGGAAATTCATAGGAGACGAGATAGAACTCAACGAATCCGTTTGTCTCACTGAGTAGAGCCTTTTTAGATGATGAGATGTGACTGCCGTAGCCTCCTTGCACCCGGATTATCTCAGATGTTGTCCATATATTTATCTGTGTTGCTTTCAGAATCCATATGATTGAGAAACTAGAAAAGCTTCCTGGCTCTTACAAAGTATTGGAATCATCCGTCCGTGTTAGACTCGGCATGGAGGCTACGTATGGCTATGGGGCACAACAGAAGGCTTGCAGATCACTCCCAAAATAAAGGAGGAGCATCTTATCTTAAGCAATAAGGGAAGAAAAACATGGCATGTTTAGATGTCAGTACTAAAGGACCATAAAGGGATCATTCACAAAATTTAAATCCGACACTAGTGAAGTCAACACATTGGAACACATATTTTGGAATTGTGTAAGGTTGAAATTGGGGAGGATAACTGGAATTACAGAAGATAGTTAGGCATAAAAACAAATAAAGAAGTATTTCAGATGCAGGAATAGTGAGAATGTGTTGACAAGTCTGCTGGACTTTTTGGAATTGAAGTGAGCAATAAAAAGAAGTAAAGTCTTTTCAAAGAAGTTACAGGATTTGTCCTATGCATTAGAAAGAAAGACGGATCACCAGATTTAACTAGACTACAGCTTTATTAAGTAACACGCCTGGGAACTATCCATAGTAATTCATCCGGTTCAAGCCATCTATTCTGCTACAGTCTTCAACACCTAGGGGAGGGCTAAAATCAGGCCTCATAACCCTTTTAATCTGGTCACAACAGCGTTGCTGAAATATCATCACAACCTTCCATTATCAGAAGGCTCGGCAGGCTTATGCTAAACACTCATTTGCTTGTGTAAAATACATCAAGTTACAATGAATTTGTAATAGTAAGTTCCCAGTTACCTGGTTTTGAGGTGTAAATGTGAATTTTTCTAGATGTGATTTTTATAAGCCCATTTGAAAAAATGTTTTGCATAATTTTGCGTGCACTTCCTTTAAGGAAATTATTGAATTTTCCTTGAAGGTACATGAAAGTTCTAAATGTACAGTAAAAGATCAGTGTGAGAGATCTGCTAAGCAGCCTGCAAAGCACAATTATTTTTAATGCCTTAAAATAACTGTAAACTGGGCTTGTTTTCAGCTTTACAAAAAAAGAAGAAATTCACTGTTTTTTGCATTTAAATATACATTTTAAATATGTTGACTTATCAGGTAACGCAGCAGGCTGAATGGGGACAAACCATTTTTAATGGTATGTTAATTGAATGGGATGCTAGAGATGCACCTGAGTGACTTTTTTCCCAGATATGCCCCAGCTGACTGCTAAAGCTTCTCCTGATCAGTAGAGCCAGTATATATTTATTATGTCCCTGTCTGTCTTCCGTTTTTGCTAGTGAAAATAATAGAATGGTTGCAAGCTACCATATGAACTGCCTGTGTCCCTTATAGAAGTATAAAAGCATTGTGGCTTCAAACCCCAAGCAGCACTTTTGAAAATTCAGATCTTAATTGTAGAGCTGCTTCAGCGTCTTCTCACAAGGCTGGGATACAGATATGGGAGTTGAGAGAGGTGGTTTAACTGAGACTCTCCCTTTTCCCTGACTTGCACCCATTTATTGGGATGGTGGCTCAGCATTCTGTCATGGGGTCCTGCAGAAATGTAATTGTAGGGCTTTTGCCTCTCAGGGTGATTAGCAGGAGCAGGTGAGTCTTGGGTTTTCTTGTTCTGTGTCTATACAATTCTGGAAAATATTGCAGTAGCTGTAACGGACATTTTGTCCTTCTGGGTGGTCAGATGAATGAACTTATTTCAAGTCTTAAGAAATATTTCTAGAGAAGATTTGTTGCCACTTATGTTTTACATGTACTGATTCCTTTGGCTTTTACCGATCCCTCTGATTTTCTGCCTGCCAATTTTGTGGCCAGGTTGACAAACTCAGAAAGACTACACTGGAAGCAGCAATTGCACAGCCTTCTTCTGTCCTGAATTGATGTCATCCCCTGTAGGATTAGGAGAATAATTAAGTTTTTAGACCCCTTCAGCTAAGATTGTCTACATTACTGGCAATTGTACCAGTGACATAAACATGTGCTTACTAGGAAACTCATTCACCAACTCATTTCACACGGATCAACAAGCAGTTACTTGTAATTGCTTGTAATCCTGCTGACGTGAGCCAGAATGAAACTACTGACTTCCCTGACAGAGCCCGTCCTACGTGCTACCATTTCTTTTTAAATATAGAAATATATAAAATTGTGAAATACCAAATTTGATGAGCTTTAATAACTGTCATCAGTTCATTAAACTTACTGTAAGTAATTGTTTTTCAATCATATAATTCTATTTTCTTTATAACAGTATTCTCTTTAGGCTTCTTCTTTCTCTCCTACCTTCAGTCCAGGGAACATCTCCATGCATAAGTGAGTGACACTGTCTGAATTCTCGAGTTAACTGCTTTTCATATGGATCCCTCGCATTTGTTGTTAAAATTTATGTTAGCAGTAAGGAATAAAGAAATGATTTTTGGGAGAGTTTCTAAAAGAATATCAGGAAACATTTTAAATTTGGTGTATGAATACTAGGAGTGCTGCATCACCAGAGAAGGTAGTATTAGGATAGTATAAAATGAATGAGGAAACTGTGTTCTGATACAATGAGTAGATCTGGTTATATTTTCATTTTAAAGAAGTGCTGCTGCTTTGCTTCCCCTGGAGGTAAGAGTTGAGTTGTACAGATTAGAGCCGTTGTCTGCAGCTGTCTTTGGAGTCATGCATCCTGCTCCTTGCTTCCTTTCCTAGGTGAGCTTGCTACTCTGTTAACTTTGATGCTATCCACAACTTTGATGAGGTAAAATTTATACTATAAAAATGCCCAAAACAAATGCTAACAGAGGCAAACATAGGAAAACCATAAAAAGATTTATCTTCAGCATTTCAGATTATTTCTTGACTAACATCATCCACTAGAAGCTTGAAATTATTTTTTCCAGCAAACACATTTTTCCTTTGCAGTGACTAGCTTTGTATTGAAGGTTTCTGGACTTAATTGAACTTATATTTTATTTCTCTATTTACTTCTATATCAAATATATAATAGTTTTAAGCAGAGCATGTCGTTGTTATCATGTAAAATCGTAAGAGATTTGAAGATTTCCTGCCGATTTCCAAGCTGAGTGGTACGTCATGTAATCTGATAGAATCGCAAAGGTAGTAAATCTTGTTCTTCTTTCCTCTGCATGGTAAGCAATGGTAGTCTGCAAGACCTGCAATCTAAAAGTAGCACGTCAGCGTTCTGACAGCATTAGGGGAAGGTATTTAAATCTTTGTGCTAAAGGGAAGGATTTTTGTGACATTTGTACTATCTTAGTGTAGAGAAAATGGCTACAGACATTTGATAAAGTTTTTACATATTGTTGCATTGTTTTATCTTCATATTTACAATATCACGTTAAGATAACGGGCTTTTATTAATGCTCACATTTTATCTTTAATAGGAATACTTTCTAATCGTATTCAACTGTACCTCGTTCAGACACTAGCAATGCTTCTGTAAGTGCAGTAATAGTGTATCCGTTTTGTGAGAAAATGGTGACAGATTCACAGAAAGTGTATTTGAACTGGGGGACTGAAGACTGCTTCACAGCTTCTGGGTAGAGGTGCTCATCCCATGCTGCGACGGGAGCTGGGAGCCCCCAGGCCCATATGGATCGCGTGCTGTGGTACGGGGGTTAGCCACGTCCCCCGGCGGGACAGAGAAGGGACTAAGGCTGGAGGCTGCACCCTGAGAGTGTTCCTGCTCCGCAAGAGCAGAGCGGAGGAAGGCTCCCAGTTAAACTGCCTCTCATTAGGTGCACCCCTTGGGGAAAAGTGCCACTAGAAGATGTTTCAAAAGCGCTCTTTCAGGTTTGGTCTTGCTTTCAGAAGAGACTCAAAGAGTTTGCGTGGTAGCACGCAACTCTTCCATTATTGCTTCTAGCAAAAATACAAGACAATAGATGTGCTAAGTGGAAGGCAGGAGACTTTTTAGGATTCTTTTATTCCTTACCATAACCTGATCTGGACCAACTAAAACCCTTGCTCTTTTTGTCATGCCTCAAGATAAAATGTCAATGTTTCAATGACAGGAAAGACGCTTATTATTTTAGAACTCCCACTTTATTACCTATATTACCTACATTATAAATACCTAACAGAAGCCTCAGCTCACTTGATGTTTTAAGTAGTTTGTATAAAGAGCAGTTGTTATAATCACTACAAGCAATTTGTGGCTTACATACTTCTGTGCTTTTTCTTCTTTCATCCTCTCCTTTCAGCATAAGGAGTTCAACTGGGGAAAAAGTAGTAAGGTATTACAGCCTATTCCTCCATTAGGTGATGAGCGCAGATTGTGTGGAAAGGGCAGGTTTTATCACCGCTTTCCCTTTCTGCTCTTTGTCTAGGATTCTTTTCCAGAGTACTCAATTTGAGGTAGCAAATGGTCAAACCTGAGCATTTCATGTTTGTTTTTGTCTCCGCTTAGAGGGTTTTTTAGTGCTACCTATGCAGAGCTGTGCAATTGCAGTATTTCATTCCCACTGTATTTCTATTCCCTGCTTTGTGCATCAGTCTCGGGTGCATGCAGCAGGTTGCATGCCAGCAGATGAAACAGATGTTTCGGCCATACTGGAATGGAGCGGCATGCTACATCAGGACCTGGATATTCCTCCTGACATCTGGATGCTGCTGGGTTGGGAAGCCTGCCTTAGGCCAGGAGGCTGGAGGAGCCTTGTGGCAGTGAACATAGGGTCTTTGCTGCTCTTTAAGCGATTAGTGCACTGAAGCAGCAATAATGCTGAATTATCGCTTGGTTGCGTTCTTCTAAGGAATCTTGGGACAAAGGGATAGTCAAGGAGGAGTATTTACAGTAAAGTCATGTTCAGAGAGACAAGACTAATTGCCATATATTAAAAAGCTTTCTTTCAAATGATTTAATAGTAAAATTGTTATGGATACTTTAGGAAACTTTTTACAAAGCAGCAAACAAATAGCTTACAGAAAAACCTCCCTTTCTCATTTGAAATCATTAAGATGAAAAAAGACAATTTCAGCTACTTTCCGATTTGATGGTCATGGTCAAATTATATGAAAGAGACAACAAAATGTGACTGAGGACATGAAATTGAAGGTACACTAATGTTCATGCCTACTAGAGACAAAAATGTGAACTTCTAATAGCTGCAGGGAAGAATATTAGGTATGGGAGCTGTCTGACTTATGCATTGATTCTTTATAGTTTCACTTTATCAAGTTGAAAATTGTGCTGCGTGTGCTGCTGGAGCCTAAACTGTCTGCTGCAGCACTTTCCTTTATGATGTGTGTTATTTAAACACAATAGACATGGTATATTGCATGGAAATAGATGTTTAATGTTTTGTGATTACTAGCTGTCAGAGGAAATAGCATTTAGCCTGGATTCCCCCCACCCTTTATAAATTGTCATTGTTAAGACCAATGTATTTAAGCGAGGGTCCTCTCAAACAAATTATAGCTTTTTGGGGAGCATCAGGTAATATTTTGAAGAAGACCAGTTTGTTGCTCTCATTTAACCTCTAGTATTCTAAAGGGGTTATATTTAATTAACTCTGGCTAAAGGCCTGACCTGAGAGGCAACCAAAAGTGATTGAACTGCATTTTCAGATCCAGGCTGTAATCTGTTGGGAGAGGAATAATAATAATAAAAAAAAATTAGAAAGCACCATTTACTGAAATTCTTTCTAACTAAGCTGTATTTCAATGGGCCATTTAATGCTCAGATGGACAAAGGTATTACTTCAGTCATTGAATTGTATCAAACCCTTTCTCAGAGGCCCAGTTTAAAAACTCTACAGGAAAAGTGGCTTAGCATCAAATTCTCAGCAGAGCAACACTCAGGCTGTTTGGAAAAAAAAAGAAAAAGAGTGAAATAAGATGAGACACAACGGCCAAGTCAGTGAGGATTTTTGCCTCTCCCTGCAGTCAGTGGCTTCACAGGGGAATTGCTCTTCAGGATCCAAGAACTCCATATTCACCGCAGAAGGCTTTTAAATTTTTTCTTTTTTTTTTAGTAGCTGTTACTCTGTTCCCCCTGGTCAGCTTTTGGCTTGCCCTTTGTTCTTTCCTGACATGGCAGAAATGTAGCTTTTTCTCTGGGGGCCTTAGCAGCAGTACCTGTACTTTACAGGGTTAGATTTTTGACTCACTCTCGATTCATACTGCAAGAAATAGCAAGTCTAATTTAACTATCACAGACCCAAACACTAACGAGCTGAGTAGTTATTTTATTTCAATAGAACCAACATTACATATATTCTGTGGTAATGTGAGATATTTAATGTATTGTCTATACTTTAATTGTGTAAGAATTCTAGGATACGTCTTTGAATTCCTATTTTTTTCAGGGAGTAAACTTTTCTTGTGCAATTTTGATGCTATCACATTAAAAATTCCCAGCAGCCTCATAGGGTGATGGGGTGACATTATATCTTGGAAACTTGTCAAGGTGCTGTAAAACTAATAAACCAACTGCTTTACTTCCTAAGGGGAAACAAATACAGTATTACAGAGGCAACTGCCAGGTGCCAAATTATATACATTGTCTTAGCTACTTGCAATGATTGATAATTTATTTGAGCTCTAAGCATTCTTTCTTGGCTTTGCCCACAGCTTTACAGTAAACAGGTTGTGAACAGGCAGTTTCTGAGAAATTGTATTTAATTGTCATAATATAATGAAACCAAAGCCATTTGTTTCTAGGGAGTACAATGCCTAAAATTGAGCTGCTTGCATTTAGGCAGCAAAGCATTTTTGAGCATTCTGCCCTTGCTGAGTTGTTTTGATAGCCATTTCTACTTCATTACGTCAAGGCAGAATGAGGTCAAAAGAATGAGAAACATAGTTTCCAAGCAAAATAGAAATGATCTTAAGAGCACCTTAACGCACACGTGCCTGGAGGCGAGTTCAGCTCTCTATTAGCTCTGTAGCATCACTCCAAATTTACATGGCTGTAACTGAGAGAGGACTTTGGGACTGGATGTCTGTGCTGTCAGGCCATGATGATAAATAGGTGGGCGCAGGAAGAAGTGAATAGGTCTCTGAACATGGATTATGAAGCAGGGATCTGTCGATCTGTCGTCTTCTCAGTCCACCTTTTTTTTTTCCTTTGGTCAGAACAGCAGTATTAGATTCGAGACCAGACTGTATTCTCTGCAAATCCTTTATTTAAAAATAAGCAATGTCGATAACATTTAAAAAAAAATTAGCCAAATGGTAATTTCATTTTAATTTTACATTTCCCATTACATTAAAATTTAAATAGATATGCTATAGCTGGCAATACTAATTCAGTCTCTTTCAATACAAGCACATAATATGACAAATAAAGCCAAACTTCTAATAATACTGCAAGATACAGGAACCACAGTATGCCAGAATAAGTCAAGGTCAAAAAGGTCTATCATTTCTTTAGAATGCATGTCGCTGTGATCGTCTAGTCCACGCGTATTTTGATCAGTACCTATTATATACTGTGTGACTGTTCTTTAGCAAGCAATGATAATTTGCTTCTTCAAAAGTTGAGGCAAGAAATCAAAATCCATGTAGAATAGATATGGTACTGCTAATTGTTTTCCCCAGTAGAAGTCTGGATCTTTATCACTGACTTATTTAACAGATCCCCTTAGCATCTGTCCAGCAGACTGTGGACTTTATTAGCAGACAAGAGACCCACCAGACTTAGAGCCTGCTGGGTCCGTCGTCTTCTTCACAGCTGTGGATTAACTCAGACTTTCCAGAGGAGGACAACCATATGGGATAATTGGTGTCATTGGGTAGCTAAAAAAATATGAAGAAACAAATGTCGTCCAAACACAATTCACTGTTTTTACAGCCACAATTACTAGTCTGTTTCAGAAATAAGAAAGGCAGCATTACACTAAAAAAAGAAAATCTATTCATATCTGTGTGGGAACCTAATCAGGCTCTTGTTTCCAATGACGATGGCTCCACAGTCGCACCAGGTCTGCGACAAGAATGCTCCTTTTGTATGCCGATAATGTGGAAGCGATAAAATTTCCTATAAGAGACATATGTGTTTACATCACAAGATGTGTTATTTGACAAAATGCTTTGTTCTCTGCATATTTTCCATGCAGAGTTTCATGCTGGGTTGTTTTGCTGGAAAGCTTTGATTAGCTAGAATTAGTTGCTGAAGTAAAATAGACACTTTTGTTTTATGAGTCCTCTTGCTGAGCTGTAAATTATAGTAAAACATATAAGGAGTGACAGAAAGAAGTGCTGATTTGAACCTCTGACCCATGATCGGCATAAAAACATAAGATAACTCTTTCAAAGAACTACTGAGGGCCATAAATATTCCATGGTCCACTTAAAGTTAGGCTTTTTTAACAAAATAAAGCTGTTATTTTGCATAAGGGGACCTTGACTCCCAAGTACTACAACAATACAAGCTGCAGTATCCAAAATGTGTAGTGGTCCTTCCTTTTAATTTAAGCATGGCTTGGCCATTATCTGCAGCAAGGCAGCAAAAACTGTGAGAGTGATTTTTCCTTTTCTGCACCAGTACAATGCATCCGTCGTCAGCTAAAGAAGCTGGGACCAGCAGATACTCAGTGGGGAAATTCAGATATCTGTTACTTTGCAGCTTGAGCAGTAAACTCATTGGCCTTGAATGGAACTTAAGGACACACAAAAATTTCCCGTAACAATATGCAGAACAGCAGTGACAGACACTGAAGTTACTGGTGTTAATAGTTCAAAACCCACAAAGTGAAAGGATATGAATAACTGGCAGAAATGTTCTCTTGGCCTGAGACAGAATTTTTTTATAACTTAGATTTCTATAAGCTGTTCTTTCTTTAGTACATGCACACCTGAAAATATAAGGAAAACTGAAGTCTTCTAACTCCGTCTGTGAATCCAAAACGTATTATTTGTATTTTCACAAATTTAGTTAGTTTGTTTGCATATATTGGGCTGTAATAAATCTGAGAGCACATTAGGCAGCAAACACACAAATGATCGCTGCAACAGTCTTTGTTATTATGACATTAGTTATAATAATTCATTGGCTGCCTGTTTGTGTTACACCTTAAGGCCTTTTGCAAAGGTATTTGGTGCACTGTTATAAAAAGCAGAGGATATTCCTCCTCAGTAACTGTACACGTAAACCCTTTAGGCTCTGAGGTAGGGCGATATATGGGTCTTTAAAATGGGAATTCCTTTAAAAAGGAATTATATTATTAAAAGGAAACCATATACATATAATATGACCTTTGCATTCTGTAGAGAAAAAGAAAGCTTTAAAGTGTGCTGTTACCTATTATTTATCACATTTCTAAATTAAACGCTTCTTCCTTAATTGTTACTCCAACTTCCTGTAGCTGTGCTTGAGCAGCACCACTTCAGATATACCCAAATAAAGCCGAATACTTCTCAGTTATTTATCATACGCATGTGAGTTAAATTGATGTTGCATACTCGTTGGTTCTTAAATTGTAAGCTACCATTATGTGCGTGGTAGCGCAGCTTAAAATGAGAGGAGGATTTGGGCCACAGTACTTGTGCATCTATAAATCTCACCTAACTTTAATTCGTTAACTTTTTTCTGAGAACAAGCTGAGAAAATGCTACTGAGGCATCGCAGTTTCATCAAAACAAATTTATAGAATACATTGTTTCAGCAGGTAGCATCTGTGCAAATGTACTATACGACATTCACTTTTAGCACAAAATGTTTTATCCATTTATTTCATGAGATCTTGTTTTCATCAGCAAAGCTCGATTTCTCCAAGTCTCAGATATTTTATTCAAGGGTTGTGTTTGCGTGGGTGTGTGCCTTTACTTCAGCAATCGTACGTGTACCTCTCCTCCTCTTTCTCCTCCTCCTCCTCCTCCTCCTTTTGTGCGAAGAGCCCTCGCAGGACACAGATGCCGAGCCGTGGAAGGTATTTCGCTAGCATCTGCTTCCTTGGCAGCCTCCACAGGCAGTAGCGTTGCTGCTGCGGGGCTGCCCCGGCTTCGTCATGTGGTTACGCTGCTGATGGGTTACTTAGGCTGTCTTCTGCTCCTGCGTGCCGTTTTCTGTTAACCTACCTTCGACTCTAAGGATCGGTATTCAAAGGCATCTTAAAACAAAGGAAGACAGCCGTGTGGTTTTTTTCATATAGATAATGCAATATCCCAATTTTCTACCTTGGTGCTATAGCAGAGGTCTTGGATGAGATCAGGACACTGCTGTGTTAGTCACTGAATATATTTGGGGTAAAAGACATCCCAAATACAAAAAATGCTATTAATATACAAGGATAGGAGAAATTAAGCACAATTAAGCTTACATTGGAGACAGTTCTCACACTTAGGTTGAGCTGCATATGGCCTTTTTAATAAGGCTTCCAGGCTGCTTTTTGAAAACGTTACCGTGTCTGCACTCTTGAAGGCTATAGCAGCAACACGGCGATCAGGTCAGCACTGAGCCCTTATTTCCACAGTTACTATTTATGATGTCCAAAAAATGAGTCTGAGCAGTAATCGAGTCTTCAAACAGAAGAAAAACTTTTTCTCACAGAAAGTCCGTTTCCTTTAGTCTGTTTGGCATCAAGCACATTTTAAGCACCTCTACAGCAATAGTAAAAAATAAACAGTCCCACTGAAGGTGGCTTTACTGTGTGTGCAGGGGGGCATTCCTGAAGTTTGTGCTGGAAATAGTAGAGATGTTGCGGGCTTCAGTGAGCTTGTAGAACCATTTGTGATTAGACACTTCTAAGTATTTTTAAGTATTTATTGTGTGTTGTATACTCTGAAGGAAAATTCCAGAATCACTGCATAACCGCATTACCTCTTGCAGTGCATGATTTCAACAGGACTCGCAGTCACTCCTTAGAGTTTTTCTTCTTCAGAAACCGAATTACTCATTGTTTAAATAGCTGAATGTTCATCTCTATAAATAAGATATTACAGCTTTGACAATTCATTTAAAATGCTGACAAATAAGGATTCTCACTTGGTTCTGAGTAGTTTTATTGTTCATTGTGATTTACTGTAGCCAATGTATTTGTTGAAGATGTAACATAGGACTTATATTTTTAGTAACAGAAGACTTTAGAATTAAGCAGGGTCAATAGAATTTTGCATTTGTTTTCAAGCAAAAAGATTTTCTAGCTCCTTTGGAGGAATAATGTACACTTATATAAAAAGGAGTGTGTGTTTTAATTCTGGTCTTAGATCTTTTAGTAAAAGAAAATTAAATTAAGAAGTAAATGTTTCTAGAACAGGTCCCTGATCTTTCTTCTTGCATCAAGCTACCTTCTACCAGATTTGTCTTTGGGGCATTTTTCAATTGCATCCGTTGCAATTCATCCAGTTAGGTCAGCCCTCATCACCTGGGCTTTGATTATCCTCTTCACTGACAATTACAACCACTCTCTTTCTTATCTCCTTGCTTCTCATATTGCTTTGCTTTAGTTTCTCAAAATGCTTCCACAAATAACACATGAATTATGTCACCACTGCTGTGACCAAATTCTCCCTCAGCAAAGCGGTCACTTGAAATGGCTGGTCCTTGCTTTTTCATTCGCATATGTACAAATGCAGCCGCTCTCTCCATTTCCTCCCTAGGCTCATATAGCTAAAGAAACTGCCTCTCATGCAGCATTTGATCATTTTCTCTTTATTAAAATACCTTCTTGAAACAAACTTCTTCCATAAGGCCTGTCATTGATAAACCACTGGTAAGACATTTCTGTTTATCATCATTCTGTCTTGGATGGTAAAACTGTCTATCAGAAAGTTAGCAAGTTATAGTCAGCACAGATCTGCCTTCACTACGTTGATTCAAGGCCTCTTCTATTTTATGCACCCTGTAGTACTTCTGTAACATTTGATTCTCAAAGTTCTTCACCTTTATTCTTTCATTTAGACACAGATGCTGCAGCCTGGGAGGTGAGTGTCAGTATTCCCACTGTAAAAAAAAGGAAACATCTGGTGCATAGAAAGGTTTGCTCTGGGCTTGTTTGCTTTGCTCAGTGTCATTGAGCAGTGCATGCGTGTGGCACGTTACAGGCTTACGCGCAGGGGAGAAGTCATACGGGAAAGGGACCTGAGCTAATGAAAGAGTTTTGATTATTGAAAACTAGTTGAAAAAACATCATTGGGAAAAGCCTGTTGAAAAAAGATACTGAAACCTGAGGGAGGGATGTGTACGGCCTAAGGCCTTCGTCTTCTGCCAGGACGTGGATGCACATTGGCAGTCAATGCGGTTATCCCTGGACCTCATAAAGTATTTCACAAAGGTGTTGTGGAACTTTGATGACATTAGTGAGAGTTTTAACATTTGGATAAATCAGGATGCACTATTATTAGTTCATGGATTTGTTTGACCAATTTTAGTTCGTAGATGGTACTTTTTCTCAAAAGAGTAAAGTGGAAATAATTCATCAAATGCCACAGGCAATTTCTGAAGCTGGGAATAACCCCCCACTGAACTATTATTTTTATTACTGCTATGCTGTACAAATGCTGCGTACAGTGCTTTCCCACTTGTCTGTATTATTTTTTAGGTAGATGAACAGCACTCAGACCCATAGTGACCTCCAGCTTCCATAAATGCCTCTCAGATTTTTGAGTTGATTAGGGTTGGAATAGAATTTCAGAAACAAGTGCTTGCGCCCATAAGCTTGTAAGTTTGTAAGTGCCCAAGTGTGAGTTTTCCAGTATATATGAAAGACACAAGACTTCACTTGCCTTTGCCTCAAGTGAGACTTGTTGCATTTGAAAATCCCACTCTTCAGCATCTGATCATGACACTAGAAGAAACCTGATGTTGAAAATTCTAAAAATAAATCCTTGCTCACATACTTTAAATGACCTGTTTTTTAAAATTAACTATGCCGCATCACCCAGTAAATGAAGATCAGTTCCACGTATATATCCAGCCTGCGACTGGCTTGTAAGAATCTAACTTAGTGATCTTTTTTAAAAAAAATACCAAGCCATACATTTTTAAGGCTTTTTAAAACAATCTTGAATGCTTAATGGGTTTGAATATCCAATTTGTAATCAAGAGCCTTCAGAGTCAGTGGTCGTCATAAGGGATGTGTAATGCTTCTCTTTATGTGCTACAGATATATTGAAAAGAAGATATCTTTCAGTGTTTAAGGTAGGTTAATTTTTTTTAGTCACTACTCGGTAGTTGGCAGGTTAGAATTTCAACTGGAAAATTTCCATTCAGACTTTCGCTTTTGAGCGTTAAAAGCTAACAATCAACATTTGTTCGCTGTTTGTTTTTTTCTGTTTAATCTTGCAAATAACAGCTTCACAACCTGAGCATCTCAATGTGAGGCCCTAGGTTGCTGTTTAGAGCCCTAACGGTGGTATTTGCAAAAATATCCATTTTACCCCTGCAGCAGTGGTATGCACATATTTTTGCAGATTAGCTAGCTCATCATACAAACAGATATTTAAATGAAGTTATACAACCTTCCAGTCCACATGACAATTTTGCTAGCACTAGTGTGAATTTTTTGCAAGGTTAGCACCCACTTATAGAACAGCTTTGTTTTAAAGACTAAGCAAACCAGAAAGATAATTATTGATATGTTTTTTTATACTTGCTTTGATTGTTTAAAACAAATTTATAAAAGTGCCAAGCTAAAGCCCATCTTGTTGCCTTGGAGTGACGCAGTGATGAATGAAATATATATATATTAACACCAAAATATCTTTTATATTCTCTCTCCATTTAGAAACATTTCTTCCTCATGCTACTTGTGATGCAGCCAATAAATCCCTCAACATACTGGGAGGGGAGTGGCATGTAACTCTTAATTTTATTCTGCTTTTAATCTTTGCTTTTCCAAAACAAAACAATTACCCTGGTAGTCACTATACTGGCCCACATTTCTTGCGAATCTCTCTCTGACCCTTAAAGTATTGTGGACATTTCGCTTGCCAGTCCTACTGGGATCCAAATGTCAAATGACCAAATCACCAGCTGGCCCTCTCCTGACCAGAACGCCAGGCTTCTCTCTCTGCATTGCAGTGAAGTTTTGATCTTGAGATATTGGGTCAAGATACAGCTACCCGATGGGCTGCCAGCAGTTAGATGTGAGAAACACACTTTTACTGAGCCGTAATTGCCAACTGGGCTGCAATCTTTATCTGCCATCCTATTTGCTGTCATTGACTTCCTTTCTTTTCTTTTACTCTCTAAGAAAGACTACTTTGCTGTAGAAAAAAACCCTAACTCCATCTTTTCTGCCCTGCTGGCTTACTTGAGAATGGAGAAGGGGATTCTTTTAGACTTCAGTTGATAAGCCTGGATTTGTTTTTACATGTGATTCTTTTCCAGCTCTTGAAACTGCAATATACAATACATAAAGTACTGCCATTTTACTCTACTTTCTATAAAATCTCAGTCAAACACCACTTGGCTTTGAAGTAAGCTGTCTATACTGCCTGTGTGGTTGTGAGCACTTTGGGGGCTGTGAGTATAGAGGGAGGCTTACTTTTCAGTTCCAGTTCTTAGAGGTCATAGGGTCACAGGAAAATCCAGGTTGGACAGGAGCTCGGGAGATCTCCAATCTCCTGCTCACAGGAGGGTCAGCTATGAGGTCAGGCCAGGTTGCTCAGGGCTTTGTCCAGGCAGGTCTGGAAAACCTCCAAGGTTGGAGACTGCGCAGCCTCTCTGGGCAGCCTGCTCCACTGCTTCTGTGTCCCCTTGGTGAAAAAGTTTGTCCTTATATCCTGTCTGAACTGCGCTTGTTTCAACATATGCCCTGTGTCTCTTGTCCTCCTACCATGCACCGCTCCTTCGTCTTGATGACCTCCTCGCAAGCAGCTGTTCGGTCATCCTGAAGCTGCCCCTTCTCGAGGCTGAACAAACTCAGCTCCCTCAGCCTCTCCTCACAGGGCAGGTGCTCCAGCCCCCACCATCCTGGTGACCCTCTGCTGAGCTCTCTCCAGTTTATCAATGTCTTTCCTGTATCGGGGCTCCCAAAACTGGATGCAGTACTCCAGGTATGGTCTCACAAGTGCTGAGTGCAGGAGGATGATCACTTCCCGTGGTGTGCTGGCCATGCTGCTGTTAATACGGCCCCAGATGCTGCTGGCCTCCTCTGCTGCCAGGGCGCACTGCCGGCTCCCGTCCATCTTGCTGTCCGGCAAGATCCCTGGTTCTTTTCAGCCGGTCGGTCCCCAGCCTGTATCGTTGCAGGGGACTCTTCCTTCCCAGGTGCAGGGCTCCGCATTTGTCCTTGCTGAATTTCATCAGGGACCTGCTGACCCGTTCCTCCAGCCTGCCTAGGTCCCTCTGGATGGCAGCCCTGCTCTCGAGTGTATCAGCTCATTGCCCGAATTGTGTATCATCTGCAAACTTCACGAGAGTTCACTCAGTCATCTCCTCCAGGTCGTTTACAAACATGTTAAATAGGTCCTTAATTTTAAAAATTGCACAGATATTTAAATAGACAAAGTATAGAACCCTGAGAAAGCCATTATATTCTCTTTTTCTTGTCCTTAAGTTGTATGGCAGTTGGTTGCAGGACAGGTTTGTCCTGTTGTCTGTTCCAGAGTACAGTATCTGATTTATTTTGAGCTGAGAATGTGCAGGCTTTCAGAAGTTTGCAGAATTTGCTTTTTACTATCATGTAAGCAGTGCATCCTATTGAGCAAATACAGATTGGCTCCATGAATATGACATTAGTTTATAGGCCACTGCCAAAGGGAGCTGATAAGATCCCTTCAGTAGATCAAAACACGTACAACTGTATACAATGCTTCATTTTCATTTTTCAGGAGATCGCAGGAAGCTGAGAAATTAGTTTTCTAGCAAAGAAAAAAATGTAGTACCGTAGCCAAAATATTTAAACACCGCTGATTTCAGAATATCTGTCTGTGCTCCTGTTGTAGCCTATGCTTGGCGTCGAGAAGGGATGGCACCAAGCAAGCAAGCAAGCGGCAGTTTTCCCTCAGCCCCCAGAGCTGTGACGTGGCCGCTCCTTCCCGCGTTTGTCTAGCCACTGAGTCACTGAGCACCCAGTATTGTGTAACTTTGGGTTCTGTGGAGGCTTGTTATATTAGAAAAATTGTTCCAAAGAAAGCAACAATTATGACATAAGCACATCTGGCTCTTGCAAATTATTCTTTATTAAGCTTTCATTTAATTACATGTGCTGAAAGGTCTGCTTTTGATTACTGTAATTTTTTTTATTTGTCCATCTGAATGATAGTAATGTTGGAAATTACATACAAACCACCTGGCTTTTTTCTCACTAATAAGGCAAAGTTTATGTAGATTTATGTGCAGAAGAGGGATTAGGATCTTCCCTGTTTATGGTAGAAGAATTATTGCTGATGCTAATTCAAGGTGAGGGTTTAAATTTGGTCACTGGAAGGAAATTAAACCTATTTGATTTTTTTTTCAGTAAACACTTTAGATTGGTAGGAATAGTTTACTTTAATATACACATCTTTTATTGTGTTTCAGGTGAACTTTTTGAAAAGTTGAATGCATATTCACATGGGTGTTTTTGTATTTTCATCACTATTTACAGGAATTTGTAAGGCCTACATTCTTATTAACATTCACAGAAGTTAAAGATAAAATTCTCTACAGTGAGATGGCAACATACCCTGTTGCCTCTCTTACCTTTCATTGCTATCTAGAGAACATGTAGCTTTGCCTTTCAGTAGCAAACGATTCACGTATGAGCTCCCAGTAGAGGTTCTGTAGTTGATGGATAGTTTCTGGGTAAGTAGACAAAGGTCTGAAGGATTAATTGTTTTTGACAGGCGTTGATAACTCTTTCTTATAAGCAGCCTTATAATATTGCCAATTCTTTTTGCATATTTGGGCACAATATAACTTTTTACTCTTTACTGTGATACTCATTAACAGGAGGGGGAGAAAACAGCTAAAAGTTAAATTAAGAAAAAAAGGTATTGATGTGTCTGGATCTCAGAAACTTTCTAGGTTTTTTTTTTCCTCTGTGCAAATAATGGGAAGGGAAAACAAGAAAATGCTGAAAAAATTTATAATCCCTTCAAGAGAAGAAATAAATGGTAATAAGAATTATATACATTTACTGCTTCTCTTTTAGGAATGTTGCAGGACTATACTGTGTATCTTCTTGTCTTCCAGCAACTGTATGCAGCTCAGCTGGCTAGCATGCAAGTTTCTCCCGGAGCCAAGATGCCATCTACTCCGCAGCCACCAAATACGACAGGGGCGCTCTCACCCACTGGCATGAAAAACGAGAAGAGAGGGACCAGCCCGGTGACTCAAGTTAAGGTATTTTTCAAGGAAGAAAAAAGTGGGTGTTTGAAAAGGGCAGTGAAATTAAAGGGTCTGTGTAATGTGTTTTAACAGTTGGAAGTTCAGCCACTTGAAAGCTGTTCAATATTCAAATAAAACGTTCATTTTTAGTGCTGTATTATCAGTACAGAGAATGGAAGAGAAAGTATTCGCTTCTTACTTCCAAAAATATCAGGCATCCCTCTTCCTACCATATGCATCAGTGCAGATTCGTCCCTAAAATGTGATATTCTCAAGATTTCAGTTTGTAATCTAGTAATGTGCATAAATAGCGTCCATTTCACGACTTGTTTCAAATCGAACATTTGAATATCTTAAAATATGGTGCTAGCTTACATTGTTAGGGCAAGAGAGACTGTAGATCTTCTAATTATTTTTACAAATTCCAAGCTGTACTTTCTCCACAATTTTGGAAAAAGCCTCCCATAAAAATAAAATGCGAGTCAGGACTCCGGGGAAAATGTTGTGTCAGAGCAGCTAGATTTGACTCTTGCTGATTTTGCAGAGCTGCTGACAAGCGGGCTGCTCCGCGCTGGTTCTGCGCCCTCACTGAACACTCGTGCCTGCTTATTCTCACTTGCTTAGAAGCAGGCAGCAACAACATGGCAATTGCCAGCAGCTTGAAATGCACGTCGGGTACCCCTCGAAATCTGTGGTGCAGCTAGTCCCTTCGGGGGGAACTGGCTTGCTTTTATTGCTGTGTTTTCCTGCAGTTGTTCTGAATTTCACGAGAGCAAATATGTTGGAAAACAATTTACTTCAAACTATTAAGCTCCTATTCAGGGAAAAAAAAGCATACAGATACTTGATCATTTTGAATGATAGCGCTATAGATGCAGAAATATTGAAATACATCTAAGGAAGGTATATAGTGACTTTCTGTAGAGAGAGAATGTATTTTTGGTAATTGCTGAAGCCGCATAGGCACACAGGTCTTAGTCTCAGATCAGCCTGGGAAGATTGTACTCACTTGAGGTGAGGGTTTCTTTTTTCATTTTTTGACATGAGAGTAAAATATCATTCGTTTTTTCATTATCATCAATCATTGTGGTAAA
This sequence comes from Dromaius novaehollandiae, assembly GCF_036370855.1. Taxonomy (NCBI): domain Eukaryota; kingdom Metazoa; phylum Chordata; class Aves; order Casuariiformes; family Dromaiidae; genus Dromaius; species Dromaius novaehollandiae. Next base: position 63,806,366 of record NC_088102.1, on the reverse strand, counting down.
GTGTGGGTGAGCAGATATTTCTGCCTGGGCTGATAAATTTCCATGACACTTTTTTGCTAGGCTGAGAGTACTAATAAATAAAAACTATTCCATTATGGCCAGATCTAACATTTGTTTAGCAAAGCGTTCACTTTACTTAACTGTAGATACATATTAGTCTAATATTTTACCTCTTGCAATCCAACGCCAGGCTCGAGAGTGGTCAGTGAAATTCACCACATATGCAGAGCTTGTTATGGGCGATACAGAAGCCACCAAAAGCAAAGGCCAGCTGTTCCAGCAAAGTTGCCATAGTACAGTGATACCTAACACCAGTGATTTATGGTATTGAGAATATACTACTGACTACTTTAATGTGAAAAAGTAATTTCGTAAGTGAGTGAGCCAAATGGATCTACACCAAACCAAACCTTTACTGTATGAGTAAAACTTTCCCTGGTTAAATTTAAGCACATATCTCCTTGAACCAAGGCCAATACCATTCCAGCTTTGTGGCCAGCTGAGTCCTATTACCGACTTGACCACATGCAAATTCTTGGGGGTTTCCCTACATAATTTAACTTGAATGGACTGAAATATATGTTAATAAAAAAAGAAGCCTTTTTATACTTCGTTTATTACGCACACTATTGCATTGAAAATATTAAAGGTAAACTACCAGTGCTTAATGTAGACAAATACCAACGGATAACAAAAAATTGGTAATTAGTATAACAACACTCTAATAAACTAGAATTTGTATGCTGTCTTTGCAAATACTGTTACCTTTATAGGACATGGCAGATTTGGTGGTCAGGCATTGCTTAACAAACCCTCTATGTATTTTGTTTATTTAAACAGTCATTTGTATGTAACGCTACAATACTATGTTCATTATTTATAGAACTACTGGGATACTTTTACAGGATTCAGATCTTTCAAAAAATAATGATAGGGTTTTAAAGTCTGTGACCAGAATGCTTTCCAGCTTTTCAGTGGCTCTGCAGAAATGAGAATGCTCTCTATGAAGAACAAGCAAACAGGTTCTGGCAGTGATTGGAGTTCTCTTCCCGTGGTGCTGTCACCAGTGCTACTAGGCAGAAAAGGATTTAGAAATTGAAGGTGGTAGCAGAGGTCTGTATGTGTGCACGCTCACAGGCCCTCATCCTGCAAACGTCATGTTCCAAAAGGAGCTCGAAACTCTCTCAAAACTTTACTGAGGCCGGTCGGCGCCTGTGCAGGGAAGGAGCTGCGAGTAGCGTGCCTGCAAAGCACCAGGCCGCACTGTGTGCCTTACCTGGCCGGAACAGGCAGGGAAGCTTTGTGTTTCTGCTTTCGCTTGGACTCTGAATGGGTGCGGGCATTTGTGCGCACTGCAGGGTCAGGGAGGATAAAAATGTGATGCAGTTTTACGGAAATATTTTAAAGCTGGAAATACGATGGCATTATAAATACCTGTTTGTTACATTCGCCTGTTTAATGCATCGTGTGTGATTAGATGTACTCTGCTAAATCATCGCTTGACACTAAGGAGAGTGGAAAAGATGAGCTAATGTAGTGTATTATTGTATTCTGTCATATATTTCTAAGCTTTGAAGTGATCAGTGCTGTGTTTTAAAATATAGACCATATTCTGTTATGGCCAGCATAATTCTGCTTTGGGCATGTTTTAAATGAGAGATCTCTGTCCTACTGGGCTCTTTAATGACAGAGAAATCACTATTTCACAGTTTTTCAAATGCTCTGTCTTGCTGGTTGCTAACATATTATGCAAAAGGGACAAGCCCAAAGAACAGGAAGGAGGTTACATTGTGAATATCCACCCTGATCAAAAAAATTAGTTACTTGAATGAGGCTTCTTCCGAAAGTTAAATGATTTCTCAAAATGGACTTTTTCTCTTATAGCACTGAGACTTTGACAAAGAGTAGGTTTATTCCATAATTACTTGCATATAAGAAGTATCAAAATATGTAAGTGTGCTGACACTGGATTTACATATCCTTCTGAAATATTCCTTGTCTTTATGAAAATAACCATACAGATACAGTAGAGACTGAATGTGGCAGAAATAGTTACAGAATACAGAAATAATTACAAAAGTAAAAACAGTCAGGAAGCAGAACTGCATTTACAGGAAATCTGTCAAAAATACATGACATACTTGAATAAGAAAATATTGTAAAATATACAACATTAAATAGCATAGAATAAAGTATATTTTAAAATACATACAATAGGAATTGATTAATGTAGTAAGTCAAGGAATTCAAATTCACTTATCTTCCATTATGGGGAAACAGCATAAACAAAACATGCACTCAAAATAAGATGTATGGAATGTATAAGTTAGTAGCAGCATTAAGTATGGGCCAAAGAACTGTCAGGGGTCTCCAAATGTTTCTTTCATAGAAGTACTTCTGATTGCTTAGTTTCTAATACATTTAAAAATAACCTACATAACTTATTTTTATAGTGCCAGGAACTTTTCAGATAGAACCAATGCAAAAGCATTACTGAGCTGCTGGAAATTTTAAATAATTCTTTGTAAATGCCCTAGGTTAATTTAGATCTCTGAAAACACATTAGGAAATTAAGCTGTAATGTGAGCTAATTCAAATTTTAATTTGGCAAAAAGAACGATCCAGCCACATAGTTAATGTAAATAGAAGCATAACACAGAGAAATTAATGAGGTTTCCTTTCGTTGAATCTTAAAGGAGGCAGATAATTAGCTTCTTTTGTTATTACTGCAGGAGAATGTGGTATTGTCTTGAAGGTGTAAAATAACTGCAGCTTGCAAAATGATGTGTTCATTTGTCTTTCTCTAATAATTATTCGCATTAAACTCTTGCAGGATGAAGCAGCCCAGCCACTGAATCTTTCAGCCCGACCCAAGACAGCTGAACCTGTCAAATCCCCAACATCTCCAACACAGAACCTCTTTCCAGCTAGCAAAAGCAGTCCGGTGACTGTGACAAGTAAGAGCGGCATCCCCAGCCCCCTCGGTGGAACTCTGGGAAGAGGATCCTCTTTAGGTAAATCTGCCATGGGGAAAGGAGAAGCTGGTGTTTTTCTTGGGTGAAAATCTCAGCTCGAGAACACTCACAGCATCAGAATTAAGTACATAGCTGGACCTACATCTCTGTTTAAAATGAAAACAAAATCAGAAAAGGTTGTCAAATACCTCTTGTATTCCAGGGACTTACAAGAGTAACCAAAATGTTGTGATAGTGATATTTATCTACAGGAAATATGGCAAATGAATGTACAATATAAGAAATATATCTATGTATGTATACATAAATATATAATGCATATAAACATGTGTATAAAGGTTTATATGAGTATCTTCCCCAAGCACGTTAATTAGGTGCATACATGCAAAGTTATCTTTTCAATTTTGGTCTCTGGATTAGGCAAACAAAAAAAAAAGCTTTGCATGCATGCAGAGCCTGACTAGGTATTAGAAATACACGTGATGGCCCATGTGATTATTTCAGTCTAGTGGGACAATGCACATACCTTAAACTAAGCATGTTTTTAAGCATTTTTTGAACCGGGGCAAGGGAACATTCAGTATTGCTTACGGTAAACCAGAAGTTAGGCAAGAAGGTAACTCCAAATGTGGTTTTCAGCTATTTAGCCCAGATACACCATTAGTTTTACCCATAACCACATTCCGAAAGGAACATAATCCTCAGTATTCTGAGTATTAAATTTGTTTTACCAGGACCATATTCTGAATATATTAATTTTTTAATAAAGACAAAAAGGCTTCAGTCCAGCTAATTCATATCCTGTTATTATTTGTTCATACGTCTGACATTTTTTTAATTCAGATGGTTGCAGATAGGGAATTTTCGATCCATGTTTAAGATTTTTTAATTCAGAAATAAAGCTTATTAAATAATGAAACAAAATTGATCTGAAAACTGTATATGAAGACTACCTTAACCAGTCAAGAAACAGAATCAAGAGCTCTAAAGTTTAGATGATCACAGCGCTAAAGTTCAGATAGTAAATTTTAACAGTTACGAAATACTTACTACAAACCACTTATTCACAATCTGTAGCTCAAGTGTACTTGTAAATATATAGAAACACTTGTGAATAATGAACAGATATATTAAATACATACATTAAATATATAAAAATTATATTTTTTTTCATTCTCAAAACACTTGGGAACATCATGATCTCTAAATGTTTCTGCAGCTAGATAGATATTCTGCCTGTCAGTTTATTTCTGGCTACCACTACAGTAGCTAACATTAGAAAGCAGCACATCAGTTTGGACTGAAAGACCACTCTAGTGAGATGGATAGACAAGATAGGCCTAGGATGTGAATATTTTTAATGTAAAGACATAAAAATTTTCCTCTTAGTCCTGAAGTAGAAAAGAAGCCTGGGGAAACACTGTCAAAAATCAGCAAGAAACATGGAAGCTTCTGCTCCATTTTTTAGATAAACTGAGGTGATTGGGAGTCTAAATATCATTAAAAGTCAGACAAACTTTATTCGCAACTCACTTAAGCTCCAAAAGGGAACTTAGGTGGTTCACTCATGCCCCAAAAGAGCAATCTTTACTCCCTAACATGAAGGTATTATGAAGAGTGCTTCAGTTCTGACAGAAAACATTACAGTTTGATCACATCTATTCTCATCTAGACTGCAGTATTAAATCAGCTGCCCTAAATCCTAACTTCTTTGATTTTAAAAGAATTTAGGGTCTTTTGAGGTTTAAATTTGCTATATATTACCTAGCTGAACTGCAGTGGACTCAAAAGAATTGAAGCAAGTAGGAAGATTATCTTGAAGAAGAATTCCAGGTCTTAGCCTGTTTGCTGTGTTTTAGTGGAGTGTTACTAAGTTCCCAAATCACACCAGAGCTTTTGTAAAAGACATTTGCTTATCAGGCAGGATTGCTCAAAGTTCCTAGCCAGAAGGTATATCCATGATAGATATATATATGGATGTATATATATATATTCACAGATATAGCCATGTTCTGTATAATGGAAACACCCATATAAGTACAGGTGGATTTAGTTAAAGGTTCCCCACAGCAACATCAAACTACCAGTCACCAAATAATTGTTGTCTTTTGATCTAAAATCAAAAAGTGTATCTGGGGTACTAATCTTTACCTCTAAGATGTATTTTAAGATGCCAAATAAATGTTTCATGTGAGTTTGCTGTATGTTTAAAAGGTTCTATTTCTGTCCAGAGTATGTAACAGAAAGAAAATAAATAAATATTTTCTCTCCACTTTAGACTCACGTTAAGGTGATAACATACTCTGTCCCCTGCTATTAACTGTAGATGCTTTCTGAAATTGGAAGCTGAATATATGGAGTGATGGTTGTCTCTTGATAAAGAAATTCTAAAAATTGACATATATTTCCATGGCCAAGTAAATAAGATTTCTCTCTCCTTCTTTGTTCATTTTTTATCTCTTAAAATTTCAAAGGCTGCCCACTTAAGCTTCAGACTAGTGTTATGTTAAACATATTTAACCTTAAACTTTGAGTCCACAGATCTGTTGTTACATATCAGGCTATGTCAAGGCTTCAGTGGTTGTATTTATAACATAGCAAAACCAGTGCACACGCTTATCAATCAAGTCGATAGATTAATTCAGCCTTCAAAAAGACAATTGTCACTCCTCCTCCTCCTCCTCCTGCAATAGTTAGTTAGCTCTAAGTAGATGAGAGCTAGAATTTGTTTTGGATGGTTGCCTAACTAAAGTGTGTTCTCTGTTTATAGATATCCTTTCCAGTCTTAACTCACCTGCCCTATTTGGGGACCAGGACACAGTAATGAAAGCCATTCAGGAGGCTCGAAAAATGAGAGAGCAGATCCAAAGGGAGCAGCAGCAGCAGCAGCAGCAGCCGCATGGAGTTGATGGAAAATTGCCCTCCATGAATAACATGGGTCTAAACAACTGCAGGAGTGAAAAGGTAACGTCTCCTATTGCCACACTGTCTGTCATTCATTCTTTTTTTTTTCCAGCAAACAGCTTCTTATTTTTATATAAAATTTCTTTTTTACAGCTTTTAGCCATCTCTGATTTTACATTAAATACAGCTTGTCACTTCAGAGTGCTGTACCACAAACTTCTCTACCTTTACATGACAGCATTCAAAAGACCAGTCCTATGCAGTACACATGGTTAAACATGCATATGACAATGTGGAAAATAATTGGGTGAAGCTAGTACGGTTTGTGGTCATTAGATTTTGAATTGTGCTTTTGAGGATGATTGGATTGACAAATATGACAGAAACACTATTTGTGTACTGATGTGGTTGAGTAGTACAATACCATTGAACATACATGAGTGTGCTTGAATCTGTGACTCAGATTCAACAAGGTATTTAGGCTTGAAACAGTGCTTTTGGCTCTTGGCTTCAATGGGAAATTAGGGACCAAAGTTCTTTGTTGAATCTTGGCCATAGTTTTCCAACAGTAAAAAGGAATTGGGGTCCGACAATAAAACGGTAAATTAGGGAAAGTGGAGAGAGAGAATGGTCAGCATTGGAATGAGCAAGGTCGCATTCAGTTTACAAAATAGCAGGTTCATACACTGAAGGTGAGGAGCAGTTTTTGTCACATACACTGAAGGACTGCACAGAGGAGAAAGAGTTCTCTTGGAGAATTCTTTAGATCCATGTAGTCCTGCTCTGTGGCCTTTCCAAGGTCTGGGAGACCTGCTCGGGGAGCAGGTCCCTGCATGTATGTCTGAGCCAGTGAACACTGAATCATGTAATTGGCTGAGCTCTAAGGCAGCCCTTTGGATGAAGAATGCTGTTCTGTTGCCTTCCCTAGGGGTGGCTTATCCTGCAAAAAATACACCATACACATTGTTTTCCACCACTGACAGAAAATCAGTTATATACCCCGATACTTATTGCACATTCCATATAACTAGAAAGGAAGAAGTATTTCTGCTAGTACTAGTTTAAATGACAGCATTTAAAACTCACTTAATACAGACTGATACTATGAAAAACATGGAAATTAATAATTGATCAAGCAGGCCATATTCAGACAAAATTCTAATTGTAAAGTGTTTATCTTAACTAACTGAGAGGTAGGGTACTAAAGCCCAAGTTATAAAAATAAAATAAATGTCACACCTATGATCAGTATTAAGAGTTTATAAAATAATGCTTATTTTAAAATGTATTTTATGAGTTTCAGTGGCTTGACATTTAAAAATACCTAACACACTATAAGGGCTATTAAAGGAATTCTTAACATTTGATTCGACTTTGAAAAGTAAGTATAAAAATGACATCCACGTACTTATCAGGTCTGCTCCCTGAGTATTTTCAGTACCACATTTACGTCTTGTATTGGATATAGTAAGTTTGTATATCCTCATTCACCTTTTAGAACAAAGCCAATAATGATTTCAGTGAATGATCTGGAATTTCTTTGTAGTGCAGGTTAATTGCAATACACAATTGCATGTAGGAACAACAGAGATTGACTTATGGGTTCCAGGGTGAGGTTGTATGTTAGGCCATCAGAGAAAAGAAAATCTTTTTATTTGCAAAGTTAGCAGAGTCAATGGGAAGCCTTTAAAAATATAAAGAACAGCATTCTCAAATGCCATCCTTTTGCTGGAGACTTTTCTGGGTAATGCTAGTGATTTCTAAACTCTTAAGAATAAATTGGCATCAAAGAAATATGTTTTAAAATCTCTCAGTGTCCTTAAATAATCCTGTGCGTTTTATTTACTGTATTTACAGAGTGAGCCACTAAGGCAGGAAAAAGCTTTAGGATATACTATGTTTTTACCTTTGGTATGTTAGTTTGTCATTCTTGTTCTATAGATGCAAGAAGGGCAGGGTTTACAAAAGACTGGCATATAAATCAATCATTTTAAATAACGACATGTCCCCACTCTCTATTCTAAATAAAGTAAAATAAAATAAAATAACTAATTCCAAGTCATGCATACTAAAGGAATGTATTTATATTTTATAGGAAGTATAAAATGCAGTAAAAACAGGGGCATGCTTTGCACAAATAGTGTTCTAGAGTACTCTTTTTTCCCCTTTATTCTCCCCCATCTCAACTTTTACATTGATGATATATTCTTTTTACTCTAAAAATGATGGGCAGGATGATCAAAATGGGGGGGGGGGAATGATAGATCACTTCAGAAACAAAAACATAATTTTTCAGTAATTGTATGCCAAGAAGATGGCATATAGTTTCTGTCATAAACCCAGTGAAGCTTTGATAACATAGTTGCAATTTTGGATTGGCTTCTTTTGAAGAATCAGGACCCTATGTTTTCAGAACCAAATTTTCAGAAATTGGCTTCAGGTAATTAGACTTGTATAAATGAGTAGCTAGAAGCCAGCACCGGAAAAAGATGACAAATGAATTGCCTGCAGCTGGTTTAAAAAAAAGCTATCGAGTCCTGGTCAGTTACTGGTCTTCAAGTTCAGATAGCTGGTAACGGTTTGTTGTGCAAATGATTACGCTTATGAAATTATGTACATAGCTTCAAAGCCTGAGCTCAGGCCTTTTTGAAAATGTGTCATTTAAATTTCCGAAGGCTTTGTATTTGGCTAGAGACACAGAATTAAAAATTGCCTGCGTTCATATTCTGCTGTTCAAAAAAAACCTACAAAGCTCTAAAAGTGCTCACAGAGCTTCACTCATCAGAAGGAGCAAAACAAAGGATGCTGGACTCTGGCACAGTCAGACTTTAAGATTTGATAAAGTATTAAGGGTTGGCTACACTTTTAAGGCAATACCATTCTATAAACAACTACACTTACCCTGTTATTTTAGTTCGTGCAAACAGGGGATGCAGTTGTTCTAGCAGAGCTGGCTTTTTCTGCCATACCTGGTGCTGATCAGGTGTAGGCGGGCTGAGGAAAGGGAAGAGGAAACAGTGCCAGTGGTTTCAGAGCGTAAAGAGAAACATTGGGGAAGGGCAGGGAATTCAGAGCATTCAGAAAATCGCCTACAGAGCTCAGTTTGTGTGCTGTGAGTAAAAGGAAAATCATGAAGATTGGCTTTGTTCAGAGGATATGACTTTTTTCTAGTCAAGCCATGTTTACCTTCAGCAAAAACGAGTGCATTGAAGTACTTAAACAGAATTTGCATTACTAGAGCTACTTGCATTTATTTTAGTATTTCAGACTAGGATGGTTGCCTTGAAAAGCTGCTTTGATTTAAAGCTTTAAATGAACCTGAAGATACTATATAATTTATAAGATATCTAACACTGTATTTAAAAGGGTCAGATCTTATCATTTTTTGCGCGTAAAGCATGAAAACACTGATAAAAAACACTTCAGAAAATCTTTGTAGAAAAAAATATAGGCAGAAATGTGTTAATATTCATTGGAGGAAAATATATGAGGTCAGGACAGAACATATGTCCGCTAAATAACTATGCCCGACATACCTGCTTGACCCAGGGACACCCCCCACCCCAATTTCCTTACCCATGAAGCATATTCATTGAGATGAAAGGAAACAGAATTTGATATAAAATTTTTACATTTATATTCCATTCCCACCATTTTTCAGATTTTCAGGCCACTGTATATTTGCAGTAGGAAACCAGAATTAGACCCTAAAAGATACTACCTGAGTCATCACCTACTTCCTGGAAATTACGGTACTTTAGCACCTCTTATAATGAGCCTTTTATTCGTTTCTTATTTCTAAATCAGAATTATTATGAGTTGAATCTACACCATTTATCCTACTATAGACCACAGCTTGTGTGCAAAATGTGTACATTCTTAAAAACATACATTATTTACCCTTGGAGATGTTACAGTCTATTGATCAAATCCATATTTAGGCACTTGGATTTGACTTGATAAGCCATAACGACCCCTTTGGAGGTGTTACGGTCTGCTGTATTTAGGGACTGTTAAATATGTGGATTATTGACACAATAGAGTGTAACAACTCCTCTGGAGCTGCTACGCTTCATCATTTATATGAAGGCACTGCACATGCGTGCAGACCTGGCCTGAGAAAAACACTTCAGGAAGTCTTTGTAGAAAAACTTACTAGTCATGCATAATCTCCTTTTGACTGCCTGCAGATCTGCAATGACTCCCTCATTGTATTACTTTTTTCTAAATGCAAGAAGTACTGGATTATGTTGCCAGCAGTTTCTTACCAGCTTTTTTCTTGCCGTATTTTCAGTATTGTAGACAGAACAACTGCAGAGGCAGGAGGAGGCAGTGTCTTTTCTGCAAGTGCCAGAATCACTGAGAGAAGCACCAGCTATCCTTGTTCCTAGTCATTTCTCAACTCAGTTAAAAAAAAAAAACAAAACCACAGTTAAGAAAATACTTTTCCTACATTCTATCATCTTTTCTCCTTTTAGTGTAAATACTTACGATTATCCTTAAATTTTGAACATGAAAAGATTGGTCGTAAGGGCCTTGTGGATTTTTATAAATCATAAGTAAGTGGTTTAGAGATGAAGAACCGATCTAGTCTCTTTGCTCTCACCTTTTAAGAAAATCTTCCTATAGCCTTTTTTTTTCTTTAGTTACTTGTAGAAGAATTGTTAGTCATAACTGGTAAATAAGAGGTCAATACTTATATTTCAATCTACTGGGAAATAGCCAACAGAAACTGTAAGCTTATTCAATTAAATCGTTACTTCTGTTGGTTAACTCTTAATTCTACTTGTAATTAAAGGGCAAATACCTCTCAGTCAGGCCAAATAAATGGATAGCAGTATCAATAGCAAAGGAGTAGTTTTGCAAAGTTGTTACTTTTATTATGGTATTGTCTTGAGAGTCTTTGTTCTCACTTGCGATTTAAAAATTAGAGAAAAAAATCAGAAATTCTGTACTCACCTGCAATTTAAAGAAGGACCCTCCCCAGATAGTGTGTATTTAAGTTTAAATTTAATTTCAGTTTACATATATATTTCTAAATTCTATAGTGGAAAATCTGGAACTGTACAGAGAGAAAAAGAACGACACTGATTTAGTTAAGGCGCTGCTGGTGTGGTCTCACTTTCTTGCAAGAATATAGGCAATTTATTCCACTCGGTGGGTGTGTATTCCATCTGTCTAATGGAGACTTACTTCCACAAAGAGACACTGCAACGGGGGAACTGTTTTCCTGAATAGGGCATTCGGCTCAGCCGGCGTGCCTTCCCTGGGGAGGTTCGGAGACCTAGAAGGTATCCCCACGTTGCCCGGAGAGAGCCCCCTTACAGGCCCACCCTTTTATAGCAGATAAATGACTTGTCAAAGTTAAATGCCCAGAATTGGGAAAACTTTAAAATACAAATCCCAGTGGTCCTCATAATTCTTACATTGCGAATGTCCTTTGTACTTTATGGTCAATTTGGCCAATTTAGTAATCTGCTTGTGGCTCCAAGTAACTTATAAGGAAAGATATTTTATATTGGGTGTTAACTTCCTAAGGCCATGTTTGGGCACTTTAATATAATTTTCCTCATTTTTAATAATGTTGACTGCCCAGTATTTCTGCTGAAAGCCTATTTAGTGGCTCATGCTTTGAAATCCATAATTTTTATGTTAGGTGTATGAACATGGATTTGGATCTAAGCTCACTAGTTTGAAAATCCTGTGCCACTAAATTTTGTTCTAAAAATTTTATGTAAAAAAAGAAAGAAACTAAATATAAAAATACTTTTTTAAATTTTTTTGGAAACTCCTGTATTTTGCAATTTCCTTTTTTAGGCTTAGTGTTTATCCTAGCCAGATGAAAAATATGCCTTCATTTTATATTAAAGTTTCCTTAGTAATTTTGAAAGAAAATGATTAGTGACTCAAACAAAAGTTTTCTTAAATACCTGTGTTGTAGGAGCCTGCATCCCACTGAGATAGCTCTGAAAACCTTAGACAGACAAGTGGCTTTGTGAGTGTCTATATAGCAGTTGTCTGTTTTCAGTGAAATTCAGTAGCTTTGTATCCTTCTCCAGCATTTTTACGATTATTTGGGCCATTCAGAATTTCAGCTGATGTAATACTGCCCCCTTTTATTAGAAACGGAAAACATGCTGGACTTCAAATACATAGCTTTGTAGCTGGAAAAATTCTGTTTATTTATGCTGTTGGTTTCAATATTTGAATTTGCATGATGAGATAAGGCATGAAATCAATACTATTTTATAACAATAAGTGAAAAAACCCATAACAATACTGAGCAACTTTTTTAGCAGGGTGTATTGTGTGTGTTATGACTGGACTTCCTAGGCAGCATATCACCCCAGGGAGTTCCCTGTTTTTTTCCTGAGATGTGCAAGGTGTTGGTGAACGGGGATTGTAGCGTTTATATGAATTTCATTGTCATACGTGCTTGCATTGGTTTTCTTAAGCAGTATATTTATAGGATAACAGTAGGCACAATGGACCTTGGTTTTTGCTTTTTATTTTTCTATTCTGAGGCCTGATTGGGAATTAGATGCATCTTCGAATAGCTGAATGATTTTAATATCCCTCAGACGTGCAGAAGTGTTGCAGTGAATTTATCTTTACGATTAGAACTTTAAAATGCATTTTAAATGAAATTCAAAACAGAGCTTCTTGGGAAAAAAAAGTGATCCCTGAGTCTCCAGCCATGTCTTTTTAAGAGAAATGTTTCTATTATAAACAAAAAAAATCTGACTTTTGATATAGCACTGAGGTCCGCACTGCATCGCTAGCTTTTGTAGGTGTCACAGGAAATAAAATCAGCCTTAGAAATTGTACCTATACCTATATTATGGAAATATTTTACTTGCTCTCTAACTGCGTGTTCAGGGAGGAAGGTGATGGAAGTTGTAACTGCAGATGCACAGAAGGGCCAAGTGCAGCCATAGCACTGTACTCAGATTATTGTAAGAGTTAGGAGAGGAAAATGCCATTGCGCACATTAGCCTCTCTATAAGAACATAGCTCCATTATCAAGGCCAGCTTTATAATGGGAACCAGGTGCAGAAGGTTGTGGGTATGAAATCTTGTCAAGTCTGTTCCTCAGACCCGAGAGTGAGAAATATTCAAGCTGAACATGAAATGTTAGTTTTCCCTGTCTGTACATAACATTGTGATTCAGTCTTTAATTGATCACATACTATTACTCAAATGCTGCTACTATTTACACCTAAATATTTATACTCATGCCTGCTAATATACCTACTGACATTTTTTTCAGATTTACTTTTCTATGGTATATGCAGACAGACAAAATATAATGTATTTGCAATTTACACATTAAAAGTACACGTTCACTCAAACAGTGGAATTGACAGTGAAAAGACACAAAGAAACACTGCAAAATCCCTGGCATATATAGGTCACCTAAATTGCAGATAAGTTGTCTTTGGCACTAACCTACTATGGCTCCAGATTTGCACCTAGGGAAGGATTTGCTATGCAGACCCTTACTTTTCAGCCTTTTGCTCAATTGTCTTACTTTCCAGAATCGTTTCGACAAAGTTGGTAGTTTGTGCATTCGTGATCCAGTATATTAAAAATGCAGTTAAATGCTTAGTCCCCCAAATTTTATGGAGGATGGTTTAAAATAAAATCTAAATTATTTGTCTATTGGTTAAATTATCAAAATCAATTAATGAAGTGAAAAGAATGCAAACCTTGGAAGGTCTGTTTCACTGAAACTGTATTGGACAATATTTCATTAAAAATAGTTTGACCAGTTCAGCAGTGATGTACAAATGTAAGAAAATGCACCTAAACATAACGAACGTATATGAAACTCTATTATTTGAATATGTTTATACATTATATATTGATGGAACTTCCTGTATTAGGTAAAATTTTCAGTTTTTTGTTCTTCCAGTTCGGTGGCAAAGGCCTTTCACAGTAAAATATTGTTTTCAGGAAAAGAAACCCGCACATTCTTTTGCTATTAATTGCTACTTTTACATTTGAATATTGGCTAATAGAGTTTTCGCCACTACTTGTGCTTAACAGTATCTTTGGATGGTGGCTGAGCACAACTGTGTTCTTTTGATTTCTATTGTCAGGGCTAGTTGAAGGGCTGCCAAGCTGCAGGTTTAAAACCTTATTAATAATAATGATGATGGTGATGATGATTGTAGTAATAATAATAATAATAAGAAGAAGAAGTGTTTGGCCACTTTCTTCTGTCTCCTTTCCCGCACAAGAAAAAATGCAGAATACACTGCTTTTTCCACTCACGTGGGGTATTTCCTGTAGAAAGGATAAAAGCTTTGTCCTGTTTTGGTCTTCTCCCTTAAATCTTGGAGCAGCAAAAAATCCCAAAGGGGCAGAATTAGATTAAGATGGGTCCCGAAGGTGAATGTTAAAAGATTTGCACAAACCAGTGAGGATAATTTTTCCCAGAGGATGATGTTCTGCCATAAAGGATTGTGTCTTTGTGATGACTGTAACAGCATAATGGTTATATCTTCTTAGGCACAATCCATTTCCTAAGCTATTCAAGAGAGTTTGCAGACATACAATAGAGTGAAATGTATTCCATGTTTTTATTATGTTTCTCCAAAAAAGAATAAAGATAGGTTGAGAATTACTATTTGAACATTAATTCTCTGGGACAGAAATATATTCATTGATTTTAATTGTGGGTCAGAATGAGAGCTGCAGAATCCTATCATATCACTTCTCCAGTTGTCCTGAGAACTACCAAATAGATTTGCATATTATTTCACACTTAGATACAAGCACCGACACCCACAAAAGTTACTGCCATTTATTTCCAGGCTCTTTCTTTGTATTCCTTTAATAAATGCACAATACTACATGCATTACCAATGTAACTCCATTAATTGCAATAGATTAAGTACAGGATGGATAAATTGGGATTACTTTGCCTGATACTTCATTACTTTCTAAAATTAAAGATGTCTCCTGTTTCTCAGGTATCATTAGGCTGCATCAATAGGTATGACAAATTGAAGTACACTCGTTGTTGTTGTAGGATATTTACTCAGCTGCCTGTTTGTGAGTTTATATTCTACTTTGTGCAGGCTTAACTGTTTTGCTTCAAATAAAAGAATAAGCATTAGCAGGTAAAATTGTCTTCTTTCATCTCATGAAAAGACTTGAGCAAACAATGCAAAACGGTATTTGCAAATGTTTGTTTGAAATCTGATTAATGGAATTTGGCCATGCTTATTCCTTCCTTTGTTTTCTTTTCACAAATATTCATGCAAACGGATTTTTATTTCTATGGGTGTATTTGCATATGAACATGGACATTTGTGCACAATTACAGACATTTGCTGTTTATGCCCAAATTGCTCACCCCCGCTCATAAAAACGGAGGCTTTGATTCAGCACCCACTCCAAACTCTGTGCTGACCGAATGAGGAAGGCAGGAGCAGGGAGCTCGTCCAGCCCCGATACAGTGCTGAGGTTAATTACAGATCTTTGCAGAGGCTCTGTGATCTCTGCGACAGTTTAACCTAGGGATCTTGCAGACCTTGCTACACTGTGTCCCACCGCTGCCATCTTTTTCCTTCCTATGCTGTGCAGGAGGCAGGTTCATCTCTTTTTCTATGGCAATGAAGGTAATGGGTGCAGGAGCCGATAGCTACAAGTAAAGACTTTCTACTCCCTAGGAGGTCTTCTGGCTGAGGGAATTCCCAGATGCTCTTTCCAGGTAGTTTAAGGCAATGTTAAGCTATTATCATGAAGTGAGACATCAAAAACAATGTAATTTGTCTTAGGTGACCAACTAGAGCATAAATCACAAGTAGCAAACTATTAAGCGTTTAAGTGAATAGTTCATGCATAACTCATAAGTTAGACTGTTTGAACACTTACGAGTTACTCATACATGTATAGAAACTGCTGATCCTCCAGGGATAGTTTGAAAAGATAAGAAAGACTCTATTTGTTGGATAAATAGTTTGCTGGGCATAGCTTGTCCATCTGTAGTCACGTAACGCTAATGCTATAAACAGGCCTATCTCAATTGGAAATGTGTAACAGGGTAATAAATGATCTTCAGCATCAGATTACTTGTACTAAAATCATGCTCAAGTCATAGTACGCTGTTATAACACTGTTTAAAACCTAAAGTATGCCTAACCCACAAGCTGAAATTGCCCAGCTTACATCCTGAAAATCTACAGACAACATTAATTTCTCAGTATTTCACTTTTATGCCTGTGGCCTCTAACATGTTGCAAATGCCTCTGTAAGAAAGGCTGGAAAAACAGATCAAATTTCCGTTCTCTGCCACGTGCTGACATTCAGTAACTGAGGGAGAACACTGAGACAAGGTTTTGGAGAGATCTCCTCTTCACCTCCACCCGGTCTAAAGCAGTTTGTTAAACAGCCAGGAAGAGAAGTGGACACTTGTGGTTTAATGTCAGACCTGTGTTGCTCATGTAGGCTGTGTGCGTGCTTGCACTGTTACCCTGCAAAAACCTTCTTGAGATAACAGGCAATGGATGCATTCTTATCTCACTGCCATTTTCTTTGCATCCCAGAGTTAAATTGCTAAGTGACAATTTCATTATATGGCTACTCTTCACATGAACTATCTTTTAAGATTGATTGATTGATTGATTGATTCTTGCTTAGCGCATCCTACTTGTACATGCTAGTTTCCTTCCATTTCTAAAGCACAGGAACGCTCTTTGCTGCATTTCAGAAGCCAGCACAAATGGGAGCCATCACGGGGAGGATGTGCATTAGAACGGTACACAAAGTGAGTCGATGACACATCAGGTGCTGTAAAAATTCCTGTTCTGTCAAGGGTTGCCAAAACATATTCAGTTGCCAGCTCCTTGCCAGAACTCTGCTCCTTGCCTGATGCCAGTCAATCGCTTTGAATGCTCATGAATAAGATTAGGTTGGCTGGCTGCGCTCTTCCTCCCAAGGGATTCCCCTTTATCAAGGGATTACCTGCATGCTATTCTTTGCATAAATCCTGTGTTTTGTTCTCCAGTATCGCACTACTGATCACAGTATGTGATGGCTGTTAAACATCTTATTAATGAAGTATGTCAGCTACTTGTTTCCTTTCGAAAAATCACTCAAAACTTAAAAACCCAAAAAAGAGATTGTCCTGCAAAGTGTTGCTCCCAACCTCTTTCTCCCAAACTTTAATTTTTCTTTCTTTTTGTAAGGAAGGGGCTGAGTTAAATTTAGTACAATTTTGGTTTCCAAGAGAAAATGTTTAGGTGAATATTTTCCTCAATATTCACAGTTGTAGATGACAATATATGGACTAGGATACCTACCACTAATCAGCATACCCTGCCGTGTGGGATTTTTGTTCCATTCAGTGCAAAAGCCATCTGTAGTTTTTCAGTATATACTCACCACTGTGGACAGGTGAATGGAATGAACTGCAGTATGGGAAACTTGTACTGAATATGTGAATTATCCTCAAAGGAAAGGAGAGCAAGTGTACTGTTTGCTTAGTCAGTGTATCAAGTGATTTCCCTTTATCTCCATCCACACCATGTTTCCGTAGCTACCTGGGAATGTTTGTTTTGAGAACATATGGAATCCAGGAAAGGGGGAAAAAGGCACCCAGATTTCCTTTTCAGGACCCCTTTTAAGCTGTTCTAACGTACTGCATTTGCTGTGTTCAGGATGGATTTCAGCACACGTGCCTCTCTGAATCAGGACCCACATTGCTTTTTCATTCTCCAGCTATTCTGAGATTCCCATGCCTGTGATATCAGGAGTGCTCCTGATGTGATGCAAATTATGGTTTAGGTGCAGGAAGTCTCTCTCATTCTCTTTTCCTGAGAGATGGGGAGATTTTCCTGCAGTGGGAAAGGAGACCTAGGGGTCTCCTTTCCTTTTGCCCCCAGTGCTGCTCTTCTCTGCTGCTTACCTTCGTTGTGCTTTTGGGACTTTTCTAAATGTTGTTTCTCATCAAAACAGAACCTCTGCATATTCCTGTTGTGTATGAGATCTTCATTAGTTAATAAAACAGCACACAATTTTCACAGTAGAATTCCCATTAATATCTTACGTGGTAAAAAGTGAATATTACTCTTTCACATGTTTTTGCTGTTTAGTGGATACGTTCTGTATACAACTGCGTTCTTCTTGTCTCTACATCTGCCTTTGAATTGAGTTCACAACTAAGCTGAATGATGAACATTTTCCATAAACAAAATACACAATTTATCACATTTTTGATTGATTGGAGGTAGCAAAGGAATAGAGAAAAAATTGAAAACTGCACCGCAAGTTAATCAGTTGTATTGTTTTTCTTTAATATTTCTATTTTGTTGGTAATGAAAGAACTCGTTTAGGATCAGACCCTTTTAGGCTGTGCTTTGAACCAAACTAAAGCAGGTGTAGTTCCTAACATGAAGTTTTTGATGGATTTTTAAAGGTAAGAGCTAAGCAAGTTTACATGCTGCACCTCCTATGCAAAGAGGTTCTCCGCGCCCTTTCTCTACCCCTGCCCCTACGTTTTGGTGCCCTGGGCTGCAGCTCACTGCACCCTTAAAACATCACTACTGGGACAACTCTGCTGAAAAAGTGACATGACATGTCCTTGAAAGCAACCCCCCTTCCTTTAAGCTGAGACATCTCTCAGTGTTTGCAGCATGACCCCATGAACGGCAGAATCCAAACAGTTAAAGGGCTGTGGGCTGTGAGCGTTGGGAGCAAGCCGTTTGGAGGGCGAGGGACGGGACAGAGCTTCGGCAGCGCAGAGAGCGCCAGTGGAAGCTCGCTTTGAATGTGACACAACTCGCCATAGGGAATAAGAGCAAGGGAGAAGCGCAGATGGGAATATAAGATCCTACAGTTAGAGAGAACGGTGGATATGCAACCTGATTGCTCCAGAGTATATAGTTCTTCCTTCCTTTTGGCATCATCCCTTTCAGTTCTCCCAATATATAATCATTTGAAATTCCTCTTATGTCTCTGTTTCTAAACCCTGAGAAGAGGCAAACCTGAGCCTTGCTGTTTGCATTCTGCTGATATCAAAGGCTCCTATCCCGCTGGGGCCCGTAGCCATAGGGGAGGCTTGAGGGAGGGGGAAGAGATGTTTTTACTGTTTCTTAGCTGCTCCACCAGATCGGCAGCTGCGGAGGGGAGAGGGAGCACACAGTGGATATCAAGGTTCAAACTGGAGCCTGGGACGCGAGT
Organism: Dromaius novaehollandiae; assembly: GCF_036370855.1. Taxonomy (NCBI): domain Eukaryota; kingdom Metazoa; phylum Chordata; class Aves; order Casuariiformes; family Dromaiidae; genus Dromaius; species Dromaius novaehollandiae. The sequence goes on along the minus strand of NC_088102.1, from coordinate 63,787,296 downwards.
GATTCCCGAGCTGGGCTGGTCCCGTTGCTTGTCACTGCCTCTCGTGGCCTGCGTGGCAGCGGGGCTGGCGCTGGCGCTGGCACTGGCTGGCGGCTGGGAGCACCCATCTTCTCAGGCCTCCGGGAGCCTCCCCGACAGCTGCGTTTTCAGCATACGGCAGCAGAAGGTCGCACCGTTGGCACAACTTCTGTCCCATTTAGCTAGCTGTAGAAGGGTATCTTTCTTTATATTTAAAATCTGCGTTGCAGGTTTACAGGAAGTACTTATTTATTCTTCAAATTAGCTGAGCAGGAGAATTAGCTAAACAGAGATGGATTTAGAAATCAGCACAATGCAGCAAGATTTAAAAAAAGTGTGAATTAATGAATTTCAGACTGCTTTTCATAAACTAGTTTTTCAGAAGTCATCTGTGAAGGCTCGTATAAAGATTTTTTAAAGGTAAGCTAATGGAATGGAGAAAAAGTTTAAAATTATCTACTGGGGCTGTTGCAGGGGATATTAAATATTGATTTATCTTGAAGTAAGACTCAAACTAAAGAGTGAGGCTTGTAGTCAGATCAATTTATCTGGAATACAAACTGTATGGCTCTATTTAGTACAATGTCAACATGAATCTTAAAATAAGTGGATGTGTAAGGGTGAGCAGTTAATCTAAATCAATTGGCTCTCCAAATCTTCAATTAAAAAGAATATCTTAACAGTTCAAACTGAACTGCTCCTAAATGTTTCAGGTGGTTTATATTAAAAAAATACTTCATTTAGTCAGCTTATACTATACCATAACCCTCTCCTGTGCATCATGTTGCAACTAGGAACAAAAATCCACAGTCCAAGGCTTATCCAAATCTTAAGTTTTTAACACTCCAAACTCTCTTGAAAACCCCATGTAAATCGTTCAAGTAATCTGGCAAATAACACTGTAAGCAATTTTCTGCTACTTGCCACTGGTACTGCACTGCCAAGCTTTTGGTCGTAATATAAAAGTTGGCTCAGATTGTACTTAACCAACTAAAACTGATTATGTTCCCTTTTCAGACATAAATAGATGCCAGCATGCCAACTAGTGGTATTGGCTAAAATATTTTTCAGTATGTATAAGTGTGCATATGTCTATAGTAGGAAATCCTTTATCCAAGTGTGACATCAAAGCTGTACTTCCCAGATAATTTAAGTGTTACATTTGCTTTTGTTTGTACTGTTTTCTTTAAACATATTCATTAGACAACAGCAGAGCCTTTAATGTTCCATGACTGAAAAATCCATCAAACAGATTTATAGCTGAGGCAGCGTGGCATAACAGCTAGTGGACTGGCCTAATGTTCAGAAGTCCCAGGTTCAGTTCTCGGCTTAATCATTGACTTTCTGAGTGACCAGAAGGTAATAATTTCCCCTCTCTCTGCCTCTGCAGACACTGATACCGACTTCTTTTCTTAGCTGATTTGGATACTACTGTTGCACTGTGGTAGCTATTATGATTGTCTGCATATGTAACAGTAAAAAGCTCCAAAATATTCATTGCTTCCACAGGACAGTAATGTTCTCTTTCATGCAAGGCATAGCTACAAAATATGAACACAGCTATAAAATATACGTGTATACAAAAGAGCAAGGAAGGTATGAGACAGCAAACTTTCATTCACAGATTATCTGTGTCCACGTGGTAGCAAATATCTTCCACTGGCATGAGGTGCTGGGATTTTCCTTCAGTGACTCACATGAACTCTTCCATATATGTCATCTAGAGCGGATGAGGAGAGGGGAAAAGGGAGAAAGAATTCATTTTAAATGAGGAGAGATGTGCATAGGACCCCGTCTACGCTTCGGCTGAAAACAAGGTAAAAATAGGTCTTAAGGGGGACAGAAGTGGTTCGTATGCTCTGTGGGTGAAACCACTACTTCTGAAACTCCCATCCAAGATTGTTTGTTAAGATAGAAGAGCATTTTCTGAATTGTCATTGTTGCATTGAGCTGAAGAGTACTTTATTAGACATCTTCTATGGGAAATTTGAAGCAAGCTTTTCATGCTAAAAACAAATCAAGATTTACAAAATCATTCCAGTTTAAATGAAAAGCTAGAGAATGGATTTTTGCCAGTAGCATCAGCTATAGATGACTAGCAGTTTTGTCTTTGTATATTGCAGCAGTAAAACCACATAATTTTTTCAGCCTGTAGGTACTCATTTTGCATTTAAGATGGTTTCAGGTGTAAGGTTTCCTAGACTCTGCATGAAAAAAATGCATAGCCTTCAGTTACCCTTATAAAATACCTTCTCTCTTACATTATTTTGATTTGTACTTTCTGCATGGAAGGGTTACCCCTTCCTTCAGAGGTGAATCTCTCCCAGGTCCCAGGAAGTGCGTATCTGCCTGCATTTACATGTCAGATGTAGAATCTATCCTCCTTTATCAGTTTCTTACCTTTTTTGTTTTGATAAATCTATAGTGTTCATAAATCTAGTTTGGGCTATTTTCCCCTTGAGTACAAATTTTTAAAACAGAATTTATAAGCAACTTAGTTCTGATTGTATTAGAGAGATAAGTACATAATTATAGCCATTAAGTAACTATAGCCATTTCACTTGCTTGATAGTTGTTCCTTTGCCTTCTGCTTGGTCATTCTTAATGCAAAAGCTTGTCCACTTGCATAAATCCTTACAGAACCATGTCCTTGGTTTTCTACTGTTTTATTCCTAAACAAGAATACTTCTTCACACAAGGTGGCCATCAGCCTACCTGACTCAAAGGCGAGTGTGCCCTTTGCCTGACTTCTGCTTGAAAGAGAGAGAAGAGTTTCCTTCCAAAAAGAAGGAAAAGGTATCTTTATTAGCCTGGAAAAAAGTTATTTAGTTTTTATTCTCAGATTCAGCATGAACCTGGAAGAGCTAAACACTTTGGCCCTGACTCAGTGGAGTGCATTGGTCCGTGCTTAATATAAGCATTCCCATGGAGTATAGTAATATCTATCTGTGTGCTTGGGCACTCTGTTGGAATGGAGGAAAAGTGCTCAACACCTGACAAGACTGAGGCCTCTATGAGGCAGCATGGGTTTGCAACTTACTGGCTTTTTTTCTGTTGAATTAAGATTAAAGACAGGAGCTAGTTGAGGGGTACATCTGTATCATCACAAGCATTATGTACATCATACTTGATATTGTAATCATGCAAACAGTAATCTTGCTTTCCTGACATAAACAGTAAGCAGCACATTTTCCTGAGACTGAAATAATCAGAGAAAAACATGGCAGTGATGGGGGTACAAGAGGCAAAACACTGCATAATGATGTTATTATCATTGTTCCATTGTCACCCATCTTTATTCTTTAGTGATCTGTTTCTTTTCTCTCTGTACGTAACAAAAAATGCCTGAGTATAAATAGAGTAATAGCAGCAATCAAAAAATGCATTCTTGAAAAAAAATACTTAAAAATGCTGCAAAATGAAAAAATCAGGTTGATAAATACAGAAAAAGCCTATTTATTCTATATATGCATGGTATGCAATTATATATTTACACACTGCACCAGGCAAGGCATATACTTGAACACAGTAGCATTTGGTGGGTTTTCGTTAACTGCCTTGATTGCATTTATAATGCTAAATATGAATATGAACATTTAAGACCCAAGTGTGTTTTGCATCATTAATTCAAACTGCTGCAGGTATCTTCTGAAAATGGGGTGGAACACCCATGTCAAGGGGCCTCCATTGCTTATCGAGATGAACGGTAGGGGAAGGTATCCCAGGTATCCCATACAGAATATCTGAGGTAGACAGCTGCCGTTCCAAGGCCCTGGCATTATTTACCCTACTGGAAGCACTGGAATCTATGCTTATAAAATACAACACTATTCGTGTTCAAAGATTTCTGTAACAAAATACATAAAACTCAGGTTCAGATTTTTCCCTAAACTTTAGTTCTTTAATTTTCAAAATTTTTGAAATAGTCAAAATAGTTGTTTTTAAACCCTTATAACTATTTCCTACATCTAGAGTAGGAAAAGTGAACTTACTGCAATATGCTGGCTGATTATTGCCTTATGTAGTTCATTTTTATCATAGTTTTTCCAGTATTGTTTCATTATGTCACAAAATCTGATGTGTGCCTATCATAAGGCACACTTGAAATGATGGAACTAAGGTATCTGTGAGAACATCAGCTGTGAGTCTCTTAGCTTTTGTAAGTTAAAAATTCAACATGTCTACGTGTGTCTGTTTGCATGCACTTGTATGTTTGCATGCACTTGTATGCTATATTGTTTGAAGCCATCAGCTTAGTTCTTAAGAAGCTTGACCAGCGGCATGTGTGTGTGTGTCCTGACTTCTTTCAAATCTCTCTCCTCCCAAACTCGTGTGGAGGGCAGCTGAATTTGCTTTGTGCTGTTGAGGTTTGCAGAACACCGCAATGAAATCGAAATTGGTGACTTTTTTTCTTCCCTATTTTTTTTCCCCTTCCAAAAAAATTGTTGTGCTGTGCTGAACCTAGAATAGTTTAGCTGGTTGTTATATTGCTGTGGCTTCTTGCTGAAGTTGTGTTTCCAGCCTGGAATATTTTACTAGATGATTAAGAGAAAAGGAGATTCACGGATTTGAGAATAGTAACCAGATCTCTGATCTCCTAAATTCTGTCCTAATTCTCATGAATGACGATACTTTTAATGAAATTCAGTCACAAACAGAAAAGTTTGGGGAAGTATGCACAGATGTGTGTACAGAGTCATGGCATTAAGTCTACACTTTGGAAAGATACTTCTGTATACTTTTATGTCATTTCCATTTAGGCATTTTATTCAAATACTTGGAGAAAGTGAGGCCTTTGCTGACAAGGTCCAAACATCTGCTAAATTCAACTGAACTATAGCAAAATGTGTATTTTTTTTCCTCTGTAGTGTCTAGTCTCTTACAGAAAAACAGCTTGTTTTTGCCGAGTCCCTATGAATTTACCTTGTAAGTAAACAGCAGTTTGAATGGCTGTTCAGAAGGTCCAAGAGTAACAACTGCATTGCTTGCCCAGTCAGCTTAAGGCACAGAAAGAGCAATCCTGCTGTTTCCTAGCAGAACTGTATGCCAATTATCATTTGTGTCTAGTTTTGTCTGTCTCTCAAAAAGGCACATAGATGTGTATAGTTAAAAGAAAATGTGTTTTTTGAAGGGTTGCATTCAGATTCTTTATAGTAACAAGGTACACAGATTTGGTCTATATCATTTACCAGTTCTCCCTTAAATCCAGTGAGCAACATCTGATGTTATAAAAGAAAATTAACTTCTCTCCCTAGAAGGCTCCCAGTTAATCATCTGTGGATGTTGGTCAGGAGGGAAGGGAGCCGCAGAGAGAAAGAGGGAATTTCTCTTCGACCCTGACAGGAGAGCAGCTTACACCCTGGAACATGAGATTTGATTATCTTAGCATGTGTTACTACAAATGTTATTAACAGTCATAAAATTATCCAGCTCTTTAAAAACAAGTGACAGCCCAGGCTTTGGACTCTTTCTGACCCCTAGTGAATTCTGCAGCCTTGTTATGCAGAGTTTAAAATAGTGACTCCTTTTGTTTGCTTTTCATTTACCACTTGTTAATTTAATTGATTGTCCCTTTGTTTTCTCAGGGACTGGTGACTTACCATCAGTCTAAGGTAGGATTCCACAGTTTGTCTGATTTTTTTTTCAATAAAAAAATCTGTACATTTTGGTCGATGTGTAACTGTACTGTTAGACTGCTGTATGAATTTGCCGCTGAAACAAAGAGTTAATCTGCAAGTTCTCCGATACTGCCATGCATCATGCCTTTGTGCATGAATAAAAAGTTGGAAACCGCATGAAAGCAGTAGTTGGGTTACCACACAACTGGATATGCTTAAGTCTGAACGCTTCATAACTCTAACTACTGGGGAGTTGCAAACTTATAAATAACCTTGCAATTGGTTAAAACCATATTAAAACCATATGAACAAAGTCATAAAGCATTTGGTTAAGGGGGCTCAGTAAGTGCAGTAATCCTGTTGAAAGTAATCTAACCAGGGCAGATCCATAGCTTAGGAGTGCCTGCAAGTGTGGCAATACTTAAGGCTATGTCAATAGTTTATGTGTAGGAGGGCATAAGATGCTATTTAGGTGGACAGATTTGCTATCTGTTCTTTTTGTCTCCAAAAATATGTTTTAAATCTATACACTGTTATTTTTAAGGCAATCCTCATTGTACTGAAGTCTGTTAACATATTAGTGTGTGCCACATGCTACCAGTGATCAGGGGGTTCGTCTAAATGCTTCTTATTAGTGTTCAGAGCTCAGGATGGCTACCGCTCCCTCGAACCAGGGGTCACAATCATCTGAGCCTCAGAAGCCAGATTTCCAAAATAGTTGGCTAAAAAAAAGGTATTTAAAAGTAGGCAGTCTATGTTTGCGTTTATTTATCTGAGGAGCTTTTAGCATTTAGTGCTTCTGTTTTCAAACTTTTTTACAAACACTTTAAATTTTAGTGAAATTGAGATTGCCAGGTTTGACTGCAGAGTCTGGGTCTTAAAGAAGAACGCCCCATATCATGACAATGCCTATGAAATGCTGGTAGTCAACAGCTTCAGAGTATTTTCTGCTTGTGATGGTCCTGCGCATGTCATGCTGTCACATGGAAGCCAGCTGAGGCTTGCCAGTTAGGCAAAGTAATGTTAGGATAAATTTCCTCATGACTGTTTTTAATCTCTTACTTTTCAGTTATGCTGGAAGACAGAATAATATATTTAAAAGGGGACCTGATGGCTTCTCTCTCTCCCTGTCTTTTCAAGCAGGCTGTTTGTTCTGGGCCACTGTTATTTAATACAAATCTATAGTCTGCAGAAGGGATACTATTCTCTTCTCTATGTTCTCAGGCAAAGGTAGTAGTGGAGCACTCTATGAACAATATTGGGGCCTTCAAAAGCAGAAGATGGCAGTGGGTTGGAGGGAAAATTCACTGAATTGTCCCTCTTCATCTGCTTCTTGGGATTATACTCTGATATCAGTGAAATTATTGGATTTAGGTATTTCACCTACATAAAAAATAAAATAAGGTCAGGATGCATCAACATCACAGAAATTGGCTTATCATTCATTCATCCAGTCTGAAAATCAGTGGTTGGAAAAGACACATTTTATATCTTGTAATGTCTTAAAATATCAGCATTTCTACGATAAGCTTACCTACTTTGCTAATTTAATTTCTCAGGTTTATTGGAGCAACTCCTACTGCTCTGATGTTGAAAACAAGTTCTAGATATTCACCCTGAAGTTCTACAAAATGAAAAGCCTTTCTATGAGGCTGCTTTTCTTTTAGTTATAGCAATAGTGCGACTATTGTGTTTATCTACTTTGCCATCCAAAGAATTCCAGCAGTTGCATGCCTGCACACCAGGAGGATGATTGACATTGTTGTAATAAGGTTAATGTTTAAATTTCCCACCCATAATAACTAAAATATCCAAAGATAAGGCTGAAAGTCAATTTGTAATTATCCTCGCTGTGCCAAGATGTTGCAAAAGATTCTAAGCAGAGGGTAATTTACCTTTTCAGTCCTAGCTGTTGAAAAGTAGAAAGAAGAAGATGAGAAGTTTGGGACATTTGTATCTTGACTTTCGAGGACAAAAACGGTCTTATGGTTCTTCCTTATTCAAATTGTGAATATTTTTCTTTGTGTTTTGCTTAAAACGTCCTTCGGATGTTTTGGATATAGGAATTTTTTTGCTTGTTGTTTTCCTGTCCGTGGTAGGTAAATGGAATAGGTCACATTTACAAATAAGCTGCTAGAACATTCATTAGGAAATAACTCTGTTGAAATTTATTTTATACATAAAGACATGTGATAATTATTTATAGTCATTCTAACTGAAGTACTGTCCTCCAAAGAAATAATATCCCTTCCGGCATATGCTCTGTGGCTTCTGTGAATGACCCATATTAACTCAGTTTCTAGAAACTGACTCTTTAAATGAGTGTTGGTAACTGCTTCCAAGCTAGACTATTAAAATAAAAGGTATTACATCATTGTCCAAACATGTCTATTTAAATAAAATGTATTTGTTTGCAAAATATATATATATATATATTAAATCTTTCACACAGCGATCAGCGTGCATGCCATTTTCCATTTCAGTCTAAGCATACATTTCAGATGTGGAAAAAGCAAGCATGTTGAAATAATTTGAGGCATGGGTATAGTAGGATCAGTCTTGGTAATCCAGAGGGGAGGGGTGCCCAGTGTATTATTACATTTCGTATATTATTTTTCAAGAGATGGATGCAATCAGTCATCTTCTCGCATATGGTTTGAAAAAAACTTGTCCTGCTGGCAAGTAAACTGTTATTTAAGTACACAATCCACTGTACTACAGAAACAGTTTTGCCAAACTTGTCCAAGTATTCTCACATCCTTAAAGATGGTATAAATATCATTTATAGCAAGCCGTTTACTTCAGACTATATGGAATGCCTTCCTGCTCCCCTGATCTAAGTGTCCCAGTTTGCATTATGGCCTTTATTGCTTCTGTTTGATGGAGTGATCAGTAAAAATTTAATGACACTATAAAATAATAAAAATGTCATTAATTTACCACGGATCTTGGATGCAGTGGTTGTAAAGTTACATTAATAAACAGAATATTTTTTACAACAAAAAGCATTGTTACGTGGGAACATATAAATAACACACATAAATTTAAGAGCAATTTTACTGTTAGCACACACATTATTATGGAATAGCCAATAAGTGTATAAAACATAGTATATAAAATTTTATGAAAATATACTGTGCACATCAAAAATTCAGCTTTTATCTAAGTGCAGAGAAAAGCCATTATTGTGTGCTTACTGTTTCATTGCTGTTCTCTCACAAGATCACAATTTTATATTTGTTTCTAGTCATTTGAAGTTTGCAGCTTTTTCAGGGGAAAGGGCTACTGCTTCCTTTTCCTTTTCTCCTCACTTTACTAAATCGTTCTTTTACCTTCTACACATGAAGAAAGAATTGATACTTTTGGCAAGAACATGAAGAAAAAGTTGCTAATTTAATTTAAAAAAGAAAGCCCAGGGGTTGATAGGCTTGCTTGGCGACTCTGCAAATAAGGGATAACTCCCTGGCAGTCTATCTGTCATCACTGGGGCTGCTCCATCATTGCCTGTGATAGTATGTGAATATGATGGATGCCACAGCCTTGTGGCTCGTAACATTTAACATTCATCAGCTCTCACTAACGGGGGCTTTATAATTTAAATATCTTTATTTAATATGCAACATCTACCTCATACATCATAATTTCAAAGCACTTAGAGAGCCAACAGTCCTACAAGACAGTGGAGCAGACTTCAATTTTTTCAATAACTTTAACGTTTTCTGCATGTTTGTGACTGACAACGCATAAATAAGTGCCTAATCATATCACAGAATGGAAAATTAATATTTGGCCGTAAACAAGAATTTTTTTCTTCCTGTAATTTTAAAGAAATGAGATTTTTATTGTATTTTTAACATATACAGAGTCACAAAGGATCTGAATTGTGCTGGGGAGAGCTTTCTGGTTTCAAGTGCAAACTCTCATTGACTGTGTTGGTCTAGTCATATGAAAGAAGGTTGTCAATGTCATGTCCTAAAGCCTTTTTCTGAAATTTAAATGGGAAAACTTAATATGACTGTACAGTGTAAGCTTCTGAGCCCGTATGAAAAACAGTTCAAAATAGGGATCCGGATTACTTTCTCATAGGAAGCCAAACACTTGCAGTGTCCATAGAGGTGTGCTTAATTGCAAACTCACCAAAATAGGTCTGAGAAAGTGTTTAACAGTCTGAGTTTCTATGACTGCAGGTTCAGGAGGTAGCAATATAACCAGCAGTCTATGTACACGTGTGCAAGTGTGATGCATGTGCAGGCAGCATATTTGTTAGTGTATCTATGTATAGGCATTTACTTTTAATGAAAGTGGATGGGGTTTTGTTTGTTCTTATGGGAATACCATGTACAGAATCAATCTTCCTTTCAGTCCTTGTTCATGCTGGAGAAAAGGTATAATATTAAAGGATTATTAGTTTGAACAACTAATCACTTTAGGATGAATTCAAGGCAGGGGAGCAAAGACAAATCCTATAAAAAAGTAAGGATTAGAGCCTAGTGGGATGTTCCCTCTCTAATAATAAATTACCTATGAATTTGTTATATTTTGTTGAATTTTAAAGACATCCACTAGATAAAACCATTCTTAGCATTGAGGAATATTTTTTACATTTCTTTTGAATTTGTCTAATCCCTGTACAAATATTGAATTTTTTACAATCAGTATGAAGATTATTTTCAGTAAAAAAGGAAGCAGAGAAATGACTTTAAAAGGCATTTCAAAGATTTAAATATAGTCAGCTTTGTTACAGTTTTCTATGAATTAGGAGGAGGAGGTTATTAAATAACCATAAGTACATTTCCTTTGTTTGGCAAGAGCAGGTATTTTTATGGTATAAGTGCTTTCGTTTTACTGTTCCTGAACCTTATCATGTAATTTTCTCTTTTCTCCTTCCATGTCAAAATATTGATATTCTTGGAGAAACTTTCTTTTCTTCTTCTTTTTTAACAGAATATTTTCAGTTAAATCAAAGAGAATGAATGACTAGAAAGATATTTCAAATGTGCATATTGATACGTAGCAGGGTCTGTTGATTTTTATAGCAGAAAGGTATGTCTCTTTCTAAAACACACGTAAAGACTGTTCTTCCAAGAATATTGCAGGTGCTGTGTTAACATCCTTAAGAAAAAGCTTTTAGTGCAAATATTTTGGAAGAGACAATATATGTGCCAAAAGCTGTTTTCTTAGTACTGATCTTTGTTTTTATCTCAACTGCAAATCAGTCCTATGTGGTGGAACGCAGAATCCTTGACAAACTTATTTTATATTCTGTCTGCCAGTAGAACAGATCCTGTCCTGATGATTCAGGTGTGTTGTTACATTGCACAACAGCTTTCAGTACAATATTAGGCCCCTAGTTTTACTGTGCCTTTCTGCAGTCACATTTCATTTGTAACTCTTTCTTTTCACATGAATTTCTGTGTATGTTTAAGCTCCTTCGTCAACCATGGATTTCACAGAAGAAAAAAAACAATGAAGTTAACCAAATATAAAATGCAGAGTTATTTTGCTAGATGACTTGGAAGATTCTGAGAAACTTTTAGAAATGCAATTAGTACCTGAAATGCCTAAGCGGCATGTTGTAGCAAATCCAGTGTCAGTTTTGTGCTTCCTTTTCTTCCTCTTCAAATTAAAAAAAAAATATATCTATGATTGGGGGAATCAAAAGAATTCCTGAATGGTTGGGCTCATGGGGTTTCGTCACTGAAATATAATGATAATCTAAAAGTAATCAGATTAGAAAGCAAAACTGTTTTGATGTGGAACAGATGAGGAGCCAAGGCCATCAAGTATATTTGATCCTTAAGAACATTTCCAAGTTTCTAAGCATCTTGCAGGAGAAAAACTCATTATCTTTTCTTCTTATGTCTAACATGCTCAGTACAGAACTAGGTCATTGAACAATAGGCTGAACAGCAATCAGCACTCTTCTTCTGCATAATGCATTAAGTATAACATGGAGAAACTGTTCGTAGAGCTGAAAGCTGGTATTTCATGTCTGTAAATTCAAGCTGATATGACATTTAATATTGTTTCATAGTAATGAACAACAAGGTTTCATTCATTCACAAGTACAACATAATGCCAAGTTTAGTCTGAAGAGGTAACAACAAGGCAAGAGGGAAAACATGTTATGTTCCTTCAAATGAGAACACTAAATTAATGATAACCATTGAATGCTTAGCTACTGATACACAGTACTACAGAGACTACTATTGTGAGACACTATTACACTGTCAGTTGTAGTGCCCTTGTCCAGAAGTTGACTGAAGAATTGGGTTAACACATAAAATACAATTTAGTTTCCACTTTCCAGTTCCAGCTTTCCCCTGGAGGTGTTCAGCTCGCAAAAGCTTTGTGTTTTTCTAGTGGTATGCACTCTTTTTCTTTCTTTCTTCTTTTTTTTTTTTTACTGTCTTTAGATAGAGGTTCCCTTCCCACTGAGGTGCAATATAAATTCCTGGACAAAATAATAGTATCAGTATCAGTATTTCTTCTTTCAAATATTTGTCTTTGAAAACCTCTTGCATAAAATTCAGACTTGTGTTTTCTCAGAGATACAAATGTAAAGTTGAATTTCATAGTGGGGAAAAAGTGTGTTTCCATTAAATTAGCAGTATACCAACTCTTTTTTCAACTTCTGAATTTTCATGTCTCCCAAATGATTGTTTTTTCCAGTTTAAGTTAGAAAATGTAGTGGAAAGACAAAGTGAACAGCATAGATCAGCACTGTTTCCTGCCAAGAGTGTTTCATGTTTGCATGTACAATCACTTATGCATTATGGAGGTGCAGATCAAAATAATTTCAAAGTTTCTGTATATGTTTTCGCATTAAAAACTGATTTTCATAAATGTGAACACTCAGAACCTGTGAAACTTTATCTCAGTTAAATTTCTAATTAAATGCACTCATTTTGTTTGTTCAGATTTAAAAAATAAGGCATGTATCTGTGCATACATACATGCATAGGCACATGGTTAAAACTAAATTATATGGAACATTAAGAATACTTCTTTTCTTTTCCAGGAAAGATCAAGGTTTGAAAATTTAGGCCCCCAGTTAACAGGGAAAACCAATGAAGATGGAAAACTGGGCCCTGGTGTCATTGATCTTACAAGGCCAGAAGATGCAGAAGGTGAGTTGCAGTTTTGACCATGTGTTGTTGAACTTTGCTGCGCAGAATGGTTGTGTAGCTGAACTGCTGCCAGTGTCACAGGTACTTCAGACCTTACATCTCAGGGTGAAACTTGAACACTCTTTATGTGTTTATATGAGATTATAATACATCCATAGCAAAGGCCGAATACATGAAAATTTCTCTCTTGCATATATCCTCTAAGACCTCCTGAAACACAACTGTTTTTTCCCCTAGCAACTAGCAGTTAATTTTTTACATTTTATATTATTAATGAAAGGATAGGATAAACTGGGGAAATTATCTCAGCAAAGCAATACATGCATGCACATAATTTCACCAGTTCTTAAGGATTTAGAGCTCTTAAAGAAGGCTGCCTACCATCGCACTCACAAACTATTCAAGATACAGCAAGCACTATTCTATTAACAGGCAGCTGTCAAATGATAATGGAAAAATGTTTTACATTTTCTATACGAAAATGTCTTTTTCATAATATAAACCTGCAGTGCGTTTTCACTGATTTCAGTAAGAGTTCTATATAACAGTCGTACAGTGTAAAGAAGTAAATCAGCATTTCTGAGGACTCGGTCTAGTCTCTAGCAGGGTTACCGTGTATGCTCTGGGAGTGGATGCCACTGCTGTCCTCTCTACCCCATGGCAGATCAGAAAGCAACATGTAGCCCTACCTAGCAGTCACTGTACTAAGTTTAATGTCCTGTTCAGATAGACTATTACAGAACGTTTTGCCCCCTTTTAGAATTTACTTTTTCTGTTTGAGAATAATTTCGCTCATTTTTTAAACCTGACAAGTTCTAGTTATGCTACTGCTCTTCAGAAAAAGGTTAAAATATCTCTAAATCTTCCCATTAATAGCCAAACATCTGACCAGTTCACAATTTGCTTTTCTTCTTGGATCAAAAGAACAAGACCAATAAACTTGTGACTGTTGACATAAAAGGTTGTTTTCAAACAATTTTTGCAATACAGAGACAGAACTTGTGTGATAAAAAGGTATTAAAATCCTCTGTATAGAGAAATATGCCTCTGAGCTCATAGTCTATTTTGTTGCTGTGTGACACAAAAATAAATGGTCTGGGTAAGGACTCATGAATTGTCCCTTCTTTCTGAAGTCTGACAACAACAGCACATGTAAATGTTACTTTGGATGAGGACAGTATGTATACAATGGAGAAGCTGTACTTTCAGTTCTAGGATTGACTCAGTTTGACTGTTGCTGTACTGACTGGTCCATATAGAGGAATACCAACGCTCAAATTTTAATTCAACAAAATATTCCTACTCACTGGCCTAAGATCATGATTAGCTTGTCACATGGAACTGACACATCTCCAATGAGCACTTGCTCATATATCTTTTGCTTAAACATTTTTTTAAGTGTTTTATCATATTCAAGATTTCTAGACTCCATAACAGTGAGTTGAGATGATGACTGAAGCTCATCAACCATTTATTTTTCATTTGGAGGCTAGCATCGTAATGAAGTGTTTCAGATTTTCCCAAAATATAAATTTTGTTTGTAATATTTCCCTATAAGACCAATAATTTTCAGATTCTTATTTATAGGGAGCTATTATTTATAAGCTTCATTTACTCATCATTTATTGCGTGTGATTGGCCACTGCCATATTGTTTCTAAACAGAAAAACAATGAACAGAAAATAGTTAAGAAATAACATATAGATACATATCTTGCAAATTTTTTTTGAGAAAAGGAGTTACGAGGTACATGGATTTTCAGAAGTATTTGTTGACTAATCAGATAATTATAAACTGCTATGAAAAGGAATTCCCATCCTGTGGCAACTTCTCATATTTCAACATGTTAAAGGAGGTTTTTTTTCCTCAATTGAGATGAAATGTTGCAACATATAAATACATACTTACAGATGCACTGTTACTGGTTCCTATGACATAAAGTCCCTGTAGATTTTCTTGGGTTAGCTCATTTCCTTCAGTTCAAGCTTTCTTTTTCTGCTGTCCTTAAATTAGTGTCCCAATACACCTTGTGGTACTGACAGCCCCTCCTGTTACTGGATAGTACAGAACGAAATTTTGACATATGTAACGTAAGCTACAGCGATGTGTGCCAGTTTAAGGACAGTGTACATGTCTTCCTAGAGCTAGTGGGGCAGTTTGAGGCATGTTGTTTTGCCACAGGGGAAATCTGAGTTCATGAATGGACTCAGATTTCCAGACTTGGTTTAGCAGCCAAGAGATGTCTCTGGAAAAGAAGTGCTGGATGAATCCCTCTGCTGATCTGAGAAGAAAAGCATTGGCAAGAGTTCAGAACTGAGCTGCTTATTTGTCCTTCTAGTTGTAGACAAGACAAACTTAGATCAGTTATTAGGTGGATTTATAAAAGACATTAAAATATCACCCAAGTTTCATCTCTTGTCTTTGGCAAGCTCTCTAGGAGATGACACTTCTAGCGTGGTGTGTCTGAGAGCGGAAGCCCATTGACAACAGTGTGGCTGAAATGTCAACGATTAAACTGTGGCCTCTGACATACTGTACCAGGCAATAGGCTGTGCTAGTCTTCAAAAATATTAACACTTCTTCCTAATTGTCATGAAGCTATCACAGATCTTTCCAAGTTTGCATTTGATATGTGCTGATGGTGGTTTGTGCTTGTGTACACGTGTCTGTTTCAGCACTGGGCTACTAAGAAACTCAAGAACTTACTCTTTGGCCTCTTGTGATAAGAGGGCCTCGTTCCACTGTATTGTGTTGCCAAGGTCACAATCTCAACTGAATGTCAATTTTTCATAATAGCCATAGTCATAATTCTTCTAAGACTTAGTGTTTCACATCTTCCCTTCTGTTTTGTCACTGTTGTTTCCTTTTAATTAATCTTTTTTCCTATGATTTTTTTTATATCATTTCAGTGCAGATTGCTGTAGACACTTTAAGATAACATCTATATGTTTTGTTATGTGCTGTTACACAAATAACACAATCACATAGAAAATGAACGTTTCTGAAGTAACATCAGTGGCCAACTTCTGACCCCCTATCTTTCTCTATCAGAAATGCATCCAGATCTGTAAGGTCCAGGCGCCATTCTGAGAGAGTGAGTGTGTGGCCGTTCAGTCTGTTAGACAGTTTTATTCCTAGAATTTTAGAACTTCAGAATTACGAAATTTACCACATTTGAAAAATATGCACTATTTGTTGAGCCTTCTTTTTAATAAGACAGATCTATTCCTGAGCCAAGGACTCCAAATTTAGTCGCACTGCTGGCCATAAACTGTGGGGAAGTGTACTTTGGACTGCGTTCTGGTCCCCTGCTCACCCAGACCGAGAGCGCTGTGGAAGCGCAGTTCCACTCCCTCCCTACCTGCACATGAGGATTTCCAAAGGGAACAAAAGTGTGCAGAGAGATGGTACACATCTATGTCCCATCCCAGCATGCAGCCAAGACCGGCTGGATCTGGGAAGTGCTCCTGGTTCCCCTAGATTTGACACAGTCTTTAAGGTTCAAGGGTTTTTTATTATTATTATAACAAATGTCTACAGACTTTTGTGTTTTATGGAATGCCTACATAATAATATCTAGCAATGATTTCTCTCTACTGCTTGCCTAGAACATAAGGCAGTGATCTGACTTACAGAATCAGAGTCATGTTCTCCTTTAATTCTGGGAGTGCTTGTGGTGTTGGGTCATTGATCTGAAGCTGAAGCTACATGTATATTCTTTTTGAATCCTGAATTGTTATGCAGGTCTTGGAATCCACTACATTTGGCTCTGTGTAATTGTAAGACATAAATAGGAAAGGACACTGCAGAATGAATTTTAAGACATAAATTTGTTGTCCCTGCCTAGTGTGTGAAACTTCTTTTTTAAGCCTGGTGGTAGCTAGGTGTGCTTTCAGAGATGACCTAGCATATGAAGTGGTATTCAAAGCTTGTGTTACATGTAACTGTCATCTGACTGGAGGCCTTTAAAAATCATATATAACAGTTTCATATTAAATATGACATAAATTAACATCTCTATTACTTCTTGTATTCAAAAACATTGTCACTGACTGTGACACCATTTGATGGATAATCCCCAGCTCTTAGAGTTATATCCTTACCTGGAAACCCCAGTTGTCATGTTAAAGTACATGATACATTTGTAGCTAGCAAAATTCAGAAATACGATTTGAGAGCCTCATAAATGCTTGGACATGGGTATGCAAAATTAGAAAAAACAATTATAGAATTAAAACAAGGGTTTTTTCTATTAACCTTATGATTTTAAAGGAAATATCATTCTTTCTGAAGGTGGATTCATGATTTTGAATGTTTGAGATCGTTGGTAGTGAAATGCAGCTTACTAGCATGGATACACCAAGACAGGCTTGAATCTTTTTACAACACGACTAACGTGTATCAACTGACCAGAGTGTGGTGGGACACAGTCAGGAGCCATAGCTGAACCTTGTTTAAATTTCTGGGGACTGGGGGAATGGGGGGATGGACACCCAAAATATGTAGTCCTATCAGAGAACTTCAGATGGTCCAAGTAAGTTTTCTTGGTTCAGGTTCTGAAAAGGGGATTCCTCTCATAGATGCTCCCTTTTGGTGACAGTGCTGCTTCTTTTAAATCAGATACATCTTGTGCTTGTATAAGGTACACTATGTGTACAGCCCCTTCTATTTTGTGCTTGTGGTCAAATGCTTTGGAAATTTGTAGGAAGTATGTTGAGATTTTGCTCATTAGTAGATAGAAATTTGCAGAATAGATATAAATGTTCCTGTTGACAATTACTGATTTTACCTTAGCCGAGGTTGCAATGTGGTTTCCTTCAGCTGTTGTAGTCAGAGGTTTAAATTCCATCAGGACCTGATCCTCATTCCTGCTGAAGAACTGGATCTGTTAAAATTTTCTTGATTGGATCCTGGGCTGCTTTGCCACTGTCTCACTGTGTGACTTTGTAAAAGAGAAATAATCTTTCTGTGTCCTGCTTTCCCATGTGAAAAATTAGATCCATTGTGAAGATAAATTCATTTTTATAAAGCAAATACTGAGAAGCAGATAAAAGCACCATATTAGCACTAACAATTAGTTCAATGTTCAGGTATTATATTTATTTATATATTGTAATCAGTAGCTAGTGAGCCTTGCTGTTTGCCATTTGGGACGCCATACCCAAAGCCCTTTTCTTCTGAGTCCTATTTTGATGTTTTCATTTGGTTTACTTGTCATGTGATAGTTTTCCTCATTCTATAAATTTTGAGTTTAGCACTTGCTTCTTCTTCCTCTGGTATTAAATCTGCCAGTGTGTGGTGAGCATGGTCTGCAGTGCTGAGAATAGGCACATATCAGCCAGTTTAGATAAAAAGAATCTAAAATAACATGGAGTAATCTGTCCACTTATATATATTTATTGTATCTGCCCATTAAGCTATTATTTTTCCAAGCCTCCCAAGGATCACTTGTGCTATGAGCCTAGATGGGGAGTCAGTCACTGAGCCGTAGCTTGGACTCCTTGGCCTGTGCTCGCTACCGGCCATTGTCTTACATGGGCTGACTTAGGGCCTGTGTCCTCCTTCTGGCTTTGTCCACTTTCACTGTTGGTTGTCTCTTAATTTAGTTTGTAAGTTCCTTGGTTTAAACATTATGGTTTTCTATGTACCAAGTCACTATTTAAGCTGATAAAGCTTCAAGTCTTATCTGTTTGATCAAGAGACTTCAGACCATGCTCCAAGCAGGCTGGAGGCAAGCCAGTTGGGACTGGGAGCTGCATAAACCACTGGTGATGTGCTGGGTGCAGTAATAAGTGTCAGCTTGATCTTATTAATTCCAGTTCAGATATACACAGTTTTTGGTTCGGACCAGATTTTGGATCTGAATTGGAGTAGAAGAGCACAAACTCACATTTGCTTTTGAAAGAACATATAACTTTTTGATAGTAAGTGTAAGAATCTAGTTCTGCAGCATTTCACGTGGTGGATTTGCTGACCAATATAGAAACTCATTGCTCAACATTTGCAGCAGTTACACCAGTCTGTCTTTTTATGTCCATAAAATTAGCACTTCCCGTTCGTATGTGACTTGGGCTAGCCACACTGCAATGCATTTTGCAGCACAGCGAGGGATTCTGCCTGCCCAGTAGCGAGGGAAATTGCGTGGTAGGGAAAGAAAGAAATGGTGTGAGGCTTCGTCACACATATAGCAGATTTCCAAAGCATACAAAACAGATGAGTGCTTGCAGTGGTGGCAGCAGCAGTGAATGCAGAACAGCTGATATGTACGTGAGGGAGAGCAATGAGCTAAGCGGGGAAGGAAAGGGAGCTCGTACGCCTCCTTTGCAGCGTAGAAGCTACCTTCCTGGTCTGCTTGGGGAGAAATGAGAGGAGAAGGCGCAACAAAGGGAACAAAAGGTTACTATCTAAGGAAGAGGGGAAATGAACTGCCACCCTGTCCAGCTCCAAGATTTTGTCCATCTGTCAAAACGTCACTTTCTCCCTCCCCAGGGACAGCGCAGTCTTCATGACAAGTGCCTAGGTTTCACAAATCTCTTAAGCAAAGCCAGGTCAACGCTTTCTTAAAGGAGCTCCTCTACCATGTACTCAAAGCTTCAAAATGCTGATATATGCAGAAAACAATGCCCAGCAGTAAAGAACTGCTTATACTAAAGGGTGACACAATTCTTTCTTAACTCCACAAAAGGTTGACTTTGACCAGCAAAAGAGGTAAGTGAAAGGGAACCATATTTTTGCAAGCAGATCAGTCTTGGCAGGCTGCCAACACAACCCAAACCTGTGAGGTAACTTGTTTAACGCCCTGCTCTGCAGAGGTGTAAACAGCAGGTAGTACATGCATGACAAAGCATCGTCTACTTTGGTGACAGTGCTTCAGAAATACTCGAGGAAAGAATGCTGCTCCATGCCAGTATTTGTCGCACATAAATATTTGTAATAGTTGCTATGGCAGTTGAGAAGGGAAAGATGAAAATCAGAAAACAGTGAAAGCTGTCTGAAAACAAAGAAGTGTTTCCAGAGAGAATACAGAAAGCTCAAACACTGGAATTTTTATTCCCCTGAATTCTTGTTATTGGTCCTTGATAAGCAAAATTCCCATAAGTGTATCTTTATTATTTGAAGATGAAATGACTTCTTAAAATCATAATTAATTAGATCAGATGCTAAAACATGGCCTTCATTAATCATGGTTGCTGTTTTTAACACATAAGCCTCTACTTGATTGTGTCTGAAACTTGAATGATACGCTTAAATTTTTCAGAATAACACATAACAGATCAGGAATTTGGGATAGAGTACTGAGGCACTTTATTTCAGTTGTGTTGGATGAGATTCAGGGCCTCAGCCCGATCTTGTCTATTCTGGAGTAACTCAATGCCTGCAAATGGGATAGAAATCAGACCTTCTGTCTTTAAGGACCATCTCATCACTTTTCTGATAGCAATGACTTTATGAATCTGGTTGTTGCCAGCATCCCCATAAAATTTAACAGGGGGAACTCCCACTTTGAGTATAGAAGAATCTGAGCTGGGGGTGTGTGGGCTGATTTCCCATTGCATTGAAATCGGCTGCTCTCCAGACACTAATATTTAACATACAGTATGGTTCTCACTTCCAGAATAATAAATCTGGCTGTCCTCCACCAGTGTTACCTTTGGATTTTCAACTGTCTTACGGTATTTTTTTTTCCTACTGCTAAATATAAGGCTTTCTCATTTGCTGTTTCTATGCTACAGTAATTGATTCTTTTAGAATAGCACCTTTATTTTAAAAATGATTACAGTAGAATTTCTAATGTTGTACAACCACCATTACAATGCCTGGAGCTTTATATAGGGGTGCCCATTAGCACAGTTGTGGTTAAGGTCCTGTCACAATTTCCATTATATAGTAAACCATTATTTTCAGGAATTTAGAAAAAGGCTGTAAAAAATAACTGTAGGCTGCAGTTTTAAACAGAAAGTCTTTGACCACGAGAACATTATTGTCATAAACACTGAAAGCATCAGTCAGTGTGCTTAGCTATTTTTAAGTGGAGGGAGTGAAAAATCAAATATAGTCGTTCAGTGCTTCAAAACATTTTTTCACAGTCTGAAGTGCAGCTATCACAGCCACTGGTGTCAGACACCCCGTGCTCCTGCTTCCCAGCTCTGCCCGTGTCTTTGTTGCTCCCGCATTGCAAAAGGAACTTGAAACTGCCTCAAACAGACGGTGCAAAACTTGCAGGCACACAGGAATTTTCAGCTGCTGGGAAGCCACCATTATATATCAGGCTGCGCGGAGGAGGGGGGAATCCTGCTCCTCCTCCCCACCTCTCTGAGACCCGGGAGTGAGGTGGAAATATGAATACAACAGGAAAAAAGCATCGTATATCCTGGCTAAGCATGAGCACTTGGTAGAGTTCAGACCAGCCCTCTTGTTTGTACGACTTTGCGTTTCTCTAAATTTATACTGCACACCATTTTCTCCTGCAGAAGCCTCAGCATCCCAGCAATGGAAAAGTGTTTTAAAGCATCTGCCTCTCTTCTGCATGGATGTGCCAAGTATCTAAGCAAGCATTTAGTGTAGAACTTCACTAGCAAGGAGTCAATATTTTCTTCATTTTTACTTTGACTTAATTTTACAGAATCAGTGGTCCAAAATGTTGTGATCATTACAGTATTGTCACAGCTTCTGCAAACATGAAAGTATTAGTTCCACTTTGGCAGCTGTAGTTACACAGTAAGGGTAGTATTTCTATAAGGGTAATTTGTAAGCTTTTGTATAAGCCCCTGCTTCATGGCAAATCCTCCATTTTAAATCCAGATCAGGTAAATGCAAGACTGTATTTGGACATTCATTTGCCCCATTTGTACACACAGCTTCCTGGCTTCACTCACAAATCCCGAATGGATAGGTGCAGCACATTTGAAAAATTAGCCTTAAGTGTTTTCCCAACATTTTCTAGTACTCATTAACGTAGAACTCCTGTCCCCATGCTGCTTTGGCTTCTCTCCCTTCATGATGTATCATTTGCTAATTATATTATTAATCTAATTCTAATATCATACCCCCCCAATGTGATAGGCAAAAAGAAATGGCACATGCATACACATACCCTAGCCGTAGGTCCTTGCCATCTAATTATGGATGTGATATGACAAGTGAGAACAGCAAACGCTGGATGGAAGGGAATTAGTTATTTTGATACACAGAATTGCTAGAATTTGCTAGAAGGTGTCACATTCAATTGTAGATTGAACTCAGGAAATGGGACATTAAAGCAGTGATTCCAAGACACATGCTAAAACTTTTTGGCAGAGCATTCTGCATTTCATTAGTATCAGCACTGATGTGCCGATATATGGTCATAATTTGGGAGAGTTTTGTAAATTTGTGAATTTTGTAAACCTCTCGTTCCACTGTTAAAACCAGTGTCCTTTTATAAGCCATGTTGTGCTTCAGCTTTTTTAATTCATTATTTTGCTATATAGGAGCAAGCAAAGTTGTTCATTTACAGTTTTCAGACACACCTTGAATAGCCATCAAATATGAGGTCATGCTGCCTTTTTCTCTATGGTGAATTGCTGTCTGTCATTTTTCCATCTTAAAACAAAACAAAACATTGACTGAAATATGAATAGACCGTGTCCTGTGGCCCTTGCTCAGACAGGATTTTTTTCAAAACTGTTAGGCATGACTGAAGACTGCAGAATTAGTCCCTATGTTTTAAAATCGGTATCATGTTTTCTGATTGAAATTATGCTGGTAACACTTGCACTGGCAATAAGTGTATTACTCTTGTGGAAACATTTGTGTGTTAAATATATCAGTCCATTCTTCTTCCTATCATTTTGACTTTGAAGCTGATTGATATAGTAACAATAACTACCCAGTTGTTACCACAACAATTTTCTGAAAAGGCAACTTGCAGTATCATTAGAGCTTGTCAGATATAATAATAATTACTAGTAATATTTCTCTTGGGTTGGAGTCTGTGGTTTCCCCCGCTATGGGCCTTTGCTTTCCTCGGTTGTGTACGAAATTAAACGTGAAATGGAAACAATGATATCGCCAGGGGGGATGGAGATTGGGGTTAGACCTGATGGCTGACAGTCCTTTACTTCTGGTGTCACGACTTAAGCTGCATAACATTCAACTTCAATATGTTTCACTTTTTCTGCCAATAATATCTATCTCAGAGGGGGGTTGTTAGGGTTTATTTAATTATCTGTGAAGGGTCTTGAGGTGTGCAAATGGCACATGACTGAAAAATATAAAGACACTTACATATCTCCCCAAACTTATATTAAAGGCTGCTGCTCCATCCCCCTTTCTATCTAGGTGTTTCATGGATCTCCAGAGAGTAACTTCTCATGCTCTTGTGTTACAGCACTAGTGGGATTATGCTGGTCATTGAGGGCTTAAGTCAGACCTTAAGCACTAATTAATTCAGTTAATATTCCATGTAATTTAATAGACGATTATATTGTTTTTAGCTGTATTCCATGCCAAATTTCCATAAGGGTTGATTTTGCCATAAAATGTGGTCAAGAAATCTAAACTGTTTGTGTAAGCCATCAAGAAAATAGTTACATTTAGGGGTTTTGATTCATTTAAATAATGTGGATTTGGGCATAGCTGGCTGCGGAGCATGGAAGTGATAATAGCCTATTTAGAAATATTGTTTCAGCATTTAATATGACCCAACTTGCAGTTCAGTTTAGAAGGCTGGTGAGTGAGCTGCTCCCGCTGCTCGAGAGGAGAAGGGCGGCTTTGATTTTACACACAGATGAAGGATATTTCACTGTTAATTTTACTTCTAGTCTTTCAAATGGGGAAAGAAGTATATGCAGGTTGTGAGGATGGTTGTGAAAACTGGTGCTCTGTTTTAACCGAGATGAAGAATTCTGCTTGCATTAGAATGTACTAAGAAAGTAAACTCGCTGCCACCAAAACTGAAAACAAGGGACTTTGGAAAATATATGCTGATATATAACTGGCTAGAATTTCCTTCATTTTGCAAAGCCACGAGCCACATGCATCAGCTCACCGCAAAGTCATTAGGTCTTTTTAAACTCAGATGAAAAACATTAACAAATACCACAAAAGGCTTTAGTATGGCCCCTTTGTTCATTCACATATGGCAGTTTATAACTCCTGCACCACTTGGGTCGTGTGTTTGTTTAAGCTGCCTCCATCAGGCCAGCCCTGAAAGAACAAAAGACATCTTGAGCGATCCTAAGCAGGAAATGGGCTAATCTAAACATGGCTTGTGACACTATAAGTAGAATAGAAAGGGGAGGGATTGATTAGTCATTAATGTCCAATTGACTCCATATGGATGTTGCAATAATAAGGCCTTTTTCAGTGCAGTAGCGGAGTTATTGAATTAGAGGTTTATGTTTCCTCAGAGCTGACCTTAGGGAATTCCCTTTTGGTTCTTCTTGTTGATGTTTTAAAGAGAATGGCGTCTCTAATAGGAAAAATAGAAGCCTTATCATAACTGAGTGTTGCATTAATGTACTCAACCTGTGCTACAGTATATTCTCAACTCTTAGTATTTACTTAGCACGTTTCAGATCCTCTGCAGGTGAAATATTTTAGAGCCCATTTAAATATTACACTATTTCATGAATCAGTCATATATTTCTCAGGTTTTTCCCCCTTTCATTCACTGGTGTGCAATTTCTGAGAAATGTTGGGCCCTCAAATCCCAGCTGAACAATATTTGTTTAGCGTTTGGAATGAAAGCAGCTTGATGAGCAGACACTTCCCTGCAGAACATTTGTGCCTCTGTGTGACTACAGGCATTGCAGTCCCGGAGCTGGTCATGTTTCTGTGTGGGTGTTAGCTTTGCATAGTGATGACAAGAGACACCAGTAATGACAATAGTTCATGAGATGCCCGTTTGTTTTGCCTCTCCTGCTGGTAATAAAGTGCAAGAAAGTCTTTTGAATATGGGGATGGTGATAAAAAAGCAAAGTGAAAGGCAGCCAAGGGACAAAACAAAGACGAATGTTACCCTAACGCTGTTGCAAGTCCCTTAGATAACAATGAAGTAGTAATTTTTGTAACCTTTTCCAAAATTAAACGTAGGACTTATTATCTCAAAATAAGAGCTAAATGATTCTCTTCTTGCGTTCTTAACTTTCCAAATCTTTCCGTCTGTCTATTCTTTTCAGATTTGCATTTTTCTATTTTATTTAAAATATGGTTAGCGCTTCCATAAAGGCTGCATTCATCTATCTACAGGTTAAGAGCAGGAAAGGGGACTGCCAAGCCAATTTTTCACTCTCCCTGTTTTCATGGCATTTCCGTGCTAGGAGCAACCCATCTCTAGCAGCAAAAGGGTCACTTCAGTTTCCACGTTCATTTGGTTTTGGTCTCCGCAATTGCTAGCTGCTAGCAGTGCTAGTTGTATAAACACAGACGGGGCTGGATATTTTGGAGGCTGCAGTCTGTCCTTTACAAGGTAGACAGAAATTGTCATCTCGACTTAGTGAATAACTGATGATACCAGTTTTACTATTAACTGTAATAGTCCACTTTCATACGAGGAACCTAGAAAGATGGTCTTTATTTCTACATACCCTAACTTGATATATGTCTACGGAAGATGGCATACAGTATTTAGAGTAGCCAGAGATTAGATATCTGTGAGAAGTCAAAGGCAATGTATCGCTTCAAACATGGATCAATGTCCAGGCACAAGGAGTAATTAGGGAATAACAGAGAGATTGATAAAAATCTCTTTCTCTTTACTGTCACTTCTTTTCTCTTTCTTTCCTCATCTTTTTCCTCAAGCTTCTTGTTGCTTGTCCCTGTCACCATTATTACTATTTGCATTCTAGTAACATGTAAAGAGGCCTCGTTCGAGGTGCTGTTGTAGCAGGTGATGTATAAACGGAGGGTAAAATCCCATCCCGTTAAAGACAATAGGATTAACCATAATGTGGCTAAGATTTCACAGAAGATGCTAGGAGATGATTCCTCCCCTAAAATTCTTATCTTGTAAACAGTGAGAAACTCAGATAAATGCAGGAAATCATAAATAAACAATGTAACAATTGTTACTGTAAGTTTTTTCTGTAACATTTCAGTCTTACGAAAATGCTTAATCTTTGCCTTTCTTGTTCCTGATCAGATTCTTTTCTCTGCTTTCTAGAGGACAGCCTCTTTTGGAAGAAAAATACTGTTTTATATTACTGTAAGGAAGCTGTAACATTTTTAGATTCGTTCTGTGCTGTTCTTTGGCATGGTATTGTCCCTAGACTCAAGTCCTGAATCCAGCTTCCCCAGAGCAATTACATGATGTATATCCACAAAACGTGATGACTCTCCTTCAATTTGCTTTTAGCTTTAAATCATCTAAGCCATGGCAAGATCAGCAAATATAAAGGCTCTAGGAAGCGAGGCAGTCCACACCCTCAGAAGCTCAAAGTGTCACTTCTAGGATAGCCCAGCCTTGAGGCCAAAGAGTAGATTTCTTTGCCAGCTCAGCCATTAGGGCAGCCAAATCGTACTGCTTTTGCAATAATTTTGAATCCTGACCAAAATTCTAATTCTGAAAATCAAGACCTCCTTCTGTGACTCTAGTATGAGCAGTAACTAGCAAATAGACCGTTAGTCACCATAGAGAGACAATTGTTTTAATTGCCAACTTCTTTCTCTATTCCTAGCCTTCATTAGTAGTACATTTTTTATCTATTATTTTTTGACTATTACTTATTAGACTTTTCTGAAAACATTCTCAGAAAGAACAGAACAGTAACACCTACTTTTTTGCAGTTTTACATATCTTTTCTTTAAAAACTTTGCAGTCCTCTCTCTCTGTCTCTGTTATTATTATCACTATTGCAATACAAAAATAAACCCAGAGTTTGTAAAACCTTTTGAAATTTTCATGTAGGGCAAAATACTGTTTACATATCTGATTGACATGATGAAGTACCTAAGAACTATTGTGCAGTTTGAAAGCTTGTTCTTATGCGTTTTAACTTGCAAGAATGCACTGAGTATATGTCCTTTTTTGTATCATTAGGGCCTCATTTCTAAGCTAAAAAGGTAAAGAGAACATGGAGATTATATTACTTCTAGTTATTTGCAGAAATTTATTTTGAAGACACTTTTGTGATGGCCTGTGGGTCAACTTGCAAATATGCCCTTGGAGATCAAGCACAAAAAATACCACCTCTTTGGCTTCTTTTTCAAATCCTTCAAGTATGGACTTGCTTAAAGCAGATGCAGCCAGAGCTTCTTGGCCTTCTTGAGTCGTTTGTAATTTATTACCCTAAGTAAGAATTGTTTTCTAACAAAAACTTTCTCTGAAAACAGATCATTTATATTTTCTTTTTCTGACTTTCTATCGAAAGTACATCCAAATTAAAAAGCCAGCTTATAATCTTGATACTAGCAAAAGTATTCTTTGCCTGCATTAGGACTGAAAGATCAGGCCTGACTTGTGTTAGAAAGGCTGAAGACAAACTCTTCAGCCATTATGAATGAGTATCTTTGGGAAGGTAAAAGATGGAAGATCATCATGTGGGTTCAAACATGTCTTCCCCTTTCCTTCACTGTACGTCAAGTAGCTAAATAATATATGACCACTTTGGCATCAATAATTATTTTCATTTTTTAATCTGTCAGCAACTTTGTAATTGCCCACATACTCATTACAAATTTTATAGTATTTTTTAAAAGATGGAATGAACATTACATGAAATATTTGATCTTTCTTAAATTATATAGCCATGCAGCTCTGAATAAATGTCTCAGTGTTGACTTACTATGTTTGTAACTTATTATAGTTTCTAAATAAATGTATCCTCTCTAAGAAGATGATACCTGTGAAATGAATGTTCCAAGTCTTCTGACATCAATGAACGGAGCCTCATTAACCATAAGCACCCTGAACTGGTCCGCTACACAGATCTGAATCTTACATCACTCAGCAAAACTACTACTCTCTTTTGCAACAAAAAGCTTACTGCAATAGCTGCCATCTGTAAATGCTGAACACCTGTAGCATGGTACTTAGAACAGTATTAAAATAGTTTTGCATCTTACATTTGCCACAAACCTGTCTTCTTTTATGTGCATGCATGTTAGTATATAAATTGCCAAATTGGTGTCAGTTGTAAAGTAATGGCGTTGGAGGCATCATAAATTACCGTGGTGATCCTCAGGAGAAGACACTGCTGTATACGAATGAGTGTTTTGCTCTCAGGGTAATGTATGTCTTCATCTGGCCCAGTAGTCAGCATATCGCCCTACGTTGATGGATATAGTCAGCTTGAAACTACACTACATTTCACTGCACAATAAACATGGCTGTCAACACCATATAAAACAAGACCAATTTATTCTGTATGGTCAGTGCATTTTAAATGAAATTAATGTACTGTGGACCTGGTGGCAAAAAGGTAGTGTATTAGTTATGCATCCCCTATTTTAGGACTTTTTTCATGTAAATATGTTTCCTACACAGAATTTTTAAAATAGTATAAGTAAGTAAGGTGTGGTGTTTTCACACTAAATTAGGAAAGTTAGCTTTTGCACAACTAGAAGCTTGTGAGCCAGTCACTGAAGTCAGCAGATCTGCAATGTTTTACTTAATTTAAAGAGCTAACCTTTTTTTTTGAAAAAGAACTAACCTGTGTTTTTAGCCAATGTAATATATATGCCCCAACCTGCAATATTTTACAAAAAAGGGGGCCTGTTGTGCTACTCTGTTGTCAAGTTAGCATGCACACCACTGAATTGAGGGTGGGTAATGATGACAGGGCAGGGATTCATTAAAGCAGATCAGGCACGGAGAAGCTAAGTAAACTAGTCACACTATTCGGAAGCTGTAGCGTGTGTGTACATACCTGTTGAAGGCGAACGGTTTTATTACAGGTATGTAATTGAACAGATACATGATTGAATGCTCCAAGATACAGATCCAGCTCAAATTCAGCTAAAGGAAATGTGACTTTAAATATTCAGCAGCAAACGTAGCCAGATGCATACAACTAGCAGCGTGTACCTGAGCGTGCTATGTAATTTATTGTGTGAAATGTTTGGCATGTGCTTTGTTGCCGAAGCAGCACAGTCATTGTAAATTACTTGTGCGAACAGGTCGACATCAGTTTAGATTCTCAGGTGTAACTTTCATGTTGAGTTTTGCTGAGCAAAGAGAACATATATGTATGTTAAAGTCCCCAGCTGAAACTTTTTCACATCTCCGTACCGTAACTGGAGAAATACCAGAACGATTTGGGTTCTCCTTCGGATGTTACAGGACTTTGGCTGAGTGAGCCTGGCTGATGGTACTGACATTACTGGCTATCCTTTCTCTCGCTCGCTCTCGTAGATCTGACAGCGAACAGAGAGAGAGAAGGAGAGTAAGGCTAAAGCCAACAGAGCACTGAAAGCGCTTGCGTAACGCACATAATAATGTTTTGCACCCATCTTGTTTCTTCCTGCCCTGACGCTCCAGGCAGTAAAGCAATGAATGGCTCTGCAGCTAAACTACAGCAGTATTATTGTTGGCCAACAGGAGGTGCCACTGTGGCTGAAGCTCGGGTCTACAGGGATTCGCGGGGCCGAGCCAGTAGCGAACCGCACATCAAACGACCAATGAATGCTTTCATGGTTTGGGCAAAGGACGAACGTCGGAAAATTCTCCAAGCTTTCCCTGACATGCACAACTCCAACATCAGCAAAATCCTAGGTAAGTGCAAGACGATGACTAAATCGTGACTGCCGCTGGACCAAAACTGAGGGCAGCTTAGAAGGCTCGGCCATAGTAGTGGCAACTGGCAGAAGATAGTTGGTTTTGGACATGGTGACGTTATCTATATTGGTGACGTGGGCTAGTAACGTCCTTCTTGGGTAGGCAGCTTCTCGGATTTTAGGATATATATTATGTTTGGGAGATGTTCGCTTAAATTGGAATTACTGAGATTTATACAAATGAAGACTCATGGGTTGTTTTTATTCCCTTACTTTTCCCTTTCTGCCCCTTCCCTAACTTCATTTATTTTCAACAGCAGACTCACAAAATGCTTTTTGATTTAGCAGCATTCAAAAAGAAGGTTGTTCAAATCTGTGGCAAGAGCGTAGCCTGATCCTAATTGCAAGATCACATTAGAAATCACCTGAACTCAGGAATGCAAAATTAATGAGAGTAAAAACAGTGCTATCTGGAGTGATAATGCTCTATTGGGAAATATTTTAATAAAGCACAAAATCAAAATAAAAGGTTTACTTCAGACTGCAGTGTCAAACTAGTCTGATCAGGTAGCAAGAAAGACGGCAAGTTCAAAAGACACGCACACACACACACACATATATATAGAGAGAGAGAGAGAGTACCTTCTCTGATACAAAATGACGTTTGACTCCAAATGTTATGATGTTAGAAAAGCTAAGCAAGCACTTGCATCATACAATTAAAATTTTGCTTGATTAAAAGACACCATCATTATTTAATTGGTATACACGGGGATGATCAGGGAATATAGCAGTACATGTGTTTTGCCACTGTGCAAATAAATTGGCTGACTTTTTAGAAATTTTGCATTGCTTTTTGCGACCCCCTCCAGAGAATTAAAACATACATGAGAATGAGTGGTGAAATGTTAAAACCTGTATTTGCTTTCTGAGTCTTTGAAGTGAAAGACAGATTCTAAATGTAACTCATAATAAATAAAAGGAAAAATCAAGTTTCATCTGTAATCATTTCATTGTAAATTTTGAGTTCAAATATGTTCTTACCGAAGGAGCTTCTAAAAATGCATTTGTTAGTTCAAATGAAGGCAAAAATACATAGAAATAAATGTTACTTTGTCCTAAAACTTCCAAAATCTTACTGAGTAGTTCTCATATTTTTGTCTGCCATATAAGTAAGTTATATGAATAGCCTTTCAGTTTTGTATAAAACCTGCAGTGTTTCAGTGTTGGCAGCTGCAGGGAATCTATATTATTTGTGTGCATTCTGTGAAAAAACTATTAGGAGTATAGTAACTGTATTCATTAAAATGTAAACTTCCAGCATAAATATTTCAGAAGTGCCAGCAATTGAGTGTTTGTTAACCGTGGAATTAACCTGTCAGTATCTGCTCTGCCACAAATAAGTCTATGTCCATATAATATCTGTGCAACTTTTCCAGGACAATGAGAAAAGAATTTGAAATATTAGAACTGACACAGAGTATTGCTGGCTGCGGGTAGTATTTATACAACTTTTCCATTTGTTGATGTATGAAAAATCGTGGTAAAAGAATAGCTTCCACGCACGTTTACCACAGCTGTAATCGTTTTATCCATCTAAAAGACACCAAAAAGCTACTCTCTGCATTTCGTATCCCCTGAAAAAAAACCTTCTTTATTCAAGTGTTTAGATAGCTCCTTATAAACAATACAAGCGATCTGAATACTTTTTCCTCTTCCTGTATACACTGTATTAATTTTTTTACTCTTTTTATTGGTGCAGCTTTCAATGAAAGTTTACAGTACCTAAAGTGGTGTATATAATTACAAATGTGCTTTCTGCTTTTCTTTTTTTTTTTTATTATAAGTTTAGTTTAATTAAGAAAGTCAAATATAACTTTTTAAGTGCAGTTCTGTACATTTATTAATCTGGCCAGAAGATAATATACATAATAGGATTTAAAATAAGGTCAGGTGGCAACACTAGGCCAAACTAAAATCAAAAGATAAGTAAATTTAAGACACCCAGATACCTAGTGATTTTTGGTAATTTAGTTGAATCTGCAATGTTTTGATAAATTTTTTCTGCTAAATAGCAAGGTATTAATATCTTTTACTAGGAATGTATAAATCAGATCCTTATGAAACTATCAGAGAAGCTTGTATCCCTAGGCAATGTGTTAAGCTCTTAAAATTAAAAGAATGGCTGTAGACCTTACTTAACCACAATATTATGTGTGCTAATACAAAGCTACAGAGTGTTCACAGCTCATACTATTAAAAATGAAGGAGAAACTCTGTTTTGTGCCATGAGGCTGCAATTTTGAGAAGCAACTATTGATTTTAAGTGCATCTAGGTAGTAGAGAGAGATTTACGTATGTCAGGTCTGCAGCAATATCTGGAAGCCAAGTCTCTTTAATATGTCTCAAGTTATGCATCCAAATCCAAGTGTTGGCTGATGTAAATTCAAATCAGCTTATTTAATTAACATATTTAAAATGTATTTATTATGGCAAGAAGGTGTGTTGGAATGCGTATGTGTAAAACTAAACCTGCTTTACTTGAGTGTTCACCAATGTTTTGTGTTTATAGGATCTCGCTGGAAGTCCATGTCAAATCAAGAGAAACAACCTTACTATGAAGAGCAGGCACGGCTAAGTAAAATCCACCTAGAAAAGTATCCTAATTACAAATATAAACCCCGACCAAAACGTACCTGCATTGTTGATGGAAAGAAATTGCGTATTGGTGAATACAAACAACTGATGAGGTCTCGAAGACAGGAGATGAGGCAGTTTTTTACCGTAGGGTAAGTACTATTGCTGTATTTGTTTTCAATGCATGACAGAGACAGAGCATGTTGTTTGAAAACAGATAGACTCATCTGTTTAAGTTGCTTACTAATAGCATTTAGAAGGTAAGGATTTGAACCTGTAAAACCTTACTAAAAACCTAAGACGTATCACGAGTATGGAACTATCAGCTTCCCATTGAATGCTGATTATAGGATTTATTGTGGAACTCCCTAATGTCAAAAGAAGTTATTTTCCATTACCCTGGAACGTTTGAATTATGCCTTTTGTGAGTTAGTAGTAAGCCAGTCCATTCTGGGTTAGTAACAACTTCAGGATCATTTCCTAAACTAAGTCAAGAGCAAAAAGAAGAACACAGCAGATTATTCCAGTGAGAACAGAGTCAGGAGAGGTGGAAAGGAAGGGAAAAGGGACAGGAGAAAAAGCAGTTAGATAAGGAACATATGTGAATGAATGATATCATATCATGAGGGTACTAGAATTTTTGTTACATATAGGACTGTGGCATATAATCTTTTTTTTAAAAAAGTACATTTTAGGAAGAGTCTTTCAAATAGCACATAGATAGACTGGATAGATTTACAACTCAGAATGTATGGCACAAAAAGATCCCAGAACAGTTTTAAACACATTGTGTGCTTTTTAACAGTATTTCTTCTAGTCTTCAGGAGAGAAAGCAGCACTATGAAAGATCTACAGGCTGAAGATAGAAAAGTGCAGTGAAACAACTGCACCATAACTGATTTTTCTCTCCTATTTTTTATGAATTCATCTGTGATGCTCAGTGCTCTCACACAATGTTTTTTGTGGTTTACAAAGAGTCCAAGAGCTATCTCTGCTGCCAGCCCTTCCAAATTCACAATGTTCTGCTTATTTCTCTAATCACAATAGTCTCCTTTTGTTGGGTACTTTACTACCAGATAATTGACCTTGACATCGGTTACGTGCCCTCATTTTTGGCTTGGTATACAGAACTCCTGTTGCAGTCAATTATTTTGTGGTGCAGCTTGCAACAACATGGGTTCTTTCTTCAATCAGTAAATAGAAGTATTTTTGATATCTTGGAATAGCCTTCCACTCTACAATTCAACATTGTTTTTTATTCTTCACTCTGAGGGAAATTGTTTACCAATAGGCTTCCATGGAAATTGTACATAGAAACCCAAAGAGAAGACTGA
Source organism: Dromaius novaehollandiae (assembly GCF_036370855.1). Lineage (NCBI taxonomy): Eukaryota > Metazoa > Chordata > Aves > Casuariiformes > Dromaiidae > Dromaius > Dromaius novaehollandiae. The sequence continues at coordinate 63,753,864 of NC_088102.1, read as the reverse complement.
ATTTATACAGCACAAATTATATTCAGATTGAGGGAATGAAACTCTAGCTCATGTCTTCCAAAGCAGATTGACAGACCAAATCATATCTATATAAGAAATCAAAAAAAAACCCCAAACAGCAGCCTGGACAATTTGAGAATTGTTTGCTAATTCAAAACAGTATTAAGCAGTAGCATTCTATACATTGAAGGCATAGGCTAAATAGAGATGTGAATATGAAAGACAGATTTAAGAAGCATCTAAAAGTGTCTACTTAATGAATGATGTTGCTTTTATGTTTTTTTAATGTAATGAAAAGTATTCAAAATGAAACTGCTGGTGCAACCTAAATTAACATCTTTATCATACATCAAACAGTATCATCACAAAGACCACGGGAATTTCAGCATTTTCCAAAAGGATTGGTTCTAATTCATATTTATGCTAAGTCCGCTTTGCACCATTCTACATATGTTAAAGGAGCTTTAAAGTAAGAGTAAATTACATTTTTGTACTTACATGGTGATGCAAAGGACTGTACTGGAAACAATGACTTTTAGTTACGGAATTAATGAAGAATGGGGTATGAAGTGTACTGGACGGATACAGGTAAAATGAGATCCCTGTTGCAATTCAGTATGGATATAAATTTTGATTTTGAGGAAATGCAGGTTGTGATTTCTAGAGATTATTTAATGCTTTTCATGCTTTTGTGTGACTTCCTGTCGTTGCCCAAAATTCCTTTTTCCCCTAAACGAAGAAATTTAGAGAATTTTTTTTTAAGAGACCAAGCAAAAAAACCTTGAAAACAAATCAGGACAGCTTTTTGAACTGAAACATAAAGCTTATATGGTATCTTTTATTTTATTAGTGTAGTTTATTAAATAATAAAAAGTAACATTTTATCCAAATCGGATTATAATTAAGTGAAACACCATAACTGAGCCCATTAACTTCTTAAACTTACTCTTCCTTGTGTTTACCTTTAAATTGCACAGAAAGCATCAGCTGGAACAGTTTACCTAACTGACCTTGTACACCCATCATTTTTCCACTGTTTTGATGGAACAAACAGCATAAACCTTCCTTCATAACTGTAGATGTGGGAGTTGAGATGTAGTTTCCTTTTCGGAACGAAACAGGAGACAAATGTGGTTTTTAGGATATTCTATGTTTACAGTAAATATTTCAGTAAAATAGAGAACAAAAGTACAAAATAGACTCCAATAAAATCTGCCAAGTGCTTTGCCCTGTTTGAAGTCCTGCTGCTTTTTCATTTCTTTTTTTTTTAAAGAACATACCGATTAAGTTGCTAATAGATATGCTAAAATGGCAAAAAATTATCATCACAGAATAAAAAGATAAATAGTAGATGCGTGAAGAGAGAGATACAAAGACATTCTCAATAAATAGCTAGAGGAAACAATAAATAGCAAGAAAAAATATATTCTTACGTATTTGTGTTTGGTATTGTCTTCCATTCTGTTCTTGTACCAAACATACATATATTGCTTTTGCAATTCAGTAAGGGCTAACTCCCCTAGGGTGAGCGACTGGCTAGCACAGAATAATCCTGCCATGTCTACAGCTGGACTTTTATGAAATCCCCTGTTTACACAAAAAGAAAGTTTTATGATGCTTCAACTTTTAACATGAAAAAAGCTGCTGACCACACTGAACAGCGTTTTTCAATAACCATTGGTAAGACACAATGAAGTTTGCTGATCTCAATATACAAAATAGCCAGACTTTGAAATAAAATAAGGAAATAAACTGAAAAATGGCCAGATTCTGTTCTAATTTTTTAAGAAAAACTGCCAAGGAATTCAGGGAAGATTTCTTGGAATAAATTTGGCAAGAAATTCATGGGTTTGTGATAAACCTTATATGTGCAATAGACCACCATAAAAATCTGTGTATCGTCAATATATTTTAAGGAACAGAGTGGAACTCAAAACCTTCATAGGCCTTCTGTTGCACCCCTACATGAGTGAATTTTGTTCCAAATGAGGCAGATATATATTAAAAACTTGCTGTTTTGAGTCTAGTGGGAATTCCATCTGAAGCCAGCTATGTCTTTAAAATATTTGAGTTATTTTTAATAATAAAATTATTAATGGGAAGTTGTGAATGATGACTTTCTAGCCCTTCAGCAGAAGGTAATCCCTAAAGAGACTTCAAGTGATTTGCAATTTATCTTCAATTATACTTTTTTGTAATATATAAATAAATGTGAACTAACAAATGGATCACATATAAGCCATAAATCAAACATTTTAACTTAAAATAGTCTGTGTTTTGTTGCCTTGTCTTACAAAAATAATCCAGTTCTCAGTCATTTTCACAGTCTAATACATGGACATAATCTAATACATAATTCTCTACACAGAAGTATATGGTGTATATACATTTCTCTGCAAAATGATGTAAGCAGTAACTCTTTTTTGTTTTGCCAGTATAAGATGTTTAAACTAAAGCCTTTATAGTGTTTATAACTACTGTATACATGCATAGTCTGAATGTTGCTAGACTACGGTTTTGACTGAGGCTGTAATATTATACTACTGTAGCTTGAACTTAAACTAAGTACACAATGGGTGCTTTTGTGAGATTTACTGTTATTTCATTCCTTATGGGGAGGTAAGTTTCAGGGGTGTGTAGCATAGAAGCATTTTCCTTAATGCAATTGATTTTGCTTCAGTCGTCTAAAGAGCTGTCAGAAAACAGTTCTGAAGGGATCAGAAAACAATGGTAATTTGCCAATTTAAATGTTTAGCTTGTTTTGCAAAAGCCAGAAGTGGAAAATCCTAATAATATTAATACTGTTAAATTGTGAACAGGTCAATTGATTGAAGAATGTTCGTGTTACCTCGTCTTTTATATTTACGTAACAATTTTGGGCCAGATCTTTGGCTTCAGAATCGATGGAGGGTGTTAGCAATGCTGGCAGAGCCAGGAGGTAAGGGAACTGTTGTACCTGGCCAGCTGAAGGATTTCCCTGGCAAAGAGGAGATGGTGTAAAGAGGAGGGGATTTCAAGGCAGGGTACCTAGCTGTACATCACCATTCTTCACAGATCTGAAGAGACATGAGGATTAATGCTGGGTTCTAGAAATCTCAACCAGGCAGAAAACATCCTTGGGTGGACACTGCAACCATGGGCAACTAAGCTGAATTGTAACCCGGAACTCTCAGAGAAGCACGTTTCTATCTATCTCCTCACTCCAAACTCCTGTGACAGGCAGAAATCTAGCCAGACCCGAGGATCAAGCATGTGGAATTTAGTGTGATAAAAAATATCATTAATGTGAATGTCTTTTAGGAAGAACTACAAATAAAAGAAAATACAATGACCAGAGATACAGGCTAGAAACTCCAGCTCTTCCATTCACTGAGAGTGGTTAGAGTTTAAATAAATGCCGTTTGATTTCTTCCCCTCTCCCCGCCCCATTAAATTTCATTTCCTAGAAAATGACAACACTCATCTCCGGTACCATATGCAATCCGTATAGGTTGTGATGTCATAAAACATGGCTTTCTGGGATACAGGGTCGGGACTTGAGCAGAATTTACAGTGACAACCTGATCATCCCTAAATAATAACAGAGCTCGGATGAGAAGTAGGTGCCAAGTTACTGAGCATGTGTGGGTGCCCCTGTCTAAGTGCTAGCCAATTTCCCGGTTCAAGAAGGTAGCAATTTGTGACACTACCAGTTTAGGTGGTATGGTTAATACATGTTTACAGTTCTTCTGTGAGATATCGGTAATTTAAAGCTCACAGTATCTGTGAGCAAGCATGCACACCACATTTGATTTTTGTTTACCATGTAAATAAGAACTGCATTTCTGAATGAAAAATGCAGTAAGCCTTTAACTTTCCTGTTACACCAATCAAATTCTCTGTTACTAGTTAGATTCATTCTGCAATTTGGCATATGCTAGGATGCAGTCTCAAGTAAAAGGTATCTCTCTAAATTCTGCTTCCTTATGCTCAGATGACCTGCTCCCTTTATACCTTGAAAAGAGTGGTACCTCGGACAAGTATATCTCTGCCTGCTGAAATGTGGATATGCAGACAAGTTTTGCTAACTGGATAAACATTTGCATCATACTCAAATTTCTTAACCATATCTTTGTCTGTCCTTTAGGGCTAAACATTGACAAACCATCACATTATCAAGAAACCTCATATCTTGAACAGATTTTTTTTCTTTTTGCTGCATATAAAAAGGCAATATGCTCCTAGAAAGGCAAACATTTCAAGGGAAATATTAGGGTTCTGATCCTTACTGTCACCTGTAACACAGCAGCAGCTTACATTCAGTCATTCTGCATATTTTCAAAATCTCTTACTAGAAGAGCTATTGGAAGTTAGTTTTTAAAACAACTCTTCTCAAAACAGCTTTTGGCATTGATATCGTGGTGTTCTCTGATGCAGGCTTGAGGATTCTTTGTTTTGGGAATGTATTCTAAGAAATACCAGAAAAAGGTTAGCATCAGCAGTTGTTGGATGGACAAATTAGAATTAGCTGTGTATGGCTTGGCGACAACTATGTAGAATTTTGCTGTGACCATGTGTGGGTTTCTTTTTACTTTGCTCTGCGGAAAGAGTCATTAATGTGAACATTTTTCTGTGTCTAAGAGCTTGTGGAGGAGGTACCTGTGGGTTTTTAACAATAATAGTGTATACGCTTGACAACATCCAGTCATAAAACAGAAGCGTTCCCATGTGAGGTAGGTGTTCAATTTTATGAATAAAGTATTGAAAGATGTTCACAGCAAATACATTGGCTGAAAATTGTTTTCACAGAACATTTATGAAATCATTTAAAAAGTGAAAATTTAGTGAAAAATCCTTAGCTGTTTGTAAATCATCTGTAAATCGTCATTTGCAAACAGGAGTACGATGACTGTGTCAAATGAATTACCACAATGTTTTTGCTCACTGCTAGCCAGGTGTGCCATACTTCTGCAACAGATGTTTGATTTTTATAAACTGTGCAGAGGCTTTAAGAGTAGGGCTAGCAGTACCAGCAATAGCAGCAGTACGTGATGCTACTGGAATATTATCTTAGTGTTCATGATTTGACTGTCTCAGGTGGTTCCTGAGCTTGAAGGGCTTTGGTTTTCCACTAACTGTGGTGTGTTATTTATCAAAATTAGAGTTTGGTCAATGAGCAATGAAGACTCAAGATTCAGGGTCTTGTAAATAAGCTTTACATTATTTTGTGTATTGATTCAGCCAGTGATTAATGATAAGAATGACAAAAACTGCCAGTAATGTATTAATTTGTGAGCAGCTGCTTTATGGAAAGCATACTTTTCTGTCCTTTCAAATTTTGAAATAGAAAAACACAGTGGTCAAGAAGTTAGAGATTCATTAGACTATTCAAGCACATCTGACCCAATTTCTCCTGCTAAAATTACATAATAGAAAGATCTCTACTGCCCTAAAAAAGGCTTAGGAATATATTGAAATACATGGTTCTTTAAATAGAATAGGAAAACAGACGTATATGTCCGATAACCAGTCAATAGTAAAACAGTGTCTCGCAGGGCACTGTGGTTTTTCTGGTATTGAAGTGTATTCGTTTAGTGTAACATCTAAAGTATGATGGAGATTCTCTTCCTTCAGACAAGTTACTTCTCTTCTTTTTTTCCTCTTAGTTTTATTAAAGGTAATGATCCAGAAATAATATGAGAATATTTGAGAGAGTCTTTTAATATAGGAAGTAGATTATTAGTTAATTAATCCAAATGTAAGAAGTGCATTTAATTAATTCATAGCTGATAAGGACTTAACCGTGGAAAGGGTTCAGCAACCTGACCTTAACTCAGCAAAGCATTTAAATATACATATTAATTGTAAGAAGAAACATTGTGTCATTTACAACAGTAGAACTAGGTACGTTCTTGTAGTAAAGTTTGTGTTAAATTCACTGGCCGTGATATAAGTCTTTTCTAGTTGAAGTGTGGGATAGCTCCAGCATGCTCAGAAGCATGAACAATAAAAAAGGGACATTATGTGATGCAAAGTTAGATATCAGAAGATGAGTTGTGCCAGAAGTAGAGGCAGTGTATCCTTAATTGACTCTCTCCATGTATTTGCATTATGAAAGTAAATCAGATCTGACATGGGGTCCTCAGGAGGTCTTAGTTCTTGTAGGCTCTGTCCATATGAACAAGAACATCCTTTCTTTTTTTTTTTTTTTTTTGAAGTACTTTGCTTCAAAAGCTATCTTATGCATTGAATCCCAAAGAACAAATAGCATTCTGATCATGGATTTAAAGGCCAGCAATAAAATACCAGAAGTAATCTTAAGTGATGTAGGAGTCTACCTAGCACTTCTGTAGTAAATTACATGCTTACAGATAGATGGACACACAGAGTTACTTAGTCACCCGTCTGCTTTTTTAGGTGCTTATAAGTAATCTCAAGGTCCCCTCACTAACAGCCGTGAAACAGAAGCTCCTGTCAGGAGTTTTGAAGATCTAAATTTAGAACTTGGTTGTCTGTGGTGGCAGTTAGGCAACTCCTATGTGCCTGAGGCCTTTTCTCTGTCCAAGTGCTAGTTTGCAGTATGCTTTAAATAAATGCATAAAATAAGCAAAAGAATCAAAAGGTTTAATCCTTGTAGTTACTAAAATGTTTACTCTTCAGTTGTCCTTGGGGGGAACTAAGGCCAACCAATGCTTTACAGGACCAGCATCTGAACCTCAGAGGAACACAGGCAGACCTCCTAGGAAAATCACACGCTTTGCTTTGCTTTGGACTTGCCGAAGGGCTTCCCACCTTCGAACGAAGGTAATCATGTCCCGCTCTTGTTTTGCCTTTCAGACAACAGCCTCAAATTCCAATCACCACAGGAACGGGTGTTGTCTACCCTGGTGCTATTACCATGGCAACTACCACGCCATCACCTCAGATGACATCCGACTGCTCTAGCACCTCTGCCAGCCCTGAGCCCAGCATCCCTGTCATTCAGAGCACTTACGGTATGAAGACGGACAGCGGAAGCCTTGCTGGAAATGAAATGATAAATGGAGAGGATGAAATAGAAATGTACGAGGACTATGAGGATGATCCCAAATCAGACTATAGCAGTGAAAATGAAGCCCACGAGGCAGTCAGTGCCAACTGAGGAGTGTTCACAGAATTAAAGTACTCAGACTCATTTGGGTTTTTTGGGTTTTTTTTGAACAAAAAGTTCTTAAAGAGCCTGCATGCATGTGTGGCTCCTACAGTTACATCAGCAGAATGGTCTTAAATGTTTCTTAAAGTGTGAGACAGATTGTTTCCCTAATTTTTCATGAACTTGGGTTTTTTGTTTTTGTTTTTTTTTTAATTTAGATGAAGACATATATTAAATATCAGACATCAGGACTTGAAAACTTATATGAATCAATAGCTGTCTTACAAGTCTTACCTTTTGTCTTTTTCCTTTTGGATGCTGATAAAGGTTTAAGTTACTGTTTTAGATGGGGGTTATACATTCTCACTCAGGTATGCTGTGCCAGCCTACAGGTTGTGAATGTGTTTTTATTCTGGATTATTTTAGAAAACAAAAACTGCAGATTTCATATTGTAAAACAGAACAAGTCCGCAAGTGTGCACATCTGTGCATCATAGCTCATCTTTAAAAAATAGTCTCTCAATTCCATTTTTTTTCCATATGTATAGCTGAACTTCTGATGTGCCAAACTTTTCATAACTTTTGAATCTTAACATTTAAAAAAAAGTCTTAAAGGAGACACTGTAAAGTCTTAGACAATCCTTTGGCATCTTAAAAAAATTATATAAAAAAACTAATTTTTTTCCAGAAAATGGTAAAGTACTCAGGAATCTGGAGACAGGATATTCTTAAGTAGTGAACATGGTTGCCATAGTGCATGTGCCCAATTGCTTTTGCCTCTTGATGTGCCGTTAGTGTGAAACTTTAAGTAAGCACAAAAGAGCGATCACCAGCTATGGACGGGCCTGTCTTAGCAGTGTGAGGCCACCTCTGACTACATTCTCTACCCCTTTGCTTCTAACCCTTGCATTCAGTCTTAACACATTTTCTCTTAAATAATTTATTCATTCCAGAATGTCAAGGGTCCAAATACTTAATATTTATTTTTAAAAGTACTGTTGGTGGCATTACACTTAAAATTCCTTATTGATGTTTTAAAGAGCCCTTTCTTTTTCCTCCCCCCAGATACACAGGTATATGAAAATCAAAGTGCACCTGCTACTAAACTGACCATGAAACTTATGAATGGGAAATTCAGTTGTTTCCATAACAATATACGTTCAGGGAGCACTTGGAAACACTCTGCTATATGTAAGGCAAAGTAAAGTGAGTACTTCTATATGTACATACAGTGCAAATACTCCTAAAAAATTGTGTTTATGGTTACAAACCTCTATACTTAGAATCTGCAGATACGGACAGACAGGATGATGTAAAGGTAGGCTTTTACCTGTCTGCCATCAGGCAGATGTAAAATCCAAACTGCATATAGAGTCTGCCGTGATGAATTTTTAGGGCCTGTACAATCCTGCAGTGAGTCAAGGCTCCGTACATGGCCGTTCCTGTTGTCACCTGAAGGAACTGTCTGCTCCCTGGAGTGTATTTATGCAGTGATTTATATGTGAGACTCCTACTGGGGGAGGGAAGGCCACACAAATGTCTGACTTGCAAAGCTGGGAAAATAGTGCATCAAAATATTTATTGAATATTAGTCACAAGGGAATGGGAGCCAGATCTTGATGAATGTTTGTCAAGTCCTTTGGGATTGTTGGATGAAAGGTGCTATAAAAACTAAAATTTTTATTTGTATTACTACTATAAAAATACAATTGCTAGAGAAAATTCTGGGAAAGATATAGAGAGAGATATTAAAAGATTGAAAATTTATTACTTTTCAGAGACAGAGAAGAAATCACCTTTATTTTTTCCCCCCTCTCACTCCACTCCTGATATTCACAAATACATCACTGTACGTAATACGCAGATGCAGTGGGCCTGATGAATCCATGTGCTGGGCCACCTCAGCTCCCTTAGCTTTTCCTTGGACATGGATATGCTCAGCACACTGGTGGTAAATTCAGACTCAGGCTGACAGGTATGCGTGAGCCCAGTCCAGCTCCTCTCGAAGCCCATGGGAATCTTCCCATGGAGCTAAATGAGCTTTGTTTAGGGCCCAGACGATGAAAAAAGTGTAGCATTAATGCTGGTTCTCCCTGGGCTATCACACTATCTTGCAGAAACTCGTGTAAGGTGTAACGATGAGTTGCTGTGCCAGGAGCTGTCATTTTCCTCATAGCCCCAGTAATACCTATTTGAGTGGAGAAAGCCAGTGTTGCCACTGTAGGAATCACATTTAAATGTGCAAAAACAACCCCCAAAACAAAGGAGATTGTTCAATTTACAGGACAATTTATACAGATAATGACATAGAAACACAATGGTCAAATTTCTCTGGCCATTTTGTAATTTGGAACAAAATGCTATATTTTTAATATTTATTTAAATGTGTTCTGAGTCCATGTCTAGTAAGCAATAAACTGGTCTAGCCAAGACTTTAAAGGCAAATGCTGTGTCGTTAGCTGGTGAGCGCCCTCTTTAAGCTGGCTAAGGTACTGATAGAAAGTGTTTTTTGTTCTTATAATTGCTTGGAGATTTGAACTGTTTTTAATACATTCAGCTCAGATTGGGGGGAGGGTACCATTATTTCCTTAAAAATGACTATTTATTAATGTCTTACATAATTCTCCAGTTAGAAGTATCTCTCCCTCTCCCCACGTGACTTTCTTTCTCTCTTGCTCTCTTTTTTTCTGGTTTGTTGCATAGGTAGAATGCTGTATTGCTAGCATTGTATTTTATGTAATTATTTTTTGCACAAAGGCAAACATTTAGATTAGTTGGTTAATTTTTTTTAAATTTTATGACCATGCCAAAATAATATTCTGCAGGCTTGTGGAGAACAAAGGACTGTTCTTTAGGACTGAAACTTGATTTTGCTTGTAGTACAAAAAAACACACACTCACAGATGTTGTTTCGTAAGTGTTATAAGCACTGGATATAAATGGTATTTTTTATCACTTCTGACTAATGTGAAACTGTTGTACGAAAACTACATGAACAAAAGTCATCTGTTTCGACTCGTGTGGGCCTGCCTCACAGTTGCCGGATTTGAGTCATTTTTATGTCTTGTTATTTCATTTATTTATGCAAAATACATGTATGTATGAACACTTTGTTTTAGCTCCAGCCCTGCCTCAGTGCTGATGCTCTGTACGTTAAAGCCACGTTCTCGAAAATGATTGGCGCTTCAGGAATCGCCAGCTGGTCAAAATTGCATTTATTGGCTGGGGGAGTGGGAGGGACATATTTGAATCCGAATTGTGCATATGAGCATTTTATTCTATTTATTAGCCGACATTGGCTCTAAAATGTCAGTGGAAATCAACGAAGGACAATCATAAGGATAAAGAAACCAACATTTTTTACTTTATTAATCGGAGCTCAAAACAAAGTTTTTGATGATTTTACCATCTCATTTTAGAATTTTTTTTAAATTGTGTAAATATAACATAGGAAATAGAATTTTATTTTTTGTTCATGGATACTTAGTGAAGTATAAGTTATGTATTTACTTTTGTTCTATATCAGTGTATGTTGGTCCATATTAAATGCTGACAAGTCACTGTACCTCATGTAGATGCTGAATTTACACCCGCAGTGTGAGCGCAGTATTGTGGACCTGTAGCTGGGACAGCAAGATGCCTCACTTGTGCTCTCACTGAATTGTAATAGCATATTCCTCAAACACGGAATACTTTTTCCTTAGAAAGCTGATACATCAAATGTACCAAATTTCTGAAACAGCTAATAGGAGACACAGTTTGTTTTGTGAATCCAAGCAAAAGTGATGAAATATTTTAACTCCCAACAAGGATGGCATTTTGAAGTCAAAAACACATTCCTGGAAGATTATCGTGACTAAGACAGCCCTTGCAATGCAGTCAAGATGTAATAATATTGAACCTTTATTTTCTACATTCATTGAACCATGATATTGTCCTATTAGGCTGTAATACTAGGGGAAAAAGTTCACACAATACACAAAGGAAGAGGACTGGTGGAATTGTTCTTTAAACAGCGTGTTTGAGTCCCCCCGAATAACTCTGAAAAACATAACAACTCCATTCAGGTAATGCACAAATATAGTAATAATATTTTCTCTGTGAACAATTTATTTAATTAACAGATACAATATATTTTCTTTTTGGAAAATTATAAAATACTTATTTTCAAGAGAAGAACACTCCTGAAAGTCTGATACCAGCTAGAATAGATCGCTTCATATTTCATAAAAATGGAAGATTAAAGTCTTAATGGAAACAGAACTGCTTCCCAGGATTCAGGTTTACATGGAGAAATGACTCTGATGAAGTAGCCCAAGTGTGATCTGCCTGTGTGTTTGGGTGTCACCATTTAGCTCATGAAACCATCTGCTGAGAATACAGGGGCTCACAATGTGCTCCTAAATCAGTGTACTCAGGTGCGACAAGAGGCAGGGGGAGGGCAAAAGATGGGTTTGCTCTGGGCTGGGAGTGCAAAACAAATAGCTGCGTTAGTCACGATAAATACTACGCCCTGTGCAGAGTGTATGGCAGTCAGCTGATGGCAATTACCGCTTTGAGAAGAAACACAACCATCTCCTAATACAATCTAAAAGCATGGTCCTCTCTCTGGGTTGCCTTTCTGGTTTTGCTTTATGGTCCTATCAAAGACGTGACATTTCAAAAATAATTCCCTCATAAAACATACTACAAGATTAACCCTCCTCCTCCGCCTTCTGCCCCCACTGAAACACTTGCCAACCAGCTTAATTTTAAGCATGTTAGTACTTCCATGGCAGTGATTAGGACCAGTAAAGCATTGGCATTAAGTGGGGCAATCTCTGCTGACCCAGGGTCACAGTGCGAACAACTGCACTAGAGACGCAGCCGGCAGAGCGGCCGAGCGTATGCTCGAGTTCTCCATGTTCCCAACGAAAAGCTGGGGAATGGGCTCGGGCCCTAGCTGTTCAGCAGGCTCGTTTAAGATTCAACTTGGCACTTAAGCATGTTCTTTTAAAAGAATAATACTAGATGACCTCATGTGATCTTTTACAAAACCCTTAAAAAAACACACTCTTTTCCTTTAAAAAAAAACTTTCCCAAACCTTTTTTTTTATATAAACCCATTAATATCTGTGATTTTTCTCAGATCAAACTACATTTTTGATATACTGTAATGTTCTACTACAGAAGGAAAAAAAATATATGTATATGCAAATATATTTCATTTTAATGCATCACCCTTTTTTAACTACCAGATTTGTTGGAAATGGTGACAAAGAAGTATTCTGAGATTTCACACGCTGGGCAAAAAGGGGTGGGGGGTGAAGTGGGCTAAAGGAAAACTTATCAAATTGGTATTTATGGCAATATGAAAGCTATAAAGCAACTTAGTGACATGGCTTGCTTTGTAATTTCCGCTTTCTAAAAACCACAAGTGAGGTCCTTGGTGCTCTTGGAGTATGGGGAATGTGCAAATATTTAACTGTTTGTATGCTGCACATTGCAGACCTGCTAGTGTGCATTCTCCGTTTGTCTTCCTTTGTCATTTGTGTTTTGTTTTCTAGAAAGCAATGTTTTTTTTCTTGTACCTTTCTTCAGCTTGTAGCAAACTAGAATGCTTAGCATTTATGTTCATTCATTATTGTATTTCCCATGTACAAATTTTTTTATTACATTAAGACAAGCTTATAAGCTGTTACTACATAACTTATCTTACTGTAACTCTTATTTCCTGACATTGTAATTTGTTTGTGATGTATATTGTGAGATTGTACTCTATGTTAATTTAATCAGCACAATTCACTGACATGCTGGACTGACATGCTAGCTGCTGTTTCAAATTGTAAAGTTTGTGTAGAGCTGTTGGGACAACTGAGACTCTCTCGTCAAGGTACTATGCTTTGATTCCTATAGCAACACTGTGGGTGCGGCTCTGAACCACGAGGGCTGCTCGTTGGACACCCACTGGCTAATTGAACAGGCAGGTTTTCTTTGTAGAAATTCTATATATGATGCAGGTACCTACCTGGGCCCATGGCTGGTAATTATTTGGGCGTTTAGAGGAAAAACTAGTGTCTATTGCTGCTTTGAATATGTTTTAAAGTCTGAAAATGTAAATAGTTTATCAAAAAATCTTGTACAGTCCAGTGTAAAGTTTTTAAATGAACTTAAAGGTTGCCATCACATCTCACACTCTCCTCTTGATACAGTAAAAAAAAAAAAAAAAAGAGAGAAAAAAGTTTGCTAAGGATATTGATTTAAAACTTTCTGTTCTCAATTTAAAAAAGAGAATAGTTATTCTTAGCTCTGCTTCATTGCATAAACAGACTTCTTGGATTTTGTTGTGCAGTATTGACGTGAGGTAAATTAAATATTAAATAATCCTTCAGTGGTACTTTTAAGAGTCTTCTCCTCCTCTGCCTCAGTAATTAATGGAAAAGACAAAATTGAAAGACACTGTCCATATACAGTATGTTCTGGTGTACGTTGGCACCTTACCTACATGTTTCGGGTGGGGGGATTTTTTTTTTTTTTTTTTTTTTTTTTTTTTTTTTTGCACAAGGTGCTTTCCTGATATGTTTAACATGTCATCTTTGGGTGATACAGTATATGCCATGACAGGGGTTTAGACCCCTCAGGGGAGTGTCTATAAGACTGCCTATTTATGCTCATTTACCTCAAGACTGTCCTCTCTACCCTTAATCTATTCACCATCACTCCATCTTTTGTACTGCTGTTGACACTTACAAATTAAAGATAAATTTTGTTTTATGAGATGTGTGTGTGACTTCTTCTATGCCTCCCTTATTATTCCTTTGAAGTTAGTATTAAAGATTGACCATAAGAAACTGATAAGACAGGAAAATGCAACTAGGCATGTTCAGCAGGCCTCCTTTAAATTTAGCAACTGCATCTTCTAGCTCTTAGGTTTTCTCCATGTCCTTCCATTCTGCAAAGGCATGTATCAGCCTCTGACATCCATTAACACCACATGCTGTAACAGGCATGCATGATAACCAATGTAATTCGATAATATTTGCTGTGTACTGTAGGTTTTGTAAGCAGGCAGTGCTGTTGGTAGCAACATAATCTCAGAAGGATTTTCATGGAGTAGAAATAAGACAAAACAGTTCTCATGTTTCTTCTTTATTTGCCTTCCCCTTTTCCCCTGTATATAACATTTAAAAAAACTAACCAAAGTTGACAACAAGAAAACTTATAGTTGCCATATTGCCATGTCTGTAAAGTGCTGTCATTTGCGTAGTATGATTGGCTTTTGACTCAGTAATTAGTCATGGTTCTCACCGGAAAAGGACAAATCGCATTGGAGAGTACGGTAATGTAACGTAACCGAACAGTCAGGTTGTGCAACACATCAGGTTTCAGCCGCGTGTCCACCCTGAAACATCCAAGTGGGAAGGAATCCCTGCTTCTCCGGAGAAAGCCTCACATGTGAAACAGCTAAAAATGACACACGGCATTTTGAAGCTATATGATGAAATATTTTAGGGTCAAAAGTGGATGCGATGAAGTTGCTGACCAACATACTACAGTGAATAAATGCACAAGTACACAAACATTGACGAGTGCTTTGGTTTTTGGTAAGCAACCAACTAGTTATTCAGTCAAACTGCAACAGTAAAATGCTGTAAGGAGGAGAAGGCAGCATACGAACTGTATTTCTGCTACTGAATCTACCACAGTTCAACATGATGTGAAAACGGCCATAGTGCAAGTTTGCAAAAAGGAATTATGGCACAAGACAGCAGTCAATCTAGCTTAAGCTACTAGAGTCAAGGACATGTGGAGATGAAGCACCATGTCGTTATGTCTAAGTTTTAATTTTGTACAATAGGCCTGAGATGGGGTCCAATCCTCCACTTTAGTAGTTTCATATTGTTCTACCTAAGTCAATTTGTACCCTCCCCAGGGAGGAATTTTAGCTTTTTGTCTGGTCTTTCTTCCCCCTGCCTTGCTACATGATTTGACTCTTTACCTTGCTGGAATCTGCAGCTGTGAATAATGATCAATAGTCTGGGAAACACTGATGGCGTTCTGTGTTATAGGTAGAATGAAAAGTGAGTTGAGGAATGGAATACAAAAAGTCTTCGCTTTCTACACCAGTAACCAGACAAAATGCTCATTTGACACCTAGAGATGTGCTAAAAAAATACCCACAAATCTACCATGCAGGACAGGGTGCTGGCTCTACATAGGAGCGCAATCTTCTGGAAAAAGGGAGCGTTGGAGGCTGCAGGTCACCATGCACATCATTCCTGATTACGAGAGGCTCACATGTGCCCGGGACGGAAGGCATAGCCTTGCACAGTCATCATCAGATGTCCTTACACAGAGGACAGCATCTTTTTTTTTGCATCCTTTGGAGCCGTTAGGACTCACGCAAGGGATTTTCAGCATTACAAGGTTCAGCCTGATACTCTGTCTCCCCACCGGTTGGTTACTCGCGCTGGGATTTTCCTGACAATTAACTGCTACAGCAATAGCCCAACAGTGGCAGCTTCCACAGGACTGGGGGAGCGGAAGGAAAGAGTAATTGATTTATATCTTTAATATATCGTTTACAATAGAAAATATGAACTCCAGGTTGTGTCTTTCTGAGCAGTTAATGACCAGGTGGGTTAAGGGCCTTCAAATACTGCCATTGGTCATTAACTGCCAGGAAGTATCCTTCCTGTCATCTATTATTGCTTAATTGTATCAAGACCCACTACTGTTGAGGACTGTTAAATCTGTGGATTAATTGAAATCTGACCCTTAGTAGTTCTAATAGTATCAGGGCTGCTGCAGGTTAGCATTTGGGTTCTTGACATGACAGTCCATAACAAATCTCTTCAGAGCTGTTCTGGTTTATATTAATGCCTATTGGATGATTGACACACTAAAACATAATTGCCCTGTAGAAATCACTGTGGCCAGTGGTATAACGAACTACTTACGGACACTTTAATTTACTTTGACACCACAGACTTTAAAAGCTTCTGTACTTGTATTAAAACCTACTTAGAGTTTTGGTTGGTGTTGTAGCTCATCAGGAAAGGATCACTGAGTTTTGCTATGAAGAGCAAAGGTAATTATTAGAGCTTTAAATAATTCTCCTCACATATACGATCAAATTGCAAATTAAATGTGTATTGTTTATTTGGGTATCTTCTGCCACTATTCTGGTTAATTAGTTGTTAGCGGGATATGTAAAGAAACCAACTGATTGTTTTAAATTAGCTTTGGAAAAATAGGATGTAAGCTCCAAACCTGTAAATGTAAGTACAAAACAACCCTGACTCTTGCATCACTTCAGCAACATCCAGCTTTAATTTTTGAATGAGGTACCTCAAACTTAAGACACATGACTAAGCTCCTTTTTAAGTCAGGCCACACAGCACAGGGTTATATTTGGCAATCAGGAAATACAAATACTGTCCTATGATCCACAGTCACATAGCAGGATCCTGCTTTTCGAGGCACTGTACAAGCAGCAAATGGAAAGACAGCCTCTGCCACCAAGACCCTGTGATGGATAGTAATGTCTCCATAGCCACTGTATGTTCACAGCTAATTTAGTCACAAATAATCTACAATGGAAAACACACTAACTGTCCTACAGGGTCAGACTGGTAGTCCACCTAGCTCAGCAGTTCTCTGTCCAACAGTGACAACCGGAGACACTAGTTAGGGAGAGCATGGGAGCCCAGCCATCACCTATGGTTCATTCTCCTTTTCCCTCAGCATCTACAGTCATTGGACTGGGCTGCTAATGGGTACATCCCTTTCCTATTCAGGAACACAGTGTAATGCTTTGGCAGATGAGAAGGAAGAAATGACTGGCAATTAAGTCTGCAGTCTGACCTTGCAAGGAAGGGCCTTGCTGAGGAGTTTTGTGACAGTCTGTTTTTTTAAAGGGAGAAAAATCAGACAATCAAAACATTCAGTCTATGTACAATGGAAATTCTAAGTCTATCAGACAGTCTAAAGTATTTAGGATGCTAAATGTCTCCTATTTTTGGCAAGATCTGGTTAAAACTTAACAGACTTAATTCAGAAAATCTAGAGATCAGGGACTTTAATGATCAAATTACTCAATCACAAGGAAGTATCTTTTATTCAAACATCAGGAAATCCACACTTAATGCAAGACTTCAGTTAATTCCACTAGAATAGTTACAGCTGCTGTAAAACCAAAGGGTAAGTGCTGGAAATAAAACTTAAAATCATAATAAAAAAAACAACCCCAAGCCTCCTCCCCCCTCACAGAAAAAGAAAGGCCACATGGTGAGAGATCATGCAGGAAAAAAGGCTTCTGGAAAAACTTTTTAATACAAACTACCTATTTCCAGGAGTGTGACTGTAGAAACGAGGAAGCTTTTCTAGTTTCAACAACAGCAATATGGGTGGAAAGAAAAGGTGGGGGACAGCCTGTAAGTTGGTGTGTATGAGCCGAACTATGTAGCTTCTCCTGTGACCAGAGCCTACAAACTCCCCCTCATACTGCTTTGATTTTTTGACTCCAGCTACAGCAGGAAAGCACTAGATATCCTAGCAGCTTTAGGCTATTTTAAGAAAAAAAAGCTTATTTTAAGGCAAAGGGGCAATTATGAATATTCACATTATTCTATTTCACTGAGTTACAGCAATTTGTATTAAGAATGGCATCACTTCATTTCTCACACGCGTACGTGTAATAGTTTTTAAAAGATTAACAGTGGTTTTATCATATGATAAATTAATTGTTTAATAATCATTTGCTATAGTTGCAATTTGTCAGTTTTTTAAGGTGGACCTCTAAAATAACAAAATTATGAGCCAATTAATGCAATTTTTGGAGAACACAACGGGCAGTTGGACAGCGAAGTCCAGCTAGCTTCTAAATTACTGTCATCCGCCCTCGGCTATGGCTCGTTTCTCAGCCCAATATACAGCGAGCCGCGTCCTGGCCTTTCCCAAAAGCAGGGGCAGAGCCACGGGCAGCGAGGGGCAGCGCGCCTCACAGGCGCTGTTTCTGGTGCCATATATCAAGCTGCGCCGCGGGCACCTCGGCGCTATAGCGGCTTGCTGCTGGCCAACAGCTTCCTCCTTCGGGACGCTAATTTTTAAAACCTCGCTCGCCTCCAGCTCCCCCGCTGAGCTGGGCCGCCGCGCGGCCACCGCAGTGGGGAACCGCTAATAACGGTCGACCAACGGCTCGCGCCGCGCGCGGGGGGGCGGGGCCGAGGCTGACGGTTAACGGTTAACGGCTAACGGCTAACGGCCGCGCGCGTGCGGCTTCGGCGCTCCGTCTGGGCAAGGGCTGTCGCCTCTCTGTCCCCTTGTGTGGCAGGGCTGCCAGCCCAGGGGCTGGTCCCCGGCCGGTGGCTCCCTTCGCGCCCCGGCTCTGTCCCTGCGCTGCTGCAGAGCCGGGGCTGCCGGGGAGGGGGCAAAGACCGCCCTCCGCCGCTTCCAGCGCCCCCTGAGCGTCTCTGGTCTTCCCCGACTGCGTTAAGCGCCGGGTTTATTTTGGTCTGAGGGGAAACACGTAGTGGTTAAAGCATTTACTCTGTCACGTCTGCTGTGCGTGTTAGTGCTGGGTGGCTGGGGCTGTGGGCTGCTGCGTGGAAGGGGCTGGTGAGGGTTTGTGGTAGTGGGGCAGGGGTGTGAGGAGCGGTGGTGTGGACTGACTGCTGTGACTCCCACACAGCAATTGGAAGCAGAAGTGTCTTTAGAAAGGCCTGAGGATGGGTGTAGGAAAGTTCAGTTTTTATACTTGTGTAGTTCAGTAATTACAATGTGTGAGCAGTTGGAGAAAACTTGGTATGTCTCAACTTACAATGTTAAATATTGACCTAGCCTCGATTTTTCCTACTACAGACTTTGATACCAAGGAATGTGTCCTAGAGGTATCTGACCACCTTCAGTTGGACACAGAGGCAGTTTATTATGCAGCCTGAGCAGAATACCTGTGGGTTGTGGCCCTGAGGGCTCCACCACACATGATTCTTGTTGGACTGAGATGATTTGAAGGGTGGGATAGGCTAAGTGCCCCCCACCTGGCATGAATTTCTGATCTCATGGGATAGGTTGAAGTGAGGCTAGAATTATCCGGAAATGTGAGGGCTGTAATGCTCCTTCTATCTTCCCCATGGTAGAAGAAAAAACAGAAGTAGAGTTTGGAGCATATTCTTGTGTTCTCAGTACTCTGTAGAGGTTAACAGCAAAAACAAAGGGAAGGAGAGTTCTAGTGTAGCTAGCTGAGCACCTTACCAAGCAGGGTGGCACTTTGGCAGGTGGCAAAGCTATGATGAAGGAGGTAGAAGAGCTCACTAGCACTGCCTTTGGATAGTCTGGGTGATGCGAAGAAGCAAGAGACTTTTTAAAAGGAGAAAAAAAAGAAGTTTGGTCACAACCTCATGATGTGAAGGACTGTGAATGATTTTTACATGATCTGGTTACTTTTTTTTCTTTTTTTCTTTCTTTTTCTTTCAAATAGCAGGTTGCTGCTTTGAAATTCTGAGCCCATCCTGCTCCCGCTGGTGTCACAGGAAACAGAGGGTTGGTTCAGCGCTTGGCAGTAAGTGCACAGTTTTCAGGATGCAACCTTAACATTTCTATTGCATGTTATGTGCCTAATACAATGATTCATAAAGCTGCCTTCCTTGATTTAATCTCTCCCTACAAATCCTTTGACTGATCATGCTTAAAGACAGTACACATTTCTTCTACTATGTTTTGATTTTATACTGCAAGGACTTTGATTGAATTACAAACTAAATAGATGAGAGAGTATACAGTCTTAAAATGCCTGTAAGAATCTCAGGTTGTGAAGGTCTTCAGATTGGTTCATTACTTATTCGTTTTTGAGAGGATGAAGTAGTAGATTTCCACAACAATAAGACCATGCATGGAAACAGTCTGCCATCCCTTATTCCACAAACTTCAAAGACTGAAGTTCTGAACTGAACTCTGAAATAATAAGAATCCTGTTCTCTTTCTCTTTTGAAAATGTATTCCTGTGTGAGTATGAAAGTAAACACTAAATAGCTCGTATAAAGAAATAATAGTTTGCTGCATTTTTTAATGCTTTCTGCAGAATGTTTCTCAGCTATATTAGAAATATTACAATAATCTTTAACGCATCTGACAGTTCTGAAAATTTCTCTCTTGATAGTTGCTTATCTTCTCTCATACACTTGCTTTTAATGTCTGAGCACTTGAAGTTCAGGCTTCACAGATCATGCTTTCCATCTCTCCTCATTTACCTCCAGCAGCTTATCCTGCAATTTATTGCGAGGATTGTACCTATAAGCACAACAGGATTAGACCTTAATTTGATCTGCTATTTATCTGTTCTGTTAATTGTAGCCACAGGGTTGTATTAAGAAAGTCAGAAAGTACCACTTGTAACTACAGAGTGGCTCTCACCTTTGAAATAGAGAAACACTCATTTTCTAGGGAAAAAAAAAAAAGAAAAAAGTGGTTATGAGCTAAGTGAAAAAGGCAGAATAGTATCTGCTTTTCCATTTCTAGTGCAATTAATACAGCGTTGACACCCAAAATGTAGTTGTCTGGGCACAAGCCTGTTCCTAGTGTTTATTGATGCTGGTGTGAGAAATTATGCATCTGCTCCCAGTTTTGTTGTTGTTTGTTTTAAACTGAAAATGAGTTTCTTGTTAGACTAATGGGGGGGGTGGGTGGGATTTTTGTCTCATGTTAATCAGGAATTTCCTCTGCCTAAATTTGAATGATTTATTTGCAAGAGAAGAGGACAGTATTTTACGGTATAAATTGGATCGGAAAACAAGATTGAAAAACCACTGGGAGAACCTCCAGTCCTAAAACAGCCTGCTTATCTACAATGACTGGAAAACTTCTGATGCCCCTGAAAGGCGCTGAGTGAGGAGTCTGTTTGTCTTGCAGTGCCCATTGCAAAATAAGGAATAAAGCTTGAGAATGGTAAATTAGGAAAAAATCCCACCTTAAATCTCTTTCAGGGCAGACTTAGGAACAGAGGTATTCAAATTTCACTGTAATTCAATAGGTTTAGAAGTACCTAATTCTCTTAGGCCCCTTTGAAAATCCTGGCCTTAAAATATTTGATGTTTTTGGAAAATGAACAATAAACACTTCCAGCTCTTGACTTTTGGGAGTAGCGTTCCTTTACTTGCAACAGTTCTGCCGCCAGCCAGAAAGCACAAAGCTCTGCTGAGGTCTGGGGCTGCTTGAAGACATAACAGAGTCACTTTAAGCCAGATGCTTGAATTTTTTGCTTTTGCAATATAGAAAGTAAGTAATTAGTCTATCAATAATGAGTTGATGCTGACAGTGTAGTGAAGTGTGACAGAATGCTAGAAATGGGAAGTCTTTCTCACTTTCTTATTTTTCTTAAAATGTCATTTTTGTCTGTGATTCCTTTTAATAGTTTGTTTAAAGATAAACATGCCAGCTAATCAATGGATAATGTGACTGTGGAGGTGCATCAGAATGACAACTGTTTGTTGCTCTTCTTCTTCCTTCTCTCCCCCACCCCACCTGGCTGCTTTAGCAGGACTCTACCTCACATTACAGCAAAGGTGGGAATTCTTAGGTTTTTTCTTCTTATTTGCCTCTTTCCAAGTCCTAGGTTTTCATTATGAAAAGTGTGACTGGAAAGTTCTGGATGGTGAGCTAACAAGCTTGCTGTTGTACCAGGGGCTTGGAAGTACATGTAAAGCAGGGCCCAAGGACCTGGATAGTTTGCAAGCTGTTAGGAATGGCAAAGCTCATTGACTTTGTCTTGCTGTCTCTGAGGCATGCCTCTTGGTATTGGGCTGGCACTGCAGACCTAGTATGTTAAAGCACAGGTGAGCCCAGACTGTCTTTGCCCTGTTATATTGATGGAGAGTTTTACAGAAAGGAAGAAACCTCACCTCAGCCTGTCTGGGTGCTGCTCAGGTGGATGGGAGTGAGGAAGAAGGCACCCTGGGAACTGGAAGCTTTCCATATGTTTCTCCAATTTTTGTTTAGCAAAGAACCCTCCCCTGCTCGCACCCCCCCCCCCCCCCGCTCCCCCAAAGAGTCCACTGATCCACATTAGAGGCTTACACCCACAGACAGGTTGGGAAGCTGTTACACCTGTTTCCTATAAAAGAGAAAGAGGGACAATTGTGGTTTTTGCTCTTGTGCAATGAGGGCCTACACCTGCAAAACTAGGAAACCTTACTACAAACACTCCTAGAAACGTGCACTTCTGTTTCTGAAGCCTGTAGTGTTTCAGGTAAGTTCTCTGCTCTGAGTTTGACTCTGCTAGGTATGGCTGTATCAAGAAAAACAATGTAATGTAGTGCTATTAATAGTCTGTTGATCTGGTAATTAGAATTCTCTTCCTGAATAAATGTGCTTATTGGTTTGGTTTGTTCTGCTTTCTTTGCAATAGAGTGTAACTGTGCATGTCTTTTATTCTTTACTTATTAGAAATATATGTGAAAGTGGGGTTTCCTCAAAGTCTTAAAGCATTTCAAAGTAATTTGGTGCTGAACTTACTCAAAGAAATGGTCATGTGATTTTAAATGTGAAGGCAATAGTACTTCTACCCAAGTGCACTGTGCTGGTGAAGTTCAACACAACTCATAGTGAAATGCAGAAGGAAATTTGTCTTTGATATTACGTGGGAGATTTTCCAGCATGAAGGCCAGTGTCAGGTGGAGCTGGGTGACTAAAGGCCTCTGGAAATTTCCTCACTCTTGGTTTATGAGCTTAAAAATTATACAAGTAATATTTGTAGGGAAAAGACTTTGGTTTGTTCACGTGAGTTGCAAATGCTTTCAGGAGAGCTTGCAAACAGGTTTTCACCCCTATTTAAACCCAGCTGCCAACAGATATTACTGGATCTTCTTTCTTACGTGACTAGAAAATAAACTGATAGCCCAAACCGCTAATTCTAGCCAAGCAGAAATCACTACAAGACCCAAAGTGGAGGGGACTTATACGCCCTAAAATGCTGCATCTGTTGTACGGTTTGTTAGTGCATGGTGTCCTCCACCCATGTCTCTTCCAACTCTTTTGGTCTGGGTGAGGTTGTGACAAAATTACATAGAACAAGCTGTGCCAACTCTAGAGAGACACAGGCGCAACCAGAATTTCTTGCACCATCCTCTTGGGAGGGCAGCTTCCCTGGCTCCTTGCATTGAATAATCCTTAAAAAATAGGATAGAGAAAGATTCAGGGATGTGGGTGACAGTCTAGAGAAAGCAGTTTGGGGATCCTTTGAGGTTACCTGGCCTTTGCAGGTTTTTTTGAGTGCTGTGAATCTATAGCATGTTTGAGATAATCAGTCCCTCCTTACCATGTCTTGTGCCAGTTTGCTATCTTCTGAAGATCTGTTTCCCTTTTTCTCAAGGGACTTTTTCTGAACATGGAACTTCTTCCTGTGTGAAAGGCAACAGAGAGCTTGCCCAGTTGGCTGGGACCTGAGGAGATATTTATGGTGCTGTTTTATGCTAGTGGCAACTGGAGCAGTGTGTGATTAGTCAGGTTTTCATGTACAACAGGAAGGTTTCCTAGGTAGAGAAATAAGTGGAAAAGAGGGCTGCAGTCACCATTAGCTCTTACACAAGAGTGGATAGAGACATACATAAGAAGGCGCCGCTCCAGCCCCCTGCTGTGAATGGACAGCTGTCGGTGGCCGAGTTCTGTACCCCTTCCTGTCGGCCGGGGAAGGCACTGGCGTCAAGGATGTGCTATGTCTAGTGCTGGTGTTTGAATCTAAGTGCTGAGAAGCCTGTCTGGCACCATATTATGTAATACGCTGCTCCAGACTACAATCCACACAATGTGCATGTTGTACTAAAGATCCTTGAAAGCATGTGTGTGGGTTTTCTTTTTAAATATCACCTACAGGTACATGCTTTGCTATTTCTGGAGCTATGCTTCTGTGTTGGGACGTAAAATAGTGCTGCACTATACAATACTGTGTTGTTTTCTGCGTGACAGCATAGGGTAATTCTTGCTCTCGTGCATATGGTTGAAGTGATTGCTTGATTAGAGATCAGAAAATTTTTTTTGGCAAGGGTGTAATAGCAGAAATCTGAGGAAAGCTTGCCTTTTTGAGACCAAGCTTTAACTGAACTCTAACTGTACTTCATCTGTCTTTTTGGACTTGTTCTCTCTATGCCTTTGTTGTTTAAAAAAAAAAAGACTCAAGAATCGAAGCCATCACAAAAGTCTATGTGGTACAAGGGAGTGTTCATCTGCTGTTGCCCATATAGAGAATTTATGGTCATATTGACACACAATTATAAAGTGTTAATGAATTGAGTGATGATTAAGAGAGATGTGGCTGGGAAGAGGAGGCAGACAAAAATTAATGATTATTTCTTGACTCTGCCTACTCTCTCTGTTCCCCCCTCTGGTTTGCTGAATGATTCCATTTGGACTGATGTTTCTTAACGCTTACAGCCCAAAGGTGTTTTTTGTTTTTTCTCTTTAAGGAAGAAAATTAGTTCCGTATGTTCTGTATGTTAAGTTTCCTTAACATTTTTTTCAACATGCATAAAATTACAGATCTCTAGAGAGAATGAAATACCACACTACACATTGTAATACCGCACCCAATTGCTTGCTTCTCCTCTCTGTTGCCAAACCTTCCAAAAATCATAATGTAGAATTAATACATTTACAGGGGCTGGTTTTCCATGCTTGATACAAAGTAAAAATATAACTGAGTAACCAGGCACAGAAATAAGTGGTGTCAGTTTGAGGTGGATGAATACAATTCTGGGGAATAAAATGACCCTTTGCCTTGAATCTGCTCTCTACAAAGGGTCAGGGTAGAGGAGAGACTGGATGTGTGAGGACTAATTTTGTTTTAAAAAACAGTGCCATCCCATGTGTAGCTACAGAACTACACTGCAGGCTATAGAGGGTGCCCCTGGAGAGAATAGAAAAGATGGTATCAAGTTTGATAGTTGAAGCAGATTTTATGAGGATGGTAAATGGTGCCTAATATGAACCAAAAGGTAGAAAAAGACTCCTGGGTCATCAGTCTGTACTGGAAACTTGTACTATAGTATTGTGTATGAATGTTTCAAAACCACTGAAAAGATCAGGAGGCTTTATGGGCTGTCATACACTTTTTACCTCTTGCCTGATTTGCATTGTTGAAGTGAAATGCCTTTTCTGAGTGCCAGTTGTGGAGCAGACTACACAAATCATCTTTTTCTCATTGCTCTGGCGTAGCAGAAGCGCGGTGTGTCATATGCTTCTCTCTCTCCCTGACAGGCCCTTCCTGAGGAGGGAGGAGTGTGGTTGTGGAAGTTGTCTGCAGCTCCATCTTTGAGATGAAGTGCTCAGGGTATTAAGATGAAGTTGTTGAACTTTGTGGCTCAGCAAGATGGATCTCAGCTCTGCTCTGAATAAGTCATTTACTCTGTTGCTGTACCCTCCCACTATACTGTTCATACTGCTTTTTCCACTCCCATTTCTTTTATTTTTTCTTTCTAACCTTTTTCTTTCCTCAAGCTCCCTCCCCTCCCCTGCCCTGCCAGCCCCTCATAATCTGCATTTATCTTTTTGCTGGCAGTCCTGAGCTGCACAGGCACTTTTTTCTTCCCTCTTATCCCTTCAGGCCTTTGCTTTTTCTTGTTACACCTATTCTGGTTTTCCCCTTTCCTCATCCCTTCCTTCCATTATTTCCTCTCCCCACCTTTACTTGGCATGGAAAATGTCAAGTCTATTTAGCTGGAAGTTTGCATGGGACATTTGAGAAAACTGTAATGAGGCAGAGGAAGGTAAGGGAAAGACGTCTCTAGTTGGTTGTTTTAAAAGGGACTTGTGTTTCCAATAGCTTAAAAAAAAAGAGAGAGAGAGGGTGAAGCACTGAGAACTTTATTCTGGTGAGCTCCTGTTCATTTTGAATTCCGTCAGCAGGGAACTTGCTACAATAACGAGAAGTCATTAGCTGCCTTGTTTTATACCCATTGACTATGACCCAATTTTTACAGGAAATAGTTGGGACTTTAATACTCCCACCCCCTCCTTGCCACAAAAATGATTTGGAGAAGGGATGGGATACCAAATATTTAAGAAGCCATTTTAAAAGTGATCTTTGTTCTTTTCATCAGCTCTCTCCCTGTCGTCTTGGCAGCGTGTGCAGTAAGTTCCTGTCCCTGAGAGTTTGCACCAAAACCACAGTTTGAACCAGGCTGTGCGTAATGGGCGTCTCTGTTAGTTCCCGCCAACTGAAGCTCCCAGCAGTAGATGGAAAATCAGACATACACCACTGCACAATAAATCTCATTGTAATTCACCCAACTAGCATCACCACGAACAGGCCTTGAAAAATGTCGTGTGTGCTTGAAATCATACTTGTGCTCCTGCCATTAAAGAATGAAGGAGAGAGAGAGAGAAAAAAAAAACTCGTAAAGAAAGTTTCATTTACTTTTTTTGTTATAAAATACTTTTTACTGGTGCCTGCTGGAAGGAAAATGACCCAGTTAGATCTCAAAATTATGATGTAGCTTTAAGTGCTATGTTTAGATTAACTGCCAAAATGTTAGTATAAAGTGGTAGGTGTTTGTGCTGCAGATAATAACTAATGTACTGTTGGTCAAGATAGGCCACTGTTCTGTTATTATTGTATGGATCTTATGACTAAACATTGGAGCAAGCCTAGTGGAACAACAATATTTTACTGTGCCTGGAATACTAGCTTGTCAGAACTTAATTGGGGTGCCAAAAGTCTAATAAATCAGATGGGGAAGATGTCTTTTTTTCTGTGTGCTGATATTTCTGATTTGTATTCCTTTCTGTAATGTGAACTGTGTTTGTCTTATGTATTTCCTGGCAAGTATTATGTCTCAAACACAGTCGGACCCCTCTGATTGTCAAATAATTAGGGTCTTCCAAAGGCACTGAAAATGTTTTTTCCCTATGCTTGTGAGACTGGGTTAAACGTGTTGTATATTTTAAAGGACCTGGCTTACAAGGAAAAATCACGGTTAAAAGCACTTCAGAACTCAAGTTGTGCTGATGTGTATGACCTTTGGGCCCAGAATTAGTTATTTTTACTCTGTTGATATGAAACATTAACCTCAGTCAAATGTTTCTTGCAAGAAATGAAAACAAAACTGTGATGTTTAAATACACAATCTAGATGTACCTACACCAGTCGCCATGAAAAAGTCAACATTTGCTAACAGACACCACATGGTGGATTCTGTGGTACTGCAGTTACTTCCCTTCCTAGTCAAAGAAATACTTATTGGAGAGGGAGGAGCTGAAATACTTTGGGTCTACAGGAACTTCTGACCAGCCCTCTGCTGTCAGCAGCCTGCCAATGGCTCAGAGTGCCCAGCTCTCCTCCCTCACCCGGCCGGCTCTGCCCCAGGCTGTGGCCGTGGCCATGACTAGACGTTCTTCAGTGGTGTTAGGTGCCTCTCCTTTTGCCCCTGCTCATGACTCCTACGTTACTGCAGTGTGGAAAGACTTGGCAAATTATACCAGTCGTAGTAATAACCGTTGTTTTATTTCTTTTTAATGAAGGGGAGATGAGGTTGAACCAAAACAACAAATAAACAAATATATGTACATTTTCTCAGCTTAGTTTTCTTATTCCTGGGCTTAGCCCAAGGCAGCTGACGAGTGAAATTGGGGCAGCAGTTCCCTTGGATTTTCATTTGGACCTGGATTGCTCCTCTTTTTCTTCTTTCTGTTCTATTAATACAAAAAGTCACAATGGGCCTGATTGATCTCCCTTGGGAAATCTTTGGTGAATTAGACCCAGGGAACAGGCTCAGGCTGGTGTCGTGAAATAATGAACAGGATGGGCATTAAAGTGCTCTGTCAAAGAGGGCAGAGAAGGGGACAAGTGGAAGAAAAATAAATTTGTGATGAAGATCTTAAGTTTGGACTTAGGAGATCTGGATTCAGTTTCTTTCCCAGGTATAGAAAATTGAACTGATTAAAGTTGTCTTCTGAAGGTGGGATTGACAGAATGAAATTGTAACTTCCCATCTCATGGGTCCTGGGACAGTCAGGTTCTTTAATAACTTTGCAGACACTTTAAAAAGATTATTACCAAGTACTGCTCACACTTAATTTGGGGTTTGGTGTTGCCTCTGCCAGCTGTGGTAGTGTGTAAGGAAGTGTGTGCTGATCTTAGTGTTGTGTTTGGGCTTGCTTTTGATAGCTGAGCTTTTAGAACAGGGGAGTTGACAATAACCTCCAACTCTTGACTAGCCCTAAACTAGTAAATGGATGTGTGGTCTCTGCCTTGCCTAGAGAAACAAGCAGATTTCATAGAGGGTGTGTAAATAGCAAAACTAGCAACTTGCTGAAAATCACTGTTTTCCAAAGCACTGTCTTGGCAATACAGTATAGGAAAAGGCTATTACCAACAATGTAACTAGGATATGTTAGATAGTCAGAATGTATGTTAGATTTGCATTATTCCTCCAAAATTATTTTCAAATGATTTTTATCTATCTAAAATCCAGTACAGAAGTTCTGCAGATACAGTACATAATAGAGAGATGATTGACTGGTTAATTTTTATGCTTTATTCCAACCGAAGTCATGAAGATACTTGCTGTTTTAATGCGTGTGGTTTCAGGAATGGATAGAGAATAACTGGTAATAATTCAAATAGGGAAGTAGTATACGTCAAATAATGTTATCACATTGATCTTTTTACTGTAATGTCTGCCTTACAATTCAGAATGACCAAAAATTTATGCAAAATCCTTTGGCTGCCAAATTAACAGAACAGTGGGATGCTTCCCAGAGTCGTCTTATTATATATTTGATATGAGGATATATGAATACAGCATGGTGTAAAATGAATGAGAGTAAAAACATGGGTAAAACTGCCTCATATCTCTATTCATATCCACTAAGATGTCTCTCTTGTGGAGTACTTACGGATATACTTTCCTTTGTTGGAGTACTAAGATTTTTAAAGTTAATAGGTTTTGGGTCTTCTGAAATGGGAGTGCTGTGGACAGTGGCATTTTGAATTCACCCAGACCTGTAATATTTATGTAATATATTATCCTAATCGACTCAATCTAATGTTAAATACATTTAAGTTTTATTGCAGATTTTTTTGCTTAAATTCATAGAATGAAAACTTAATCTCACTTCCTGGTAAAGGCTAAGTTGAATGCTTTAGAAAGTGAACAGTTTATTTTAATTTGTTATTCCAATTAGTGTTCAATAAGAAAATAATTATATACAGAGGCTAAAAATATGACACTACTCTTTTTCAAATGAAGCTGCTTAAAGTAGATTATACTCTCTTGAAGTTTAAAAGTTTCTGCTACTTAGTCTGAAAGATGTGACAAAAGATTTGTGTAGATATAGAGCAGTGATTGAGGGGGACAATGCCACCTCGCTGGCACAGGGGACTGAATGCTTAGGGTAAAAAGGTGTAAAGGATATTGAAGTTTTTTAACAGAGGCTTACAGTAGAAGAGGAACTGATTTAGTGCTTTATGGAACAGGATTAAGACTTCTAAATACAATTTTGGACTATATTCAGAAACATGATAGAATGCTGTTGGTTAAGAATCCTGGTCTAGGAAGGTCTAATATGAAGGATCTGGTCTGAAAATTAACCTTTGGTTTTACAGGTTGGGCGCTGAAGTCCTGAGTCCCTAACTGTGAAGCTCTGTACCCTCTCTGTTCCTACTGATATTGCCTGTCAGTACTGGGTCTGCAGTGATACCAGCACCCTTCTGTTACTACGTTGTTTGGATATGAGATGACTTAGCATGGGTGAGTAATGGAACTTCTTTTCAGTCTTACCTGGATCAAGGTAATTGGGGGGCTGGGATTTTCTTATTAATATTTGCTGTGTAGGAGCTATCAGATGAAACCTCCACAATGAAAATTCACTGCTGTTCTGTATTTGTCTTTTTCTTTGTAATGAGAAGCTTTGAGGAGGAATTCAGAAGGGTTTTTTTTTTTTCTTTTTGTTTTTGTTTTTCCGTCACAGGGCATGTAGGTGGTGTGGTAATCTCTGTACCTTATTTGACCATGAATTCTTGTAGTTTGATACTATAGGTTTTCTCACTGTTGCAGAAGTTGCCAGTTCAAAACCCTTACT
The DNA here is from genome assembly GCF_036370855.1 of Dromaius novaehollandiae. Classification (NCBI taxonomy): domain Eukaryota; kingdom Metazoa; phylum Chordata; class Aves; order Casuariiformes; family Dromaiidae; genus Dromaius; species Dromaius novaehollandiae. Next base: position 63,723,704 of record NC_088102.1, on the reverse strand, counting down.
ATTAATAGCTTGAGGTTTGTTGCGATGGGAATGGCATGCACTCCAGTTAAGAAACAGCTGAGCATCTGGGAGTTTGTGACACATAGCTATTTTCCTTTTGCTCAGTGACTGTGTAGCATCTCAGAGGAAGGGCTTGGGATAAGAATCATATGAGTACAGGTGCCTCTGTTGGGAACATTTATTTCCTAATAAATACCAAATATTCTTAATTACACAAAACTCCCCTGTAGTCAACAACAAGTGTTTCCATTGACTGCAGTAGTGTTAGAATCTGTACCATCATAAATAATGACACTGTAAATTCACCTCACGTATTCACAGCATATTGGATGACCATGGAAAGGAAATCATTAAGAAAATACTTGTGTAGAGTGACAGCTACAGAAAGCTACAGCTATAACTGCATTTCTATGTGATCTAGGGACAGAACATGTAGTTACATTCTGCTGAAGGTAAAGTTACCCCTAATGATATCAGAGTTTCTGTTTTTATATCTAAGCAGCAAAGCAGTCCAAATCAAAACACTTTCTGAACAGTCTTCAGCTTTAGGACTATTTAAAATCTAAACTTTGTATCTGAAATACTTCCAGATCCTAAATGTGTAGAGTTTCTAACTCTTGTGTTTAACTTGCCAGTCTAAATTGTACTGATAATTTATCTTAATTGCTGACACACTTGTTATCTTCAGATATTCCCCCTAATTTCCCTGGGATGATAATAGCATTACTAGCTATCCAAAACATGATATCTCAGGTATCCTTAAAATTAACCATTGAGAGTTAGATTTGCCTGTGCACTGCCTGTGGAGGAGCAAAGGGGTGTTGTGGTCATACACACCAGCATTGCCAATGAGGGCACTGCTTGATTCTGCACTGAAAGAAGCTGTCTGACTGACTGCTCCGGGTGCCGGAAGGTCAAAACTTTTCTCCCCGAATCATACACCTTACAAAGCTACAAGGTTGCTCCCTGAACCGAACATTTTAATGGCTTTTTTGCAGACTGAACAGGTAAGTTATCCTGCTTTGAATCTCCTGTATTGCATGTTTTATTTAGAGACTTACACTGGGGATTCTGCTGGGTCCTACTATAGTTTCAGTTTTAGGTGGTGCATGTTGTCACATGAGTTGCATGCTGTGCTGATTAAGCTGCATACTTCACTAATCAAGCTGCAAAGTTAAGTAGGTGAAATTTAATACACTCTACTAATCAAGGTGCATTCTTTGTTGAGCAAGCTGAATATTTTAAATGCAGAGTTTTTATATACTCTGGTAACTGCCTTGTAGGCCTCTGTGGCCTACAACCATGGCTAGCAGAAAGCCACAGCCAGCTATTCCATTACTGACAATGGAAGGAATGTGAGCTTTCACTTTGATATTTGTCCTACTGAAGCTTAGGGATGAAGGATCCAAGATTAGCCCTAGTAAGTAAATGAGACTATTTTCCTTTGATAAGTCTCATAGGATTACACTGGAACACATTCCTACAATCCCAACAGCAAGGGTGCATGTGTTCTGTATCGCTTTGGCACCTCAGTTTGGTCTGCAGATTTGTAGTAGAAGTAATTGATCTTTAAAGTGCTCTTGTTATGGCTGCTGTCCTTTCTCAGATAATCCTAGTTCAGTTTTAATTTAGATCTCTTTCCTCAGTGCTTCTCAGCTATGTCTCTTTTTAAACTAGATGAGAAAGGTAGAAAAATGGTAGTTTGTTGTCTCTTTCTCTCTTGCCAATAACAAACAATGTGTCATGAAACACACAAAGCCATGGAGGAAACAACAGTTCCTTCAGAAAGATTTGCAGCTGAGTTATTTAGCACTAGTACTAAACATGTTACAAGGAACCAACATAAGAAGGAGCAATGCTGTGAAGAATTGTAGTCTAACTAGTTTATGGAGTAATGGTAAAGTGCACAGTTAAGACTAAGTCTTGGAAAGAAGGCAAGATGAAGCAGAGAGGAAGTGAAGCTGAAGGTGGAAGAGAGAGGAAGGAATGAATAGGGAAAAATGGTAATTCTACCAAATTCTGCAGTCCTCTGCATGTGATAAGAAGTGCAAGTCTGATGTGCTGTAGCCTTGGTTGTCTTGTGAGCTGTTCCGTTTGCTTCACTTTGTGGGTTTTAAACCAGGGATATCTGTGGTCAACAGTGTGTAGTGGGACTGTTCACTGAGGAAAGGTTTCAGTAGCTAAAAAAAAATGGCCTAAGAGGGATATTTCTGAAAAATGCCTGGGAGTTTCTGCTCTCCACATGGAAACAAGGTGAGTGAAGTAAAATCCCCGGTTGAGAAAGGCTTTCTGAGCCTAAAAAAGAGCATTGAAGATTGGCGTGAAAACAGACCTTCTTGCAGGTAACTTCAGTGCAAATTGCTATTAGAGAACAAGCACCTGTTGTATAGAAAAGTTGGGGATCGAGTTCCTGGTGTTTGGAAGTGGCTTTTACATTGTTTAGTCTGTCTGGAGTGCAACCCGCTCAGCCTTAATTCAGCAGCTCATTTTGTATTATGATGCTTGTGCCTGCTGTTTTTTGATTTGGATACTTTGGATCTCACAGTGGGCATAGTTTGATCTTAAAGCCATCAGTAACTGAGCAGGTTGGTGTTTTGTGTTCTGGCTGCATGTTGTGGAGCAATAAGAACAGTCACAAGGGGCAAAGCACTGTCATACTCTTTGGCTCAGAGTGATTGCTGAACAGTATCATCTTTAATCTTTTTCCTTTCGTTGGGGTGTATGGAGGGAAAGACGAAGGATATGTGATTAGGAGGAAGGTATAACTACAGCCTCTAAATACTTGGTTGATGTCTACTGTCAATCTGCTAACTTTCCAAGCTATCAACATAATACTTTCCACACAGGAAATATAGCAGCTCATTTGTGCACTGAATTATCAAGATCTGCTCTAGCTTTGCAGTCAATCAATAAAATACTGTGATACACTTAGTAAGAACAAGCAAGAACCATAAATTATTAAAACTAAATTGCATTTCTCAAAAATAATAAACAGAACATAATACAATGCAATGACTACGGGGTATTTTTTGATTTGTTCATGAACTAATTTGCTCAAATTAGGACTCCACAATAGGCATCTCAGTAGGGAGAGCTAATGAGTTCTGTTGTAACTCAAGTTTTGACTGGTGAGCAGTGCCAAGTGCTACCACCTCTGTAGGGCAGAGACTTTTTGTTGTATACCTGTGTTGCACGTACCCACAATAGGAATCTGATGCAATACTGAGTCCTTGGATGTTCAAGTATTAATACAAGTGACCTTGAATAAGAATATTAGACACATGGATTTAGTCTTGCAGTTTCTGTTTTAGGCTTTAGATGTAGGAATTTATGTGGATTTTTTTTTTAATGACTAAAATGCCCATGGGAGTTTTGCTTGAAATTTGTTTGAAGTAAAGTGAGATTCTTAGGAGGCTTCACACATTTAAACTGCCGAGGATGAAAATGTCCATTGCATACCACACAGTGTCAGTGTAAAGCCTTAAAGAATAAGTAAACTTCGCAAGATGTAAATTCCGCTCAGTAGCGTGCAACTTGATTACGGCTCAACGTTTACATAGGCTCTTTAATTAAGAGTAAAGGTCAATAGGTTAAATAAGTAACTTAATCAGAAAATTATGCAGAAGTGCCACAAATCAAACACATTATACAGCCCTTGAGATCGATATGGTATGCAAATCGATCAGTAAAGTATATACTGTATGATTTCAAGTACTGAAACATGCAGCATGATATTGCAAACACAATAGTTGATATAGTCTGTATCAGCTGACAGCCCTGCTTTTTTTTTTTTCTTTTTTTTCCCTCCAATCACAGCTTTCCTTTGTCATGCATAGTGTTTGACTCCCAGGTAGCTGTTTTAACTCATCTTGAGTGCAGTACAAAGCTATGAGCAGAGATGGTGTTTGGGTAAGTGAGTAAAGCAGAGGGTTCAGAGCGTGCGTGGTGTTGTGTAATCGCCAAGACTGCCTAGAAAGCCAGGAAAGACGAGACTGCTTTAATGAATGAAGAGGTAGGCCCACTAGGATATCAAAGGAGCGGGGTCCAGATTCTCTTCTCTGCTGTGTTTTGCTTGGCACATGGAAAGAAGAGGGGACTGATTTACAGCTCCCCGATTCTCCTAGTTCGTCTGTGTCAGCCCTGACCACGCCACAGGGTAGAGAACTGCTCTCTCTCATGAGAGTTGGGGCATGCCAAAGTGCTGTATGTTGTGACTGCAAGCCTTCCCTTTCCCCATTCACCTGACAGGGCGTGAGGAGCTAGGGCCAGATGTTCAGCATGTGGAGGTGGGTATAATGCCTGGGACTTTAGTGGACCTATGCCCAGATCCAGCCACCTTTCTTCTTGTTTGGGCTTACTTTGCTGTGTTTTCTCTGTCATTATTTGTTGGAGTCCTGTTGTTCTGCCCCTGTAAGAGTTCAGAGCACTGTTACTGATGCCCTGTTGCAGAAGCAGGTCATTACAACAGTTCTGAGGGTTGTCTGGCTTTGAAAAACCTCTGCTGTTCTGAAAGCTTGTTAAAGATTGTAAATATGTTCTGTAATCACATATCTGCATGTGCTAGCTTTTCAACCATACAGAATAATTTTTATCACCTGGTGGGATGCAGCAGTCCCATGCATTCAAATACATTATCAAGTCAGCAAATCCAGGGAATTTCAGAGGTTCTGCAGCTTTTCAGATCAACAGGAAACACAGGGGTTTGGTCCATTTGAAAAAACAAGTATGGGAGTTATTTGACTGTCCTCGCAGTAAACATGAAAATGAAGATTGCTTTTGGTTGGAACTATGTTCACACAATGTAGCCTGTTTGAACACTGTTTGACATAGTTTCTGAAAGTAGCCAGAGCTGTTGTGGGAATAAGGCAGATGGAAATCCCCTCCTCCCATAATTGCAGTATGATGGTCTCCTTGGCAAAGGCAGCAGGATTTCCTGCTAATAAGCACAAATACAAAAGCCATTGGTATTTTAGCAGTGGAAGTGATAGGCTCTGTATTGCCAAGTGGCATTCTTTTCTCTCTCTTCCCCCCCCCCCCTTCTCCTTCCACCATTTCTTTTGTTTGTCTGAAAAAGCCGTGGCTGAATGTATTCTGAGTGGCTGTATTGTTCCTAAGGTCCGTCATAGGAAGTGCCAACTCAATAATGCAATATTACTGAGAAAAAAGTATTGGAGTTATATTTTATGAAATTATTTTCTGTGATTTAAGGATATGACACTTCTGCGTTTCTGTCCTTTTGTCTGTTTCTGTTCTGATCTGTGATACACCCACTGCTTCTTCTCTATCTTATTTAATTTTTAAGTAGATTAGGCAGATAGAGTAATTTATGTGAGTATTTTGGCATGTTCTTACCAAAGTTTGTTTCTAGATAGTTGAGCTCAAACTGCCATTTTGTTAGGGGGAGGCTGCAGCATATGCTTCTGTATTTATATAGAAGATTGCTACTTAGTAAATAAAATAATCATGTTGTTACATTTTACCAGTACTGTTGTGACTTCTGCTGGGGTGCGGTTATATCAGTACTGAATTTGTACGATGTTTTGATGACTTAAGTCCCAGACTGTGACCCATTACATTAAAAAAAGGTTCTGTTCAAACCACACAGTTCCAATATGCATTTCTGACTGCTTGCAAGCACTTTCATCACACAGTAGTGGGTGGCTTTAGCATATAGGAAACTCTGCAAATGCTTGGTGTCAGCAACTGTACTATGAATTTGTTAGTCAGTGGTGCTTGCAAGCACCAATCATGATCTAGGCATGTTACTATGGGTGTTTTCTATATGCCTGGTTTAAACAAAGCACCACAGACATTGTCCTAAGTAGTTTACTGCCATTAAATGAAAGTTGAGATGGGGGGGAAGAAAAGTGACTAATACCAATTTTTAGAAATGGAACTGAAGTGGTAAGAAATACTGGTATATGCTGTAGTCAGCATATATCACATCTTATAGCTAAGCTAGGTTTTCTTTAACTAGGAGACTTAAATAGTGATAGCTGTCTAACCAGTGCAGCAGTGAGTTCGGTTTGCTAAACTCTGGCTGGACTATTGGCAGAATACTTTGGGCTTGGCCTATTGTGAGCCGCATTGGTGCATTTCTGCCAGTATTCAAACTGTTTCCTGTGTGTCTGTATGAACTGCAGTTGTACCTTTGGAGGTATTGTAGGTATATAGTGTTTCTTCATTAGATAATTTTCCCAAAAGACTGCAATATAACTGGGAATTAAACTTGCTTTTCCTTAATTCATATCACACTTACCATGGATTCCAGGTACTGAGATGATACCTCTTTTGAATAACAGTCCTCCAAGCATCAATCCAGTTCCTTAAATACAAGCCTTGTATTGTGCTTTGTTTGGTTTTCATGCATGAAACTGACTGGGCAGCAGCTCTATCTATGAAGCTTCCCAGTCTAAAGGACTTGGGTAGGGAGAACAGGCCCTTGTCAGCTGTTACTGCCTTGCTTATTGCTTTCCTTAAATTCTCTTTAGATCTAGAAGTAACAAGTATAGCTTTCTCTTCCCCCCTCCCCGCCCCATTTCTCCTCTTCATTTTTGTTGTTGTTCCACATGAATTTCTGAAAATGAGATCTGAAAGTGATGTAGATTTTAGAAATGAATAAATCAATAGGAAGAAACCCACAGCAAGTATACTTCAAATCTCGTGATTTCTGATTCAATCTCATGACTTGATTACGGCCTGGCTTAAGATTTCTAAACGTTTGCGTTTGGCAATGCTAGATTCCATTGCTAATATATTAAGATTTATAACACAATTTCCCAGCAACTGAGAAGCTGGCGTTTTCTTCAACATCTAGCTATCTGCATATTAAGACATTGGCAAAACGTGTAAGATCTTCTCTAATAGCACCCTCTGGTGACTCACTCCTTTGTTTTGATTTACTTAAAACTGGATTTGTGTTGTTCGCAAGTCTTTTCATGAAGACACTTTTTTTAAAGCTTAAAACTCAACTAGGCAAGTTTTCGAGTTTCCTGTGATTCTATTGCAAACGTTTGTTAGAGTTCAGCTAGTGTTAAGTAGAGTGACTTACCATATATATCTACTTTCTAGGACATAATCCAAACTTCCTCATAGCAGTCACCTTCAGAACCCTTCTTTTTGCCCCTCTTCCTGGTATAAAAAATTCTAGGTAATTTCTTGCATAAGGATTGCTATATCTTGTCATGTTAGCTCCACTAGTCAAGAGGAATGAGGAGGGAGGAAAGCACTATTTTGACATCTCATCGTATGATATGTGTCACTCTGGCCTCAGGGAGGAATAATGGGGGAGCACAGCCCTCCTAGGGGGGTCCTCTATGTGGGGGCTCATGCAACGAGTCAGTCTGCACCTGTGTGAAGTTTTATTTGCGTAAGGTGCTTTCATTCTTTTTACATTTGCATTGTTCCTTTCAGTTTCTCTAGTTCATTCTTAACATACAAATGTTATGCCTATTGCACAGCCACATTTAAAGGCATTAAACTCTCACTTCGCTGTAGGATTGAGAGAATGCATTGCTTTGATTTTCATTATCAGTAGAAGATAGACTCAATAAAACTTCCTGCTGTCATTCAGTCAATATACAATTATATCAGAAAGGGTTCTCTGGACGGAACTGCTTCTCTGGGCTGAAAAAATGTTCTGTTTGAAAGGTTGCACTGGGACAATGAGTAAAATTAATATTTTAATGGGTGATATCTATATTGTTTAAACAGTGTAACTCATGTTTCTGGTACTAATGTAAATTCTGAAGTCTGGCAGAAGTGTGTTACATTATGTAAATCATACATAGGGTTCATATTGTCAAGAAAAAAACCTGAAATAGATATTAAGTTGCCAGCCCCAGGGCAAAGATCACCAGCTGTCCTTCAGTTCTATAAAGCAGTCACTAACAGGAACAATTCATGTGATTCTCACTACTGCTATCATTTCTTAACTCTTCCAGTGCATGAATCCTTTATTGAACAGAAATGAAAACACTTAAGTCAGTGTTTCAAAGCCTTTTTTTCTTTTAAGAAAGTAGTAGAACGTTTGTGTAAATCTTTGATTTATTTTTTTATGGTTATTAAGCTAATACACTCTAGGCTATTTGGTCACATTAGTAACTGAAAAATGCAATAGGAACATGAATGTGTTATCGCAGCTGATCTGTAATACTTCAGGTGTGCAAGATACAGTATATCTCATTATTATTTAGCCCCCTGAGGTATAGTAGGATCTTCACAGAAGACACAATCCTCGATAAATAGAAAGTGATTATCATCTAAAGCTCTGGTCCTGGAATTTACTATAGGAGCAGTACTTCTATCTGTGCTGGGCCTTATCGGCTTCAAGGTGTCAGTCATGTAAAGAGCTCTGTGCAGGAGGATGCTGACTTCAGTGGTTCCTTTCTTTCTCCACGTAGATCCCTGTCTTGATAGAGCTTCTGCTGTGCTCAGGGCCTGTGGCCGAGCCGTGGCACAGGTGGCAAACGGTACTGTGTAAAGGGATGTGGGAGCTGCTGCAGGGAGATGGGCACACTGTGTTCTGGTAGTTGTGCATCTTGCCTCCTCACACAAAGGAATAGCGGAGCTTTTTGTTACAATGAGCTTGAGTTCCGTTTTTGAAGAAATGCTGTATACTGCATCTAATGAGGACCCATGTAATCAGGACACCTGCGTTCCTGGGGTGTTGCCCAGGGAACCAATTTACCCTAATGACAGTGAATGACATTTACTGCTGCTTAGACTACTGCTTAATTTAAACAATAGTGCATTAGCAATATTTGACTTAATGGGGTTGCATTGGACTTGTGCCAGTAGGTTAAGTAATGTTTAACTGGGTGTTAAATTGATAGTAATAGAATAATACTTTGACTTACGTAGTGCCAATACATTCTACCTGAGAATCTGCAAATATTAAAGAAATGTTAAGGCACTGGTACCTCAGAGTATCCCTTCCAAAAGGGGAAGTAGTTTTTCCTATTTTTCAGAGAGCACTGATGTACAGAGATGCAAAAGCTTTCCACTGTCCTCAGTTTAACATGTCCTTTAGGAGATGTATGCAATGTATTGATACTACCTGCACATGGACTTGTGAGTAAAATACTCCTGTTCGTCCAGATAGGGTATGTACAGCTTTCTCTGTACTTCATTTTCCTAAGAAGTCTGTGCCTGGGATAAAGCTTGGCCCCTTGCTTAAATTTCCTAGCGCTCTCTTATATTGTCTTAGTTACATGATATACTCCCTTTTTCAATTAAACAAAAAAGTGTGAAAGACTAAGCTCCTGAATGTGGTATAAATCTACGTCATGTCACTGTTCTCCACAAATGGTGAGATGTAGCTCAATAACATTTCCCAATGTTTGAATAACATGCTATCATAAAATGAATTTACTGGGCTTTAATTTCCTAATTTCCTCTCATTTCCTCATGAGTTCAATGGCAGCAGGCCCCAGGTTGATAAGGGAAGCTGGTTTAGAAGTGGGAGATACAGTTTTTTGTTGTTACCTCATTGTAATCCCTGGATATAATTGTAACAAATATGGCATAACTGAATCATGCAAGTGGCTTTGTATAACAAGCTGAAGTCAGAATGTTCAAGTATAAATTCCTTGCAAAATTCCAGACTTTTTGTACTGAGGACTTGGATTCGTCCCCTTAAAGGGATGTGTTATGTTCTCTGCGATCTGTGCTGTAGGCTTCCCTGCCCCTGGGATTTAGCTGCCTGTGTATCAAGGATTCAAGGCCCAGCTCTGATACCGCATAGTTGTTTAGCCTGGACTCTGACTGCTGAGGAAGACTTCTGATTAAGATCTGTAGAGATATTAGAGAAGAAAGGTAAAAAATTACAGATAAATGCAAGATTCTAGAGAAAGGCTCCACAATAGCTCAAGTATTCTAGAGGAAAAACACCGGCGTGGAAAGGTACAAAATGCTCAAGGGAAAAGAAAGGGAGGCTGGTCGGGGACTAGTCAGGAAACGCCAGGTTGAGTGTTTGTCACTGGAGCTGGTGGAAGGTGGCAACTCGGCCCTACTGAGGCTGCCTCCCGGGAGCCGTGGCGGCAGAGCTGGCCCTGCCTGCCCCGTGCCGCCTGGTCAGCAAGAGCTCTGCAGGAGCCCTGTTGCGGTGGTGAGCACCAGCACTTAGCTTCACAGCTGGTTAAATCCTAGCTGTCTTTTGTGTGTGTTAACCAATAAGTAATTGCATTATACTTTTCAGTTATGTATATCCTGACTGCAGAGTCTCTTGGTCCCTGGCTATTGGTGCTCAAACAGATGCCCCAAACAGGGGCTGTAACAGATGGGGTATTTGGCTTCAAAATGTGGGCATCTTCAGTGTTCAGGTACACCCAGTTTGTTCCTGTTTTATCTAGGTAGGGGTATCCTAGTTCCATAAAACCTTTTCAATTGGCTTCAGCTTTTACATGGAGAGGGGTGTGTGTGTATATATATGTAAAAAAAAAAAGTGTGTGTGTGTGTGTGTATATATATATATCTATAAAAAATCTATATATCTATATAAATATAAAAATTCTGTTTTTGTTAAGAATACAATCCTGTTAACATCTTGCAATGTTAACACATGACCAACTTAGAATATTGTAGTGAATATTTTAAATCTGTTTTGTGTTCTAAACAAATTACCAGATTTATGCTTTGCCTTACTCTTGGGCAGCAGGCTGCCTGACTGTTACCAGGATGGCAGGATGTTTGTAGCATTTGAAAACGGAGACTAAGTGTCTGCAGATACTTGCAGTGAAACAATTATAGGCATACCTTGGAGATATTGCAGGGTGGGTTCCAGACCACCGCAAAAAAGCAAATATTTCAGTAAAGTGAGTCTCACAAATTTTTTGTTTTCCCGGTGCATGTAAAAGTTACGTTTACACTATGCTGTAGCCTATTAAGTGTGCAATAGCATTATGTCCAAAAAAAAGTACCTACCTTAATTAAAAAATACTTTATTGCTTAAAAAATGCTAGCCATCACCTGAGCCTTCAGTGAGTCGTGATCTTTTTGCTGACAGAGGGTCTTGCCTCGATGTTGATGGCTGCTGACTGGTCAGGGTGATGGTTGCTGAAGGCTGGGGTGGCTGTGGCGGTTTCTTAAAGTAAGACAACAGTGAAGGTTGCCGCATCGATTGAGTCTTCCTTTTGCAAAGGATTTCTGTAGCACGTGATGCTGTCTGATAGCATTTTACCCACAATAGAATGTCTTTCAAAATTGGAGTCAATCCTCTCAAACCCTGCCGCTGCTTTATCAACTAAGTTTACGTAATAGTCTGAATCCTTTGTTGCCTTTTCAACAATGTTCACAGCATCTTCACCAGGAGTAGAGTCCCTCTCAAGAAACCACTTCCTTTGCTCATCCATAAGAAGCAACTCGTCATCCATTAAAGTTTTATCATGAGATTGCAGCACTTCAGTCACATCTTCAGTCTCTGCTTCTAATTCTGGTTCTCTTGCTGTTTCCACCACATCTGCACTTACTTCCTCCACTGAAGTCCCGAACCCCTCGAAGTCATCCACGAGGGCTGGAATCTACTTCTTCCGAACTCCTGTTAATGTTGATGTTTTGACAGCAGTCAAAACGTGCACAACATTTATTAAGTTCACTGTCTTCTACGGGTGCAGTTTGTGGAGCCCCAAAACAATTCCAGTAGTAACATCAAAGATCACTGATCACAGATCACCGTAACAGATACAGTAATAATGAAAAAGTTTGAAATACTGTGAGAATTACCAGAATGTGACACAGAGACAGGAAGTGAGCACATGCTGTTGGAAAAATGGCACCAATAGACCTGCTCGATGCAGGGTTGCCACAAACCTTCAATTTGTGAAGACTGTGATGTCTGCGAATTGCGGTAAACAAGGTATGCCTGTAAAACATAGAGTATTTGTAGCTCTCATTTGCTAGTTCTTATGAAAAATAAGTAATTTTTCTAAAGTCCTTATGATGTAGGAGCAGTTAAGAGAAATGTATTGCATTATGAGAAAAGCTTTGGAATGATGAATAATGGGTTTTTCTACCATTAGTGGAAACAAAGTAAGTGTACCCAAAAACTTAGTCTTACTATCTTTGTTAGATTTTAATGTGTGTTGTTTTTTTTTTCCCTGTGATACGGTATGAGGATAAGGAGGAGTTGTATCATTTGCTATATGCCAATTTTAGATATGTTGTTTGTTTTGTTCGTTCGTCTCGCTTACAGGTTATTTATATTTTACAAATGGTGGCTTGTATTTTCAGCTAGAAAGTGTTTTGTTGCATTTTTGAGAGTAAATTGGTCAGGCATTCTTGCCAAATTCAGTTGCTCTGTTCTACTGGTGGGTGGGAGAAAAGGGGGGCTTGGGGGCGGAGTCAGGAAATCTTTATCTCAAAGTAAGAGGACCGAACTTTTCCTGAGCAAGAATCCCATTGACTTTAGCGAGAGGAAGCTAAATCTTCTGACTTTGAAAATTTATTTACTTTACACCAGGTTCTGTCTCTGCCCAGGCAAACATGTACAGGGAAACCTGGGGGATTTCAGCTGACAGGGAATTCTTCCCTCTACAAACTAGAAGTCTGTCAGAAGATGGGCTAGTTAAATAGGCCAGAATCTGGAGTAGCATGCTTCTTATATGCAAAAATAACAGAGCTCTGGTTTCTTGCAGTGATGTATCCAAGGCTGTTTCCTTAGTGCATTCTGGTATACATCAATTCCCTTGAATCCCCCAAGAGTTACCAGGGCCCTTATTCATACACTGGAAGCAGAGCAGGAGCTGGTGTTGTGTTGCTTATTCCTGGTTTACAGATAGAAGTTTGGGTAGGACATGGTTTTGCACCTTAATACAACCGGTTCCAATAGAGAAGGAGCACATTTTAATCCGTATGGAACGTGAAGTGCAGCAACATGCATTTTACATACATTTATATAAAGGTCAGTTAAGGTTAGTGCAGTTGGGTTTTTGGTAATCAAACAGGGAATGAAGGCACTGGTCACATGTTTGAACTAAAATGATGAATCTGCCTCTAAAGGAAGGTGGGTCATGTTTAAGGTCCTGGCTGAACTTGGTGTGAGCATCTGTAACCTGCTTTGGTTCAACACTTACATACAGGTGTATGAATGTATGAATGAAATAATTATGTTGTATTTATTGTATTAATAATAATTTTATTATATTTATTATTAATATATTTGTATTTATTAGTGAAAATAACTTTTTAGAGTAAAAACATTCACCCTTCCCCTCACATGAGTGAAACCAGAGACTTCTTACAGGGACAGCTTTATGGTCCATAGGTAAATGTAGTTTCTTTTGCTCTTTGATTCCATCCCTGTGAAAGTAAATGAAGACTGCATGGAAGTAATAGTGAAAGTTTCACTATATGTAGTTTTTTCCGCAATACATATAGGTTGACAACAACAAACATACTCTTGGAGTCAACACCTTAGTTTTTCTTTGTGTGGGGCTAGCTCCCAGCCAGTATCTTGAACTCCAGTACCAAGTACAGTGAGAGGGGTAGATGTCACAGCTAGCATGTTGGAGTATAGCCTACAGAGTCCTTGAATAGTGTATGTATTCACATGTCCACAGCTTTTTATAATATTGACTATGCCATAAAATCAGAGAAAAAGAGCCCAGAAATGTATGCAGTGGGCTTGAGATAATTCAGTATGGCTCTGCACCCAAATGCTACTACAGATGTGGCTTAAGAAGCTCTTCCTAAGCTGCTGGTTTCTCTTGCTTTTAATTTTTTGGGGAAGATTACCCAATGACATGAAATTTTTTATGCTTATTCTCCAGTGAGAGAAGAATTATTATGGGGCGCCTGAATTCTCTTCATGGTTTTTGAGATAATAACATGTTTGTTAAAGGTGTTTTTTTAAATAAAAATGTTTTTGAGGATTACTTTCTACTTCAATAACTCAAAGCAGCTTTGTTGAAAGCAGTAGTTGTAGCCGTACCAGCAGACTTTATAATCTGTCTGAGTGTATATATTAGCACTGAATGTGGTTAGTCCGCTACCCCTTAAAAGGGTTTCTTGATTTGACCAGAAGTGGCACATCTCAGCCTCATCCAAAAGTCGTATGAATATTCCATTCTAAGGCTGACATAGGAGGAGTGTACTGGGGAGATGAGTTCACTGTATCAAGCCATATATCAATTCAGTAAAGTCAGGAGGGTGTGGAATCAGTCACTACACTATAGAGTGGCAGGATAGGTGTGTTAATGGTCTCATAGTGCCTTTTGATTGCTTTGGGTTGAAAGGTTGAATAAAGGGACGCGGCTCACCTTGTTAGTTGTAGCTTTTTTTGATGGGCAAATCTGTTACTACTATAGATGTTACAGGCCTTTTGTATTTTCTTTTCATAGTATTTCATCTTAAAACTGTATTTGCACATGGCAAAGGAAGGAAGCCCCCTTTGCTTTATAGGGCATAATTTAATAAGCCATATCGTATCTTCAATTCATGAAAAATACTGACTCTACTGAAATCCACAGAAAGACTCCTATTGCCAGTAGAGGATTTCATGTTGAGGCTCTCATACTGCTTTATAACAGGAGGAAGAGTTGGCATGTGTTAGCATGGTTTCTAATGAATTTGTGTGGGTCCACATAGGGGTACTATAAGATAGGGTCAGGATTTGCCCTAAGAACAGGGGAAGTTGAAAGAGGAGCTGCCAGGGGGTGGGGTGGGGTGACGGGATGGACAGATGTAGCTGAACCGTGAAATCCTGTTTTTACCTCTATTTCTGAAGCAAAAACTCAAAATGAGACACAAGTGAGGAGGGAAATGTTTGCTCTGTTTATGCTAAGTGTATTTATACAATAGGTGTGATAATATCCTAAGAGTTCCCCAGGGAGAAGGGCAGTGTTCCTTCTGTCTCACCCTGGGTCCTAGGGACTACCTTCCTCCTGGTGTAACTTTCTTCCTGGTGGCTTATCTTAGCACACATTTTTTTCAACAATTTATAGGCATATTAGGATAGAAGGTGAAATACTCTTCTTGTTCACCTTGACAGTGCGTAGGGATTCTTTTTGTGTGCCACAGATATCTCCGCTCTGGTCTTCTGCGTTTGGGTTTCTGGAGTTCATTTGTCTGTGGCCAGAGAGAATCACTGCTTGTTGTCTCTGTTTTGCAGTAACTGCTACAGCAGCACACGTTCATTTCAAACCTAAAAAATAGAAGAATTCCTTGTAATAGTTGCAGAGGCAACGAAACCCTAATCTTTAACAGAAGTGTTAAAATCAGAAATACTAAAATCAGAAGCCCATCCCTTTGAGGAAAAGTGAGGAAATAGGTTTTTAACTTGTGTGATGAAAAATCCAGCTAGTTATTTCCAGTTTGAGGCATACCTAATTGAAGGTGATCTTAAGGAACACAATTAAACAAATGTCTATATCTAAAATCAATATAAAACTGAGGGTAGAATGTAAACTTCCCCCCAGAAATACTGGAAAAAGAGCAGTTGTGTTTGAGACTGTGCCAGAATTCTACAGCTTGGTTTCCAGGGTTGGTGTGGTCTAGGATGGGACTGCCTTTTGAGGAGCATCCGGTCTACTCGGGGCCCTACAGGGTTTTCATTAGATTTTTTTTTTTCCTCTTTTATGTATTTTTATATTGAGCTCCTCTTGTCTGACTGTTACAGAGTTAAAGCAAGCTTCTTTTGGGCCACCTGGGGAAGATTGTGATGAAATGTTTATTTGAAAACAAACAAAACAATCTCCTCCCCCCAGCCCCAAACCCCCCATTTTGAAATTAAACATTGGATTACTCTACAAAAGAGCCAAAAGTCTCAGTTGTCTGTGAACTGACCACTATGACAATAACCCCTACGATGTGGTTTCAGGTGCTTACAAGTTTCTTCATTATACAGTGTTTGTGGTTTTGTGAATGCCTACCCATTCTTGTGGCTTGTCTCAAGAGAGACAGATGTCTTACTGTTGGCTTTAGGAGGTTACTTTTGCTATACTTTAAATTTAGCAGCGGTACCCTAGAAGGGCATGGCTGTGGCCTCGTGCAGGTGTCTGCTGCTTACGATTACGTGCTGCTTACCTGGGGAAGAAATTCGGCTCCTCTCCCTGTTCTAGTGCTGGGGAAGGCACCTTATCTCACTGCTCAACTCCGCAGCTGGTGTGAGCAGTTCAGCCCAAACATGCACCTGAAATTAAGCCTGTCTCAATAGCACTTTTCCCAAGCACTATTTTTTTTTAAAGAAGAAATGAAAATATTTAGCAAAATAAAGAAAAATGCTTACTTGGTGTGAGGACTTGGAAGAACTTGCGGAAAACTTTGCCTTTGCCTTTTGTTTTTATAATGTTGGACTGTTCTGCTAGATATTTTGCAAGAATAACTCTTTTCAGGGTGATAAGGAGATACTCTTGCCAGGTTAATTTCTGTCTACCGCGTTTCCTGACACATTTTTTTTTTTTTTTTTTTTTAAGGAAGTCTTGGAATGGAAACACTCATGACAATAAACCTACACAATCCATTTAAAATCCGGGCCTGATCCAAACTTTTCTGAAGTCAGTGAGATTCTTTCCATTGACTCCAGTGGGTGGTGGATTGAGCTGAAAAGGAAGAAAGAAAATTCATGAAACGTTAAGATTATTTTTTTTTAAACACCAAGTGTAGCTGTTTTAACGTAATTCAGAGACTTTTTTCATAGTGCAGGGGGAAAAGTAACCCAACAGACATGCAAAAGACATTGATCCTACAAGTAAACCCTGACACAGGAGAGAGAAAATAATGGGAGAGTAGGAAGGAGGCTAAAGATGAACATATGGTATGAACAAAAATAATTTTCTTCATGAAAAGTTGAACGTAAGGGAACTTGCAGCTAGTATTCATGGTAAAGAATTTTTTGGTTAAAAAGATTGACATTTTAATAAACTGATCCTAATTAACAGTACTTTGAAATTCTGAGTTGTATGCTCCCTATCTCAAAACACTAGAATCAGTGGCTTTTTAAATAATTTGCTGCTTGTGGGTGATCTCTTTTTTGAAACAAACCCAGACCCTCCAGTCACAATTTATTTTTTATTTCAAAAATGATTTTTACTAGCAAATTTTGCTTTGGTTCAAGAGAATTATAAATCATTATTACACAGCCAGACACTTCAAACATTTTGTAAGAGCTTTGTGCCCAATGAAGCATCAAAGGCAATGCTGAAATTCATGATTACAGCATGGGTGCACGTCCATTCATTAATACATTAAAGTTCAGGACTCTAATATTATTAATAGGATTTCTAGATGGTCGTGCGTTTCTTCCTTAGAGAAGGTGGCTCATCCTCCCAGACAAAGCAAGAGGGTGGTTCTTTATTAATGCCAATTTATGGAAACTTTTTTGTAGGTGATTTAGGGCTTTAGAGTTTAGACTGAGCTTTCTTAGGAGCTTTTTCACTATTATTTATTCACCAAAGACGGACTGGCTTTCTGTCTTTCCTCTTCCCCCTCCTGCACACGTTATTTGTTGGCAAACAACATGGGAAAGGAGGGAATGCAAGCAATTATCAGTAGATACTTTATTTGACCCCTTGATTTCTGACACTAAATTATACTCAGGATCATAAATCTTTATTTAGCACTTACTGTAATAAGCTCTGAAGGACTGGGAGACACACATAACATGGAATAATACACCTTCGAATGTACTTCAAACATGAGATAGCTCTTAAAAGCCCTGCTGTGTTCAGATCTCCATTGTACTAGGTACTGCACGAATCTGTAATAAGAGATGGCCCTGCCCTCCAGCATTTACAACCTGTGTAAATGAGACAACAGAATAAATGAACTGCTGCCCAGTTTTTACAGCTGAAGAACTAAGACTCAGAAAGACTAAGTGATTTGTTTAAATCATGCTTTGAGTCTGTGCCAGAACTGGGAAGTAACTCTGTTTCTCCCGAGATCCCACCTAGTTGTTTCTTTCTTCTCAAAATATATGTCTATAAGTGTAAAAAGATGATGTGCTCCAAAATTCAAAGTACACTATTCCCTTATTTTGAGTTTTGTGATGTTCCTGGCTACTTACTTGTGAGAGTTTTTGGTAGTTGGAGGGGTTTGAGTGGATGTAATGAGAGATGCACTCGTTTCCCTGTTACCATCAGTGGGTTTTGCAGGGACCTTGGAAGATTCTGATAATCAGGAGATGCCATCTCACCAGAATTTAATGCTCTGGTTTCCTTGAACAGTACTGCTTAATAGATGAAGGTATTTTTCAAAATTGTTTCTCTCTGCTAGCAGGAGCTCCCCTTCTCCTACATGGAAGAAATGTCTTAATTAACTCTCAGTTAATTACCACCTTCTATCTTCTCTTCCTTCCTGTTTCTGATTAGCATTCCAAAAAAGTATTTCCAGGTCCATTTCTGTGTGTTCCTTTCCTTCTTTTCCTGTTATGGTATGTCTAGCTCTCTGCAAAGAGAACTTCACTCAAAAGGTCACACCTCTGTAGCTACTGTAGCTCCGTCCTGCATACAGAAAAAATGTACTTGCAATAGATTTCCCTAATTTGCAGGGTGTGTGTGTGTATATATGTATATATACACACACACATGCAGATGCATATATACATATATATATATATATACACACACGCACACACACTCCGTAGATTTTATAGATGGGGAAGGACAGTATAAAACATTACTACTTTTTCCTCAAATTGCTTACCTGCTATATGAGTGTGAAAGACAAAGGATGATGCAGAAGAGGTCATACCACTTTTTGATTTAGTGGATACATCATGGTCCTCTGCCTGCCCTCCTTATTATGGGAATGTTATCTAGCTCAGGCCTGGGAGCTATACATCCACATTAGTGCAGCCCTCTTCCTGTGCCAGCTTGCCTTGCTGCGGAGCTCGTCCTTGGAAGAATGGGTACGGTATCCAGGGTGTCACTCGGGGCTAGCATGACTGCTTGGCTTCTGGACAGCTCCGAGTTTAGGACAGGAATCTTAGGTCTGAAGTAGTATTCTGTGTTGGCAGGTCCTTTTTTTTTTTTTTTTTTTTTTTTTTAAGAGTAGCTGAGTACTGAACCTAGAACTTTTGAGTCACAGTCAGTCCTACAGAGCAACTCTTCTCCGGGAGTAGTGACCCGGCTTGGGAAGAGTTGTGTCCTGAAACTAAACTGGTGTGTCGGAACAAATGTGCAGCACGATCGGTAACTTTGAGGTAGGGAGAGGACTGACAGATGACAGACTGGCTGGTGTTCATTCTAGCAAGGAGATTTCAGGAGGTTAAGTTTAACCTGGAGTCATTCCTCTCTTTAAGCATATTCTTCACACACCTGAGGTAGCTAGAGCTGGTTGTTGGGGGAGTGACAGAGACGCTTGAAATGCTTATTATACTTTTGAAACCTTTCTCCCCTACTGTAGAAGCAGGAGAAGGACATGATTTGGACTGCTTTGCTCTATTTCTGAGGCGGTTCCCTGCAAATTAGGGGAAAGCCTATTACTAAGCAGTGGTTTTGCAATTCCTGAACATGTGCTTTATGCTAACTGAAATATAAAATGAGTTCTAATACTCTTCCTTTGAGTCCTACAGGAGACTTGAAATTTACTTGCAGGGGAAGAGGCTTTGATCGCACATTTCCATAAGTATTCATAAGGAGACGGAATTAGCAGCTCCCCTTTATTTTGCTTTTCATGTATGCTGGTTTTAAAACGCATTTGAAGCTGTAGAATTGACTGAACTTCCAGCAAAGTTTCTTTCCAGTGATGAGCTAGACTAAAATACAAGGCATCACAGGAAGCAAAACTCTCCCCTGGAATGCTACACCTCTCCACACTCAGCGGGAGCAGCAGACCTGCTGGAGGGTGTGGAGGTTTGCAGACACCCTAGTTGTGATCTTAAACTGCCCACATAAGCACTGCAGCTTTCATGTAAGCATTTCAGTGGCCTTGAAATAGCCTCTTCCAGCTAATGTGCATGTGGATAAAGGCCTGACTCCTCACTGCTTTCCCCCTTGTGTTGTCATTTTCACCTTTGTAAAGAGGTGATGTAATAAGACTTCGCCCTATTGTCTGTCTTATGCCTATTTTACGTTAGTTGTTCAGACATGCAAAGAAGATGGTAAACCAGAGCTTTGACTATGTGTTGCAAATTCTTCTTTCGGATTAAATAACAAAGCCTGTACCTGTGGAATAGATGATCTCGATTTTATGTTAAGGTAGCTGAGTCCTCAGAAATTCTTTTTTTCTTTTTCCTAGTCAGTCAAAACTAGTCATAAACATTTGAAAAGGTATGATGCATCTTTTCAGTGATCCTTTTCAGCCAGTCCTGTTCCTAATCTCTGTAACTTAACTAGAACACCAGTTGTTACTGGAAATAGTTCAGATCTTGAAATAGACAGTTTTAAGTCTAGTATTTAGATTCAAGGAGATTTGGAATCTCAAGCAGGCAACATGCACAGAAAGAAAGGAGGAAGGAATGTCATGACGACAGTGGCAGTCTTACCGCATCAGTGTCGCGTGTGAATGTTACCTGACCGTGTGACTTGGTTCCTTAATGGGGTATCGTGTCTCTAAATTTCTCCCTCAGATATTCTTTGTTTACTGTGCAGTAGATCTAGTATTTTTTCATCATGTTACTATTTCTGGGTTTAATACTAGTTGTATTAAACAGATGCAACAAAATATGCTGTACTTCAAAATTTTAGTGCCCTCTATCTGAGACTCTTAGTGCTCTGCCAGAAATTTCTGATGTCACCACCAATAGATCATTTAGCTTCTTAATGCATCAGTTCCTTTCTGTTAAATGGGAATAATATATTCTGAATCTCAGGGGTTCTTGTGGAGATGAATATGGTAGAAAGTGAATGCTGAGATTCTGAGGATCATGCAAGTACTTTAAGTAGGAGTCAGTGCTCTCTTGAGGAGTTAACCCCATTTTCCTGTATCCCTCTTTCCATGTAGGTGGCTACAGGGAAAATGAGGCACTGCTAAATGTCACAAATTGCTGGTCCGTAGCACAGTCAGCAACAGACCTCTTGACTTTAGCTGGGTGTCTGAACATCTTGGGGTTTCTTCTGCAGCTTTCTGCTTGCAGAAGCACAGCAGACCCTCTTCTTTACTTGTTTTATTTTGTTTTTGTCTAAATCAATAAAATATTAAAACATAATAAAAATGTTTATTAGAGGCAAACAGCATAGTAACTATGTTTAAAAGTAAAAGAAAAAACACAAAACCTCACAAAACCCACAAACCACAGTGAGCAAATCATACTCCCAGGTGTTTCCTTGATGCCAGCCATAAAAGCTGGAGAAGTATTCATTATAAACTCTCAGTTCTGTCAAGATCAAGGACAGACTCCTGGAGGGAGCAGCACAAAAGGCAAAATGAAAGTAACGCCTCCTGTGTTACAGATAGTTCTACATATGCATATGTATATGCTCTGTGTGTATGTTTGTGTGTATGCATGTGTAGTTTTATATGCAGTCTGTGTAAATCAGTAGTGCTATCATCTTCTAGTGAAAATATTCACAAAAATGTGCTCTTTGAAATGTGAATATCAAAAGAAATCTCTTCTCCATTGTGGGGTCCCCAGAACAAAAAAACTTTAGGGAGAATTTGACCAACCCACCCAGGTTAGTGCCTCTTTGAACACGCAGACTTTAATCTCCACTGAATACATCAAGCCTTTGGGTACGATTCAGGTTCTCTTTCTCACATGTGTGAGGACGAATGTATGTGGGAAGAGTGTGTGTGGTTAGGAGAGGTTGGTTTTGAAAAAAAAAAAAAAAAAAAAAAAAAAAAAAAAAAAAAAAACCTTGACTGAGAAATTGTCAAATGTGTCATCACTGAGGTGCACTTTGAGGCAGCTGCCCTAGTTAGTGATTGGGGCCACTAAATAATAAGTAGTTGGTGTAAGGGCATTTGGTATTTGCTCTTCAGCTCTGACCAGCCAGTCTTTAGTGTTTATCCACTCTGAGACCAAGCAAAGCAGCAATTCATATGAGACAAGGTAGCAGTTTCTAATTTTTCTAACACACTGACTTTGTGTTGGCATTAGCAGGTGAAGGGACTGCTTGGGGTCTTGGGAACTTAGCCTATCCAATTCTTTTCATATCAAGCTAGCTATCTTGAATTTACCATGGAATAATAACTCATATTTTAATGTTGTACTGTGAAGATTCAGGGGGACTGCAAAGTAAAGGAGAAGGTGCTGAGGAGATGGGATAGTCAGAGGAGTAAAGAAAAAATGAGATAAAGGATTCTCCTCTGGAGAAATGACAGATAAGGGTAAGGAGTTAAAGGAGCAATTGCCAGCTTGGGAATGTTGGTGGTAAGGGGCTTGGAGCTGTGGCATGGGGAGGCAGTTAAGGGACAGAGGGTGAATGGATCCTCAAGGCATAGGGCAGGTAAACTTGTTTTCATAATAATTTAACCTCTGTGCTCACTTGGAACCTCAGATTGCCTGCACAAGTGGCTTTGTCATTTGCCCTATTTCTGTTTTAAAGATACTTGATTCCTCTGTGCTTTGTTTCCTTATATACATTTTGGAGGATTCATTCATTAAGTAGGACAGGGTACTACCAGCAATTATGCTGTCAAGTCAGTGGAATTGGCTCCAGTGTAGTGTCCTGGGTTTTCTGATGTAGCACGTTATGTACAAATACAAAGTGAGTAGGCTTTATAAAAAGACAATGCTCTGCTCCTTTTATCCAAGCTGCTTCTACACCCCGTTACCTTCTCTTTGGATATGTGGAAAGTGTAGTTCCTTGACGAGCTCTTTTCAGTGTTGAGACAGATTCTTGCCCTGGCATTGCAGCCTGGTGCCCTCTTACTGTCAGTGTCAATGTACCTCATTGTGTGACCCTGCTGTACCCTGGATCAGTGAACTGACCTCAGTTAAAAAAAAACAGTAATAAAGCAAGTGTCATCCTCCTACTCCATCCCAGCTTCTTTAATCCAGATCTTTTTAGTGAGCTGGTTTACCAAGCAGTTGTAATGGGTACAACTGATGACGTTTTGGCCTGAAACTGGGAGTAAGGGAAGGAGGCTTTAGTTTGAATTTTGTCAGCTCTTAAGACAATGTGATACAGAATGATTTTCTTAGTGTTACATAGACAGCATGTTTGGTGATCTCCCTATGAGTGTATTTTAGTACCAGACTAGCTCCAGATGCTTTTGCTAATGAGAATGGTGTTTAAAAGCAAGCAGGAGGCCTGATTTCTGTATGCTTTGCTTAGATGTTTTCACATGGGCTGCCAAATGGTTGCACAGCAGTGCCATTCGTATCTGAGCTAAAAAAAGAGTAGACTTCCCATTGAGTTGAACACAACTTCATGGCCCTAATGTTTTCCTAAGATTAAAAAGGCAACAAAATTTCTGATTTTAATATGAGTAAAAAATATTTGTGATAAACAGACCAATTCTTAAGCTTATATTGACTAGTTTGTTTTAAGATATAAGTTACTTAGTACCCGTTTCATCGTTTGCTTACTTTCTAGGCTCTTTGTTCTGACTCAGTCTAATCATTCATGGCCATTTGTACATACTGAAAATTCAGTAGTTTTGGTCCGTGTCAAGATGAGACAGCTCTTTGACTTGGACAGGCTGAATTCCCACATAGGGGAACGGAATCCTCAGTAACTCAGTGCTGGTGAGTGTGCGCTGCTGGATGTTACCATTTAACAGTTCGTACAGAGCAGTGGCCTTTTCAGGACCATCACTGTCCTACTTGGGCCCCTTGCATTATGGTTCTCAATGGAGAACTCAGTGTTTGAGAACATGGGAAGAGATATCACATGATAGAGAAGTATGGAGAAGCTTGCCCTGCCGCTGTCCACATAGCATACATTCGGTGGTTCAAAGAGAAGAATTCAAGCTACTGTACACTTTTGAAATATTTACTGCTATAAAGAAGCATATTCTAATCCAAGTATGTAAATATATTAAGAATTTCTGCCTCCCCCCCCCCAAAAATCACTAAACAATAGCTTCTGGAAAAACATGATGAATTGGTTAAGCTCTGATTTGAGCTAATACAAATGCCATGGGAAGAAAGAGTTTTAAAGAGTATCTTGAATGAAAAGCAGGCAGAAGCATTAAAAGAAAGCAATAGTTTGATGGTTAGGTGATGTTTATTGTCACTAGTTCCCAAAGTAGTCTGCCTTCTCCAATCTGACCTTCCTCACAAGCACAGTTCTCTTCTTGATTGTACTCTGGCAGACACAGAAGTGTGTGTCTGATGTGCTCCATTCTGCAGCTGGATGCAGGGATCAGAATACTTCCTGCAGACCCCTATTGGTCTCCTCTAGTGAAAAGCCTCCTATCTGTGCTTTAATCCCCTCCCCTTCCCTACTTGCATGTTGCCTCATATTACACAATATTGCCCTAGTTTAGCAGGAGCATCCACATCAGTAAAGGAGAGGCAAAAGGGAGCCCAAGTTTGTTCTCATGAGTCGTCAGAGGGGCAGGGAGTGCACCGAGTTGCTAATATCGGACAGAAATCCTTTTTGATGAAAAGGAGACACTGGCTTTGACTGCCTTTTTTTTAAGTTGAGCTGCTATAATTTTAGGTACTAGCAGAATGAGAATTTTCTCCTTCCTGGCTACAGCGTCGTCTTTCGCTTGAGGCTGTTCTGTGCAGTTTCTTGTCCTGAAATAACGGTTGGGATTTTTCTGCAAGCTTGAGGGGAGGAGGCTTGTTTCATTTAAACATTATCAGTTAGGGGAACTGTAGAAATAAAATGCAGTGCGGAGCTCAAATCAAAGTGTGGGGTCTCAGAGTTATATACTCATAGTAAGATAAAGCGACAGAATCTGTGTAATCTACCATCTCCTGTGTCCACGTCATTTTGTGTGGAGCACTGCCGAATGTGTAAATCTTCAGCCTAAGCTGGGAGTCTCATACTTCTTCATATGTCTCAAAGCCTTGAATATATTGACTAGTTTTTTTCAAGGTACCTGCTGGATGTGTGTGCACTTCAGGACACAGGCATTGCTGGCTTAACGGGAGTCAGAATGAAATGTGATGTACAGCCACCTTGTGCTGTACTTAGATTCCCTTTGCAAGGGAAATTGGATGCACAAGGAGGGAGGAAGCTGTATTGTACTGCACTAGGTGCCTTTGGGCAAGTAGGTCTGTACAGTGAGGAGACTAGGCCTGCAGCATACACACGCTGAGCAGAGAGACAGACGTGTGCCCCTTGGTCTTATCTCATAAGCAGAAACGGTGGCTGCTGTACATCCAGTCTCATTGACTGCCATGGATGCAAACCTCCACCTGAAAATTTGATATTATATATATTTGTTTTAAGCACACAGGAGAACTCTGTTTTTAGGATAATGGAAATTATGTTCCAGCCCTAGTTTGCAGCAGATTGGTGTAGAAATTTAGGGAAGAGGGACCAGGCTTTGCAGCTTAAGGATTTGCTACTAGTTGCTCATGTGCATGCTTCTAGCCTCCTGTAATTCCAAGATAAAAGCTTTAGCTTAAAACATCTTCATGATTTAAACTAACAACTCATTTAAAGTAAGCAACTTTTCTTTGCAATTGCAGTGATTCAGAAGTACGCTGTGGTCAGTTAATGAAGCTCTGCTAATAAGTGAGACTTTGTTAAGTAGTGGTAACTCCATAGCTTGCAGTTATCTGTCCATACCCCAATCTGCCACTTTCTTGGGCATTCTTTTTCTCCATTGTGTCAGCCCTCATCACAAGGTTTTGGGAATAATCACTCCCTACAAAGCAGCCCTCAGTTAAGAAATGTTCCAAGAAAGGAATCTCTAGGCTTGATTTCAGGCAGTTGCATGAGGCAGTTGCGCTATCAGCGTTGGACATTTCAGTGCTGAAGAGCTGGCTGGCAGCATGGTATAGTAACAGCACAATTCAGACAGATGATTATTACAGTTAAAGTGTGATGACAGCATCTGTGAAAATGTAACCAACCCATCAAGGAACATGCAGAATTGAAGTGAACAGTTGCACTGGCAATAGAGACTAGTGATCATATATCATCTAACAGGCTAAGTATAGACAAAGCTGAGGATCTGAAAAGCATCCCAAGTGCATGTGGGAGTCTCCATTTTCCCTTTCTGCTCTCCTGTCACCTTCTCCATTATTGGCTGCCGAGGAGGTAGAATTCTTCCTCTGGGTTTGTTGCAACAACATCTCAGAGAGTTTACAAAATGGTTTTTGGTGCGAATCTTGTCACCTTGCCTGGCAATTTTCTTGCCTCTTTATAGTTTTCTGTAGGGTAGTGTAAACTATATTTGAGTGGTTCTCACTTTGGAGAGCATGTGCCTCAAGGGGTATGTAAAGCCAAGAGATGAGAAAAAGAAATTAAATGAAAGGTGCAGCAGCCTGACCGGGGGGGGAGGGGGGGGGGGCGGGGGCGGGGAGGCACTGTGTTACTTTCTTAAACTGTCTTTGGGTATAAGCGTGTCCTGGGAGCTGCTGAACACTGGCAAATGTATCATTAATGAGGGCATGTGATAGCAGACTTGGTTTTTCATGAACCAATTTACTGCAATCATTCCGGCTAATTTTATGAGGCTACATTGACTGAAGGATGCAGTGGAAGGAAGTTGTAGGACAACGCAAGTTTCCTCAGTCATCATGATGCTAGGGGAATGGTGGCAGTGTCATGTGTTTGAGTCGTTTGTATTTAAACCCATGGCTTGAATCTTTCCCTGCATCTCCATTCTCCTCCTTTAGGAGAATTTTTCAGTAATTTCTCTTTGTCAGACCCATCAAACATTGCTTGAGGCTTCTCTACTGTGGAGGCAAACCGTGGAGAAAGAGGGTGAATACCTAAGCTCACTTTCTGATGCCCTGCTGTTCTAGGTGTAAATTACTTTGGAAGAGGGTTTTCCTCCATAACAAAATGCAAGTCTGAGGAGGAATCTGTAACTCCCTATTTCAGCAGGGGAGTTGAGGGAGGTATTTGAAAGGCAGAGATTCTAGCAAAACATTACTTTGTGAAGGGACACTGATACTTCTGCAAGAAGAAGGATCCAGTGAATATAGCTCGTAACTCTTTTTTGCTTGAGTAAAAAGGACTTGTGGATATAGTTTAAGTAGACGAATGAAGAAACCCTTCTGAATCTGCATTGCGGGTTGCTTTTTCTCAAGAAATTGACTAGCAGTGCTTGAAAATCTGCTCTGTTTGGCAAGGGAAGCAATAATAAAATGTTAAGAGGTAGAGGAAATGGGAACCCTAGAAGGACTGCAAAAGGTTTGTTAAAAATTTTGTAGTGATTTTAAAATTGTGAAGAACTAAATGCTGAAACTTTTACTAGGACAGAATAACACTTTATTTTCTGACCATCATGGGGGTGGGTTGACAGTAATGCAGAACTCAACTTGGGTTGACAGTAATGCAGAATGGGTTATTTTTAATGAATAAAATAGGTGGAGGGCATTCTGTAAAATATGCCCCTTGAATGAAAACAGAATTCAACAAAGTCATAAGTTCAAGTGATGATATTTTCTTCTCACTCTACAATGTATCAGAATTGTGAGTTCTATTTTCTGTGTAGTTCTGTGAAGTTCTATTTTCTACCATATCTTTGAAGACATTTGGACAAACACCTAGAATTTTATTTGTTTTGAACTGAAGAATGCTTTATTTGGCTACATCTGCAATTCAGCAGCACCATAGCTGGGGCCAAAGCCTTTCTCGTGCAGATGATGGACACTGGATACCTTTTTTCTAATTGATGTAAGCTACAGGCTCCTTCCCAGCGGTTGAGACTCTAAACATCTTTCCATATATATTTAGAAACAAAATAAATACAGCTCAATTAAATCATCAGCAGTACTTCTGCCCCTCCCCCGCGAGTTCACGCTCACGTGTCTAGCATATTAGAAAGGTCGTCTCGGCCATCATTTTCTCTCTTTTCGAGGTCTCCATTGCCTTTCCCTATTTATTTACTTTGTGTCCGTCTGTATGCTATCATGTACCCAGCACCTGCTTAGCTTTCAGGCACAATGCCCTGGGAATGTGCAGGCAATAGAAAGCCTTGGTACTTGTGGAGGGAGTGACACTATAGAAGATAAGATGCACATCCTGGAGCAGAGGAGTTTTTAATGGCGAACATTTTTCATCCTAATCCATTTTCTCTCCAATGTGAGATTCACTTCTATGTACAAAATGAATACCCTATATTACAATATCAAAAAGGGGGTTATTTTTAAGACAAGAACTGTAGTAGTTGTGTTGCTTTTCTTATTAACTCCAGTGTAGCTCAAGCCCATATCCTTTAAAAGAAGAGGAGGCACAGATGACAAATGAGCATCCCTGGAGAAGCACAGAGCACTCTGAGCCCTGGCACTGCCTGTGCAAATCCCAGCAAAACCCAGTTTGGGGGGAAGCAGGCAGGCAGCTCAGTAGTGCCCTTTTCCTCCTGCAAGTTCTTTGATACTGCTGTGCTAGATTTATAGTAGTCTAGTGGAGGAGATGTACCAGGATGGAGAGGAGGGAAGTAAATAAAATGTGGTATCGAACTGCTCCGCACCAGAAGAGATTTCCTTGCGGTAGATCATGCTGTCCAAGAATCTCACTACAAAACAGTGCCTCTTCCTTTCCTGCATACATGAATTTTTCAGGAGATATCTAAAGCAATGTAGAGACACTATACTTTTGTGTTGCTCTGTTGCTCTCTCCACTTTTTTCCCTATAATCTTGTAGGATTTCCTGTTGAATCTTGGGACATGCACCAAGTTTTTAGGTAATGAGATTCACTTTAAATAGTAAGAGGTGTAGGATATAGGGTTATTCAAAAGGAGCGGAAGGATAGAAATTGCAAATATTTTCTGTGTATGGGAATATGTGGGAGTGGTTACCTGCTTTATAGTTATTTCAGAGGGAAACACAATTTCTGGGTCCCTTCCACTTTGCTGTTAAACAGCTGCTTTCACGAGCTTGGGTACAGACCTAACTGCCTTATCTTTCTGATAGGGGAGCACAATGCTTTCGTTGCTATTAAGAAAAAGAAAGCTGAAGGTACTCAAGTAACTGGGTAAAAATGAAATAACTCCTGGGAAACAAAATGTATAGTTAAAAATAATTTCATTGTGAAAAGTTCTCCAAAAGGATCCTTTCAAGTTTATGGCAGAGAACGAATCTGTATCCTAAAAAAGAATCAAGTCAGCAATTGTGTGCACTTTTCATGACTCTCATGTAAAACCTGGCAAACAGATTATTTGTTGGCTTAGTAGATTAGACATGAGGGCTTCTGTAAATTAAAAACAAAAGCAGCTTTGGAATGTATTTCACTGTCTCAGTTGGAAAACAAAGATCTCTTCCCCTCCCTCCCCCCTCTTCTTTTCCTTAGGATAATTAAAAATAAAAAAGTATGCAGAGACATATAAATAAAACAAGGGCTGGGGGGGAAAAAAAAAGAAAATCTTCCTTCAAAGAGATGTCAGCAATCACAGTTTTCATTTGTCTTTGCCAAGAAATGTGCTTATATGTAGGTTTGAATGTAGTTTATTCTTGACTATTTATGGAAGTTATGCTCTTAGAGACCTTAATATGTAATAAAAAAAAGGAAAATCCTTAATTACAATCTGTTTTAAATGATGCTTAACTTAAAAGCTTTCAAATACCCCTTTAAGCATGACACAATGTTCTATAGTGTCTTCCTTTTTTAGCATTCCTTACCGGTACAAATACATTAACGTTTATGCTCTAATTATATAAGATTTTATTGTAATTTACTTCAAGAATGTGTGAATGCGTTCTTCATGGGCAAAATATGCTACTTTGAATTTCTCAAAAACCCCTTTGGCTATACAACTTCTCCTCAAGTTTGTAACGTAAAGGGGAGCACAGTCTGTAGTAAGAACATAGAATACATTTAAAATACAGTTCACTGTTTAAAAAAGCATTCAATAAAAAGAGGAAAAACATACAGTCCAGGAGTGCGAGTGCCTGAGGACAGCACAGAATTATGCCTCAACATGTTATACAATTACTAGCTTTTCTATTAAATGAAAAAATTAGAAATTGCCAGAACTCCCAAAATACATATTCTGACAAGGAGCTACAGAGTAAATCCTTAAAGAGGTACTTGCCTAAGTCCCACCCAAGTTTCTTGTGTACTGAACACTGTTGTCAATATTTATCTTTCCCTTTTATTTTGTGATAGCTTCTTTCTGTGTTTCTCCTTTACTGTGTGCCTCTTCTCATATTTAATTTTGGGCAGAGTCAGACTTTGGAGTTGGGAGGGTGACAAGTAAAAGGAACTTTGCAGTCTTTGCAGAATCATGGCAGAAACTCAAAACTACCCTCCTTTTCCTGAACTCGCAGAATTTCCCCTGGCACTCCATTCTACTGGGCTGCATGTGGCTTGTGGAGAGGATGTGGAGAAAAGATGGATAGATGAAGAGTGATACTACCCCCTGGAAGCCATTATCTGTGCTATAGATAATCCTAGCCCATGTCCCTATCTTGTAAGCAGTGATGACTGACTGTGTGCGTGTGTGTTTTCCTGAGTAGTCTTTGGGAAAATGCTTCTGCAAGACATCAGATGCAGTGCAGTACTGTCCTACTTTCTTTGGCTTTCTGGTGATTTGCAGAGTTTCCTTGTAGTTTCAAGATCATCCAACTGTTGGGACGCACTTGCTACTTGAGGAGAAGTGGGACACAAGTGGAGAAAATGCTGTCCTCAAAAGACAAACACAAATGAACAGTTTGCTGGCATCTGTGCAGGTTTCATGTGTGGCACCATTCTTTCTTCCCACTCTTTTGGGACTTAGTGGAACGAATAATCAGGACTTCAGAGTGTATGAGGAATGCAGAATCCGTTTTGGAACCTGCATCTGGGAAATATCTTGAGCAGTTTTGGCTGATAGAATGATCTGGCTAGTTTTCAGGCATGTTCTGTTCAAGACAGTGATTCTCAAGGATTTTGTGATTTTGATTGAATTTTTTTTAATCCGTGAACATTACAGCCTTTTATGTAGAAACTAATATTCATTTCCAGTTCTGGGCCAACTGGCAGATCCAAATACAAATATTACTAATTGGCTGCTCATAAGCCTTTCTAGCAATTAATTCAGTTATAAATGATTCAGACCTTTCTATAACCCAAATAAGAGTCATGCTTGGTTTATTTTTCACAAAACTATTTCATGCTAGACAAGGATGTATAATAAACCACCATTACTGAGGAAAGAAAACCCCAAATCAGATGGCCTATTTGACAAGTCCTCACTACCTCTGCTGCAACATGGAAGACAGATAAAGGCTTGTTTTTTGATTTTATAAAAGCATACACAAAATATATTTCTTTGTCCTTAACAAGATATTGCATGGACTGTTCTTCTGTCAACAGCTTCCAAGCTGAAGGAAAGTGTAATGAAGGCTATTTAGGGAAGATGTAAGATTCTAATGCTGACTGTTGCTCCAATGATGGACCAAATCTTCAGTAAAAAATCAGCCCTGTTTTTGCATGAAATTATGCACCTATAGATTCACGCGTTGTTATCTTATTAGTTTTCCAGATAAATGTTTTGTTATCTAAACAGTTTCTGAAATGAATGGCTGCAGTAATCTTGTGTGCATTTCTTCACTGCATTTCTACACAGTAATGAAGACACATATGAAACAGGACCTCTGCAACTCTGTCCATGTGGCCTGTGGCATTCTTTGTAAACACTGAGGTATTTCACCCTGTAAATCTACCTAGAGTAGCAAGTGATTACATTTGCTTGTCAAAACTGCCCTGCAGTGGCTGTTGGCACAGTGTTTGTTCTCTCTTCCAGTTTTAAGCTGTTCTCTCTTGTGCTAGATGACTGTACTTAGCTCTGTGACATCAAAGTTTTGGGGGTGGTTGGGCTGTGATCCGTACTGGGACCACGAGTTCCTCTTTGGTGTCTGAATGGTGTTTGGCACCTGATGTTTGGTTTCTGTCCCCAAATTCCTGCAGTTATGGACTTTTTTTAATCATTATTCTTCGTAGTATTGTGCCATTGGTCGCTATTTGTTCCCATTATTATAGTTTGTAGGGACTGAATGAAAATCAGAGCCTATTAATGCTGGGATTGTAATAAACAGAACTTGGTTTGCTTATAAAATTTCTAATGACTATCAGAAATCGTAGGGCTGGATGTATCCATCAACAGCTCAGAACTGCCATATGGCTCGGTAAAACTGAAAAGGACCGACATCTGTAGCCTGGGAGAAAGTTTTCAGGCCAGCAAGTCTGTGAACCAGTGGAAGTCGGAAGTCACAGAGATGTCTGTGCTGTGCTTTCATGTAAAAAAGCATAGAATAATAATACCTCCACCCCAGCCCCTCCTCCCTTCCCTGCCCCAAGCAAAGATGCCTGTTTTCTTCAGCTATACTTCTTGCTGTCATACACTGGGGATTTTCTAGCACCTGTGAGAAATTTTGGCACAAGGGCTTGCCCACATCAGTTGTTACTTGCATTATCCTGCATCCAATTTGCAAAGGAAATGCTTGGAAATGTTCTCTGATTCCTTTGGTGGGAATCTCAGAACCTGCAGGATTTCTGGTTACTTCTCTAAAAAACCTGAGTGAAGCTGAATTGTTTATAGAGGTAGCTGTTGGAGCTGAAGGGGAAAAGTCTTAGAGCATCTGTTCCTCACCTCCTTCCTAAATATGCTCTCACTTTGTGTTTGGGACACTTTCTGGAAGGGTTACACTGGTCTAGGTACATTTTCTAGTCAACCCAGAGCACATTCTGTTGTCTCGCATCCTCAGCATTGTTTGCCTCACCCTTTTCTGTGCCTGAAGGAGAAAAGCTGCTTCAAACAAATAGGCTTAGTGATCCAAGGTGTCAAACAATATGGCCCTATACCATGAAGCACTTACATGGCTGAGCTTAAGAATGTGAATGGGTTCACCGATTTCAAAAGTCTTTCCCCGACCCCTATATCCTGTACATAAAGGACAACAGCATGGCTAGTAACATGTCAGGGACTTGCATTGCCTTGCCTAATTATTCCCTTCCTCTCAGCTGTGAAGGGGAGGAAGGGGCAAAGTGTAGGGAAAGATTAGGTGTGTGTAAGGAGACACAGACTTAGTGAGGTCTCTTGCACAAGTGATCTCCTCCATACTTGAAATTTCTTTCATTACTCTCAGAGGTAGCTTGGCAGTGGCTCAGCAGTAGATGCAGTCAGATTTCTGTGGTTTCCTTGTCTTCCATGTGATTTTACCCGTTAAGTTTACTGGACATTGGATCTCCATTCTTACTGCTGTTTTCTTTATCAGATTCTTCAGTCTTGTGTGCCATTGCTAGGTACAATTATTTTGATTTTTTTTTTTTTTAAATGAAGATTTTAAATAAAGAGTGTCAGACTGAAGACATAGTGCTGTAGGTGACTGAGATGAAAAGATTTTTGCATAATATATTATTTCATTGTATCTTCTTTCTTCCCATGAGATAACCTGGATAAAAGGACAAGCAGAACTGAATTCACAAGGCCTAGTGCAAATCTGTTGCAGCTCCTAGAGGTATGCCTGGGTCGAACTAGTGTGAAAAACAAATCCATATAACATGCAATAAAGATACAGTTAAATCATTGTCCCTTGCTTTTTTGTATATAAGTCTTTCAGGGCTCTTTATAGGATCAGTTTGTCCAATCTGTGTCTGGTTCAGAACTTCTGCTGACATGAACACTATGTCAAACCTCATTTGGCTTGGTAAATTCTGAGACAGAATACCTAGGTATGATGCAATGGAGATGAGAGCTGGTGCACATCTCTGCACAGGCAGCTGAAAAAAAAACCATTTTTGAGAGTGATAAATCATTATGACTTCCCTGGTTTTGAAATCCTCCTGCAAAAGTTGAGAGGAAAATGTTACTGCAGTTGTAGGAATCTTAGTAGTTTGACTACACTATTTGCTTCCCTTTGGAAATGCTTACCAGTAGTAGAGCAGACTATGGACTAATGTCTTGCTAAGGGCCTTTCTTCAGGCCAGAGTTCCCCCACACACAACCCCCCAAGATGGGATTTTTAAAAGCTTTTCAGTGCAACAAACTCTCTCTTCAAACTTGCATTACTTCGAACAGTTTGTGTGTGTGCTTGTCCAGGAATGGTGAAAGAGATGAGATTTCAAGATAGAGCTTAGGTTCTGGCATGAAAGCATTTAAAAAGGAAATGCTGGCATAACTCTAGCTACCATATAACAGCAAAGTAATCATTCCCTGTTTAACTCTGACTGTGACTATGTTGTCAGTCTTTTTATAGATAAAGAAAAGGTGCTTCCAGGCTTATTATTGATTCTCAGTGGCAACTGTATGCTCACTTAAAGCAGGACAGTATACATCTGGACAAGTTTTTAATATCTTTTTCTATAAAGCACTAGCACAGTCTCCCTGGCTCATATGTAAAAGAGCTCTGGCACAATTCCGCACCTCTCATTTAAACATTGCTTTATGGGCTGGACTCTAAATTCTCATTGTCTGAACTGTCAGGATGGTTAAGGTGATTAGCAAGCTGCTTAGATTAAAAAGTGGCCTATTTTAGGTACACTGGTTTTCTGCCAACAGTTTGTTTTTGTTGTTTTTTTTGTCTCTTCATTATTCTCTCTCTGAAGGGACTGCTGCATTTTCCTCTGATGGTGATTAAAACTATGTCAAATTGCACATGACTGCCCAAATCTTTCAGAATTGATCATTAATAGAATTTTGGAACAAATAAAACTGAGTTAATTAGTGCATCTGTAATCAGCGATAATCAGCTCTATTCATCTATAACAAACGTCTTCGCCTGATCACACTATAACGTAAAGTAAAAGTGGCAACAGTTGTATATTAACACAACTGGCATGAGCTGTTTTTACATACATTCTGTACTGTGTGATCTTTTTGACTTCCTTCATGTGTTTAATCATGTTTCATAATCTGTCTGTCTACAAGGTTTGCTGGGTACACACGCTATTGTAATTTTTACTGCTGTGGCAGAGCATCTACTATAAATCAACAGTAGGTTTATTGATTTGAACCATGGCTCAGATCTCCATCTCATATAAATCAGCGTATCTCTGTTAGCCTTATTCATGTGGCTGCATCTTCTGGTGTTTCACATTCTTTTCTATATGTATTTCTGTCATATAAAAATATTTAGATAAATGATATGATTTGACAATACAGAATACATACCAGAATACTACGTCTATCTTAGGTTCTTTGTAAGATTTCCAGCTGCCGGGCACATGTGTGCGTTGCAGGAATTTCTCATAAAGAACTCAAAGAATTCTGACCATCCTGTAAAGATTATTCTTTTCAGTGGTGACTCAAACTCGAATGTTTCGGAGATAGGATTTAAGTAGACAACACCGAGATAGGAACCTTGTAAGACATTATCATAAGAATGGCTGCACTGATTCAGATCAAGGACCTGTCTAGCCCAGCATCCTTGTCTTCGACAGTGGCAATAAGTCTAAGCACAGAATAAGAACAAGACAAAGATATATGATATTTCTCACCCAGCTTTCTCTTAGTCTCTGTTTTTCAGCTTAGAATTCCTGAGCCTCATGTTTGTTTGTTTGTTTGTTTGTTTGTTCAGTAACTCTTGGCAGGTTTCTCCTCCCAGTGCAAGGTGTTGAGGTGCCCTTGCTTTCCCAGGAAGGCATTCCACTGGTTCACCGGTGGATAACTGTGAAGAACTACCTTTGTTTGTTTGTTTTGAACTTGCTTTTTCTAGCTTTGTTTAGTAGTCCCTCATATTTATATTAGAAGAAACAACGAACAAGTGATCCCTATCCGCTTTTTCCATGCCACTGACAATGTTGTAATCTTCTTCCACGCTGAAGAGTCCTAATCCATTCAGTCACTCTCCATATGGAAGGACCTATTTTTAGTTCTAAAATATCCTTTTTGAGATGGGGAACCAGAACAGCACACCATAGTGAGGAACAGGGAAATGATGGATTTATACCGTGGAGTAATAATATTTTGAGTCTGGTAGCTTTTCTTTTCCTGCTAGTTCATAGAATTGCAGAAAAGTTAGGTTGGAAGGGACATCTGGAGTCATCTAGTCCAACCTGTTGCTCAAGGCCAGGCTAACTTCAAAGTTAGATCAGGTTGTTCAGGGTCTTATCCAGTCCAGTTTTGAAAATTCCCTGAGATTCCCCGGGCACACTGGGCATCTCTTCCAGTGCTTAACTGCTACCACGGCAGTGGGTTTTTTTTCTTTTTTTTCCCCCCTCTGTATATCTAACATTAATTTCCCTTATTGCAACTTGTAACTCTTGCTTCTCATCCTTTTGCTGTGTACCTCTCAAAAAAAGTTTGTCTCCATCCTCTCTGTGAATCCCTTTTAGGTAAAGGAAGACTGCAATTAGATCCCGTCTTAGCCTTCTCTTCTGTCTAGTTAAATCCAGTTCCCTCAGCCTCTCCTCATGTATCAGATGCTTCAGCTCCAACCATCTTAGGAGCCTTCTGGACTCTCTCGAGTTTGTCAGTTTCTCTCTCGTACTGGGGTGCCTTGAACTGGATACACTACCCCAGATATAGCCACACGGGTGGCCTGAGGACCTTTCCTTGACCTGCTGGCTACACTCCTGCTAATGCAGACCAGTTGGCAGTTGACCACCTTTGCCGCAAGGATACGCTGCTGAGTCGTTTCAGGTTGACCCCAGGTCCTTTTCTGCAGAGTTGCTTTCTAGTCAGTTGGTTCCCAGCCTGTATTGTTGCGCAGTTTTTTTCTTCCAGAATTCGCCTTGTCTTTGAATGTGATGGAGCTCCCGCTGGTCCGTTTTCTTGAGCCTGTCGAGGTCGTCCTGAATGTTAGCCCTGCCCTCCAGCGTATCAGCTGTCCCCCCCAGGTGGTGTCATCTCTGAACCTGCTGAGGATGCACTCCACTCTATTGGTAGTCCTCGCTGAAGATGCTGAACAATGTTGCCCCAGTAGCAACCCCTGAGGAATGTTTCCATTAATCAGCTGCCATTAGACTGTAAGCTGTTGACCACTACCCCTTCAGCTCCAACCTTCCTAATATTTGGATGGGGGTTTTTTTGTTTTTGTTTTTGTTTTTGAGCACTGAGCCAATGTTTTTGTAACTCTGTGGTAACCTCCAGGACTTACAGCTGAGTATTTGTATCAACTTACAGTCTTCCATTTTACATTTGGCTTCTGGTTTTTCCTGGAATGCCTTTTTGAATTTTTAAAATTTTGGAACTCTGAGGGATTTTTACATTGAGCTTGAGAAGTTAAGTGTTGTTTCATCAGGTGTAATGGTGAGCTTTTGTAACTTGGAAGTTAATTCCATGATGCCATCTTAAATTAATACTGAAGACCTTTGGGCATAGAGGTGGTAGTAAGTGGGTTGCTTATATTTCCATAAAAAGTTTTTGTTATATGTAATTCTAATGAGCTGCCTCATTAACACAGTGCTGAAAGCTGGGATGATGCATTAGATCTACCACTGGTTCACTGAGTAACAATGGACAAAGGAAACCAACTCTGTTAGTTGCCTCCTTTTTACTGTATAAGTGAGTCAGTCTTTGTAATGGATCTTGAAATGTTTGGAAAAAAATGCTGAATAATTGCAAATGGAGGCAATTTTTTTTAACTCGGGGGGCTTCAGTAGAGATATCTGATGATCTGTCAAATGGTTTATTTAACATTTAAAAGTTTATTTAACAGAACTTCTGTTTAACATAAATGTTTAGTTTATACAAAATTGCATAAGGATATTTTTGATTTTTGCCTGTGTATTGAAAGTGCTAAGTCATTCTGAACTAGAACAAAATAATGTAGTGTATCTTAGGAACTATGGTTTAGTACAGGAGCTGGAGGCACAGCATAGGCAAACCGCTTTTCATTCATGACATTGAAACAAAGTAGTCTGATCCGGAAATGCCAGAATGTTTAGCTTTGATTAGAAATGTTGAAAAGAAACATTTTGACATTTCCATGTTTGAATTTTATATGACAGAAAACTCCATTTAAAAAAAAAGGTATTTTGATTTTTATTGCTTGTAAGGATTGAAAACCAATCAGAATATCAAAAGCTTCTTTGGAATTCCAGCTCTTGCCCAACTCTAAAACTTACTAGTTCTGGTAAGTGAATACGGGGAAAAAATTAAAAGTTTCCAAAGGATAACTAGAGAAGAAAATTATAATACTGTGATCTCATCTGAGGCACAAAAGGTGCTGAGAGTGAAATTACTATCACTTTCTATAGAGAATTTGTGTTCACACCTCTCTCATTACCTGAGGTACAAGCAAGCTAAAACCTGATAAACAAGACGTCAGTCTGGATAACCTGTTTAACTAGTCTTTTTTTGCACTAAAAAAAATTAACAGGTTGTTTTCCAGTTATGTATGAAGAAAAACAAAATTCTTAAGAGGTTATGAATATTTGTTCTTTTAATTTTAGAAAAATCTATCTAGATCATTTCATTCTTCTGTAACATGAAAAATTTCTAAGCAATTGAAGATGAAAGCTGATTCAACATGAGGATTTATTTCAGATTTCTATGACTTAATTGTTAGATTAGATCATGTATTTGTAAAAGATCAGGGAAGCAAGAAAACTTTTGAATCCATATTGGATCACCCATCTGTTGGATCACCCAGTTATTTTTATCTACTCAGAAAACTCTGCATTTGTGCTGTTGAAGACAACACTAGAACCAGCCTTGAATCCTTCTGGGTTTTCTAGGGGAATTGCTGCTGAGCAATGTCCTCAGTATCACTGCATGCAGCATCATCTATTTCTGGCTTTCAACCAGCCACCAGAGAAATGAACTTTGAACTTAGGTGCAATTGAAAAACCTTTTTAACTAGTTAACTACCTGGCTATTTGGTTTTGTTGTTATTTTCTTTAAATTATATTGGGAAAATGCCCAAACATCTGTTAAGTTTTATTTGAAATTTAAAAAGCTTTATTTCTCTGGTGTCAAAGACCTTCTGTGCTCACTTTTCTCCAACACTCAAGCCACTGAGCATTAGTCACGTGAGTCCTGATGGAAAGCAAATGTTAACTTTTCATGCTTGAGGACCTACTGACAGCTAACATTAAACTTGTAAGCACATGTATTTGCACTGGAAGTGGTATCTGTTCTATGAAAGAGAACACTACTTAACATTGTAAGGTAATGTTTCTCAGATCTCCTTGCCAGAGCATAAGGATGGAGACTATTAAATAAGATCTAAAATATCCTTTCTTAGCCACGACTACTCACATACGTTGTGTGATGACCATGATTTTGACCGAAAATTACAGGCTAATACATACAGAATTCTCCATATGTGTAATATATATAAAATGTGAAGGAAAGCAAAGAGACAGTTTCCCTAAAGCTTTTTGCCAGACTCCTAGCACAGAAGCTGTTAACGCAATCTCTGCCGACCGGAACAGCCTTTCACCAGCCCCAGAGCTGAGCCCTGTTTATCCCTGTGTTCTGTTCCAAGCAGAGCCTGTTCCGGAGCTGCCAGTTACACAAGGTCTTATTTATCCCACTCCAGTTTATGGGAACTTAGTTCATCACCCCCTGAAATAGCAAAACCAGTATCCTCCCAGAAAGTTTAGAGATTCTGTCATTGTGAAACATCATGATTCCTTTCCAATGGGACACCGTCTCCCAGCAGAATAGCCTGACTACTTTAAAGCATTGCAGCAAACTGTCAAAATCATACAGTCTGGAAAGATTATCTCTGTGCGCCCCCTCCCCTGCCCAAGACATTTTTATTTCTGCTTTACCAGCAGGGCAGTAGAGTTGCCAGTACTGCCAAGCTCAATCCCTTTTTTGTGAGTTTATTTGTTGGATTTTTTAGTTTAGTTTTTAGTTAGATTCTTGACAAACTGCATTATGTCTTGGCATTCATCCTGTTCCATGGGATATCCTACAAGCCTTGTTAGCCAGCTTGACCACATCACACTCTCTTTCTGGCATGGTGTTTACTCCTGGTTTTTCTAGTCTATACCTTTTTGAACAACAGGATTTCCATCTTTGACTTCTGACTTCAAAGCTTGATGATAAAAACCCACAGACTCTTAACAAATTTCACATTTCCCTCTGCTTATCCTGGGCCCAGTGCTGAGACTTTCATCTAGTCAGTTGGCTGCTCAGTAAGAACAGACTTCTTTATCGAGAAGATTCTCAAAATGGAGGAGCTAGATCTTTCCTTTTCTGAAAGAAGAGTTAATTTCCAGCTTGCAGTTTCTTTATAGTGAAGTATTTGTACTTTTTTAGTCAAAGTTACAAAACATATTAATGTGACCTGGTATTTCTTTCCTTGATATAATTTCTCTCTAATTTACATATGAGATAACCTTAGAGGACTTACCTGTACAAAAGTATTTTTTTATCAGCTTTGTAACTGATCACAACGTAGCTGGTTCTACTGACGCATTCTATTCAGACACAAAAGAGCTTATAAAACAAACCTGAATATGTGGGAAAAAATTGTTATAAAAGTGGTTGTAACTGACATTCAGAACGCATTTGGGGTTTTCAGCACAATTGACGAGGGAAGGATCTTTGTTAGCAATATAATTTGGGAATCGTACAAGATCCAGTGTACACTATGGAATTAGTTGATATGTATTTAACCATATGAATATACTCTGCTTTAACCAAGCTAGTAAGAATTACACTATGACAGCATTTATCTGTCTGTTCAAAGGAATAATGCTGTCCTGTTCTGAAATAAAAAAAAAAAAAGAAAGAGAAAGAAAGAAACCCCACACCCCTGTGCTTATCTTCCAAGCAGCTGAGATGTTATGAGATGTTATGAATACATATTGCCTAGTATCTCCCAGAATGTACCGACTTGAGCAGAGTTATGCCGTATGATATCTGTAGGCGGATTACTGTGACTGATACATAGACATACCTATGCAAAACATAGCCAGAGAACTGTTGCAGTTACAACACGTATTTTGGACTCAGTGTGGTTCTTTGTGGCATAGGCAGCTTAAGCTTCTCTTACCTGAACCACGTACAGATATTTGTTCTATTGGCAGGTGACATTCAAGCAGATAAAAGGTTTTGTGGTGTTTTCTGTCTTGTTGTTCACAGCAAACCCATTTCATGTCTCTTCTGGTAGTTTATCAAAATATTTTACATGATATTGTGCAGAATGTAATTAATGGCTGCAGATGCATCCAATATTCCTGCATTAATGTAGCCTAATATGATATCCTATTTAGATCAGGATTATTGTGTTGGAAATGCTAGCAATTAGAAGGAAGTTGTTGAATGAAGGTAAAGGCAAAGTGTCTAGGGACTAACGGCATGGAAATAGAAGTTTAACTGAGGTGGAATTAAAATTGAAAGAGCTGAATGTGCTCACACTGGGAGGATGAGCTGTGTACTGCAGAACACTGAAAGAAATAAAGCTGCAGGTCTTGTTTCGAGGGCTTTTAATACCTATGTGAATGGCACTAGATGGCTGGAGAATAGCAAATGTAGTCTTCATTTAAGGTGGGGGTGAAGAAGGTCATCTGAGCATGTACATACCTCTATGTCTCCTATGCTGCTATGCACAAAATTTTTAAGAAAAGGATAGTTGACAGTATTATAAGAAAATGAGATGGTGACAGACTAGTCTTGCATCTTTTTGATGATATAATGGATTTCCATGACTAAAAAAAAATAAAAAAATAAATGTAATCTCACGGGAATTAGTAAAATTTTTCATATGGTGCAAGAGGGAAAATATTGTAGAAGATGGGAATATGTATCAGAATTGGGAGACAGGTAGGCACTGCATGAAATAATCAAAAATACCAATTTATGTAAAAGCTGTGCTCTAGTTCGGTGTCCCAAAGTTGGGACAGCCAAGGTTGGCTAAACTTTCAGCTTGCTTCAACTGTTGCTCTGTAACTGAAAGGTCTTCACAGGGCACAAAACTGAGTTACAGATAGGAGGAATACTGATTTCTTCTTCTTCTTCTCCCCCTCCCCAGTCCCCTTGGGGACAAGCACTGAGTCCGAGACAAAGGAAGGGACAGACCTTAGGTGTCTTTGGCTTTCTGGGCACACAGGAGTTCCTGTCCCACTGTGCCTTCCAGGTGCAGAGTCCACAGAGAAGATCAGCAGACCTGCACCTACCTCCCAGCAATCTCCTGCCATTTATTTCTAGGGGCAACCTTTATTCTCAGGCCAGATATATAGTTCATGTTGTATCCTGAGAAAATTTTGTTTTAGTAGTTTCTTAATAGGCTGCACATTAAGAATTCTGCATTCTTGAATTGTTAACGTGGAAAATACAGAGAGTTTATTTCTGAATTCAATAATGGTATATTGGCAAATCATATAACTTTATTTTACAGTTACCTGCTGCCTAGTCAAGGTAGCTTTTTAGTCTCTTTAGGTCACCAGAATGGTGCAAAGGGGCAGTAGTGTGAGCCGAAGTCTGCCCTTCTTCCTTTCGCTTTCCTTGCCCTGACTGATGCCACAAAGGCATTTTACATACATTCCTCCATGTAATAGGTTTCACAGATAACTGTGTAGAATTTGCTCCAGTGTCTCTGAAAGCTTAGTGACCAAAAACTGTCACTCAGCTAACACCGTGACCAGGTGTCTGTGGCTTCATAAGTACAACTACTCTGAAGACAACTGCCCTCATCACACCTATTGGATCACAGTTTCGTTATCTGGCTGTTTTCTGAATACTGCAGAATTTCATTTGCTACTTTCACAGTGGCATAAAGTTTGCTGTTGTCATTTCTGGATGGAGTACAGCTCTGTCTTTGGATTTAAAGCTGTAAAAGAAATCTACTGCTACATGTAAAATATTGCTTCCTAGATCCAAGTGTAGCCAAGTGCACTGTTAAGATATTTAGAAAGTTCTTAAATTATTTCCACTTTTAAAATACTTTTATATATTCCATTTTGTTACCTTAGGTTAATACAAAATTGCTTTCCTGGCTTGACATTGATATAAATTCCTCTCCACCCCCACCCCACCCCCAACAGAGGACAGTTAATTTTGTGTGTTGATACTTAGAGCAGATACTAACTTTGAATAGGACATTGTTTCCCAGCCAGATCAGTAGCCACCTTATGTTTTCTTTTGGTATTAGTTCAGGCCTGGCAACAATACAGCAGTAACAGAAATAAAACTTTGAGTATGCTCAGAGATTGTTTAGTTTTAATCCAATAGCAAATATTGTTGATTTCTCCTTTGTAAGACTTTTCTTCCCCTCCTTTTCCTATAGCTATTTGTGGATGTCAGCTTCTAACCTTATTTTAATGAGAATGGCAGCTCTAAATCCCTTCTGATCACTCTTCTTTCTTACTGGTTCTAAATAAGGATATTCCCAGTGTGTATTAATCTCACTTGGTGATGTTTAATCAGCTGATCTCAAAGAGGCTGAGTCCTCACAGGCTGCCTGTTATCACTCTGGCTCTTCTGCATTGGTAGGGTCAACAACTGTATTAGAATGTCTACTGTGTGCACTAATTCAAACCAAGAAAATTTTAAATTCGGGCTTTTTCCCACACGGTTATTGAGTTTCTTAGATAGGATTCAACAAAATGAAATCAAAGAGAAGAACAAAACAGGGAACAAATATACGTAATTTACATATTTGTTTAGCACAGATGACACAAATACCTTGATTTCTTTATTCCCCTCTATTTCTTTCTGTCTGAAAATTTCAGTGTTTTCTCTTAGGTTTTTTTTAATCTTGGTTTAAGCTGCCAGGCCAAATGAGGAAACAATTACAGGATGTTGGCTTTAAAAGTGTCTGGCTTTGCCAAATAAGTTTATCTTTTTTTTTTCATTGTGGCTTAAAACATGCTAAACTCAAAGCCAAGTTACTAACCTAAAACTCATGGTAACTTCAGTTTTTTGCATGGGGCTTACAATAAACTTGGATAATTTTTC
Organism: Dromaius novaehollandiae; assembly: GCF_036370855.1. Classification (NCBI taxonomy): domain Eukaryota; kingdom Metazoa; phylum Chordata; class Aves; order Casuariiformes; family Dromaiidae; genus Dromaius; species Dromaius novaehollandiae. The sequence continues at coordinate 63,679,975 of NC_088102.1, read as the reverse complement.
CACAGCCCCTTTGCCAGTGATTAGTTTGGAAGATAGTATGTTTTGAATTTGCTGAGAGATCTACTGCTCTTAGCTTAGTTTTAGTACTTTTAAAAAGCAATCAAGAATGCCCGTTTTGTAATAAGCAGAATTTATGAACTGACAAGCAAAATGTAATTATAGTGGTATTCCGTACAAGAAAAAAGAGGTGATCTTAAAGCTATCTCAGCATTCTGTTTGCACTCATTTTCATTCATATAAATGATTAAGTGGTTCTGTGCTGAAACATTTTTCTCTTAAGGCTTAACGGGAGTCTGGAAAAGTTGTTGCCAAAGATTTCTATAATGAAGTCAATGACCATTTGCATTAACTTTTTCATTGTTACCTACAGACTAAATTTTTCACAGTATTATTTTTATGACTAAGGCCCTAACTCAGCAGCAACTTAGACACCTTTTACTTCTTTTCTCTGGGGACTGTACTCTAAAAATGTGAAAATTCATGACAAAAGTATAGCCTGCACCAAAAATTGGGTGGATTTTGCAATCAATGAAATTGTTTCCCTCGGCCTTTCCTCTGCTGAGATTTGGCTCCTTCCTGAGTGAACCATTAAAAGAACGTTCCAAAAATATGATATAGTGAAGAAGAAAAAGAAAAGAAAAGAATTTCCTGATTTTAAATGATTTCATCTTATAGGGCCTCATCCAAAGTCCAGTGAAGCTAATGGAAAATCACCTACTGAATTCAATACGCTTTGGATCAAACTCAAAAATGGAGATGTTAATTTAATTTCCATTTAGAGCCAGATCAAAGCTATGCTTTGTCCATGCTGTTTAGCAGTAAGTGTTGAAATAATATGAAGTTAAATAAACATTCTATCTTTTAATAATCAGAAACTACAGTGGATTTTAATCAACCTATGCAGTTCAGGCGGCTTAGGTAAAACCTACCAAGTTTTTCAGTGGACACATTTTGCTGCCTAGTTACTCTTGGAAATCAGCTCTTGAGCAGACCTTCTTAGGTTGCTTTTTGATCAGTCATCTTTCTGCATCACCAATTTTGGCTGTGCAAAATTCTGCCAAAGGATCCCCTAGTCTACATAACTAAAAAAAAAAAAAAAAAAAAAAAAAAAAAGGCACAAACCTTAAAAAGTCTTCAAGTTTGAGTCTTAATGTATTCAGGGAATCTAACCATAGTGGATGAGATCATCAGATGGGGTATAGCCTCCAGCTGTGGCCAATATGTTAACACCAGTGGTAAAACTTGCCTGGATTATGCTACAGCAGCAACAATTCCATAATGCATCCTGTCAAGTCTGCACCAACGGACACGTGGAGGGGGTGGTTGCTGTGTTGATCAGGTTATACCTGACATATAAGAATAAATTAATTTTCCTCAGTCCTGGAGTTGCAGCAAGTGAAAACCTGTAAGTCTGCCTGCTAGATTAACTGGAAAATGTGGGTAAATTCTGTTACAGGAGAAAAACCTTCATTACCGCCTCCTTCAGTAATAGGCTCCATTTGGTGAGATCTGTGCAGCTCCATAAAGCCCCAGTGACCTCTGTGGGACTGTAGTGGGTGAAAAAGATCAGTCAGCATAGATCTTTTCTCAGGACTGGGGCCTAAAGACTTGCAGTCAGAGAGGATGCAAGCAGAAGATGAAAGGAGAAATCTGAGCCTGCTCTCAGATATGCTTCTCAATGTGGCAGAGCAGCACAATGATAGCTATTGTTATGCTAGATGCAAATTCCAGTTACAAACATTATGTCAGTTTTCTTAGAGGATAAAAAAAAAAATCTTCTGGATACCCATATTTCATGTGTGGGAAGTAAAATAATGATGCTGTTAGCTAGCGGTTAGGAGATAATTCATATACTGTGTGTGAAACTTATTTTTCATTAAATCAGGCCTAAAGATGCTTATGTGCATTTGACTTGTGAGATTAGCAAATAGCATATATAAAATATATGCTTATCTCATATCAGAGAATGGTATAAATGTTTTAACAACTAGTTTGTGGGTAGTCTGAAATTGATAGTAGTCATCAGATCTCATGTTAAGTTTATTTAGCCTTTTGTGAAAGCAAAAAAAAGCGTGCAGGACCTGACCCTGACCTCACTCAAGGTGCGGGCTTATTTTGAGTTCAGAGCAAAAGACTATAAACCAAGGCTCAATTTTCTTGATGAATTGTTACAGCAAGGTGACCTGTGTGCCAGCCTCAGTTTAGTAAAAGAGCTTGCTGATTTAAGCCTTACCTTCGTATGGGCATGTGGCCTGTTGAGCGTATTCCGTTATTCATATACCCATATGCATATCTTAGCACGGACTGCTAATGTGACTGCCCAACTGTGGGAAGATGGTCTAGATTTTTGAGCCTTGCTCTCATTATTGGCTGTGTCTGACAAGAGAGGCTCACCTGATCTTCAGAACAGACTGATGGGCAAGTTTGCAACCTCATCAGGCCACCAAAAATGACTGTTGTTGGGAATCCTACCCATTTTAAAACACTTAGAATCAGCCATGCGCCTGTTAGCTACTGTTAGTCCCTAGGTGCTCCCAGGTATGTGATGCAAACACAGCAGCTACCCGCTACAGTAAAGCTGTGAGGTTTTTCGTGGAGGCATCACCTTGGCTGCTGTGTTGGTATAGAGCTAATGCAGCAGTACTCTTAATTCATGAGTGTCACTCTTGCACTGGCAGCTTCTTTTCAGACTATGGAGTCAATTTGTCTCAGTGCTGGAAGAGTGATAGTAAGAATAGTAATGGGCATGTTAGAAATGCAGGACAGACCCACAAATAAGCATTCATTCTAGAGTTAACTGTTTTCTCCACTGGAAAGGGGAAGGTAATTGGTCTTTCCAGTGAGCCTAGTTTCCACTCCGGAAGTCTGAACTTCCCTCTGTCTTTGTGTCTTGCAGCTTATACGGTCTTAGTTAGAAACCTCTGTTTGGGTCTCTGTTACTGAACTTTGTGACATGACTGCAATTAGAAGACACTTAACTGAGGCAGAGGAAACAGTATGCTATTGAAACCTTTTCTTAAGAATAAAAAAAGAAAGAAAAAGGTCAATTTTCAATATTTAAGTGATTAGAACCTGTCATTTCATGTTGTTGTTTTCAGGCTGACATAAATGACAGGACAAAGGAGCATACATTGAAATAAAATGAAAATTCAGAACAGATGTCAAGAAGCATTTTTCATGTTGAATGTACAGAGTGGCCAACCAGGTAAGGCAAAAGCATTTTCCCATTTAGGAAATAATTAGATGGCCCGTCATGGACAAAATGGCTTTCCTAATTTCCTTTTTCTCTAATTTTCTTACATTCTTATTATACCCCAGTTGCTATACACTTTTCTCTGACTGGAATCTATGTCATCTGGACATGAACCTAGTTCTTACATAAATGAATGAACTATTGACTGCTAAATGAACAACTATTTAGCTAGATATTATTCTGTCTGTATTATATCATGCTGTTATGTTCAAGGTCTAACAGTGCATCCATTTTGAAGATCAGGGTTTTTGAAAGTTTTTATCATATTTACAAAATTGGGTCTGGGAAGAAATAAGAGTGACAGAAAATATGCTGGTTTTATTATTTGAAGGAATCTGATTATTTTTAAGTGATAGAAATGTTACACAAAATGAACTTGGGAGATAGCTTAGAAAAAAACAATCGAAATGGACCAAAACACAACTAGACAAAAAATGAGCATAGTTCTGGGATTTCGTAGTAGTTGAGGCTTTGCTCCCAAATCTGCTACTGACTTCCTGTATAATCTTGCTGCCAGTCTTTTATAACCCCATACCTTATCTTTCCTGTTCGTAGAATAGAATCACTACTTTCTCAGGTGAATGTGAATGTGAAATTAATTATTTAGGGCACTGACATTTGACATCTCATCAGGCAGCATTAAGTTAATTTACTGTGGTTGTGATCCTCCTTTCAGAAAAGCTCTGGTCCATTACAAATTATCTGTTAAGGCTATTTGAAAGTGACAGATAGATTAACCCCACTGAGGACAATGTTAAGATTCAGACCTAGAAACTGAAAGTCTTTGGTGCGTAATAGAATTTTCCAGTTACCGTTACTTTTGAAATGAGACCTTTAGAAGATTTGCCCAAAGAATAGCTACAACAGCAGGCTATCTTTCCCACCTAATGATCGAACTCGCCTTTGTAAGATGTAGAGCGCTCTCCCCACTTAGCTCCTAGAGTTTCAATGCTGAATGATGCCACCAGTATTCTCAATTCAAAGTCATTTATGTGATAACTAAATAAAAGATTTTCATGCTTCGGGAAATCACTTAGTTGGGGAATCATGGAATAGCTATACAATCAAGCCATATTAGTATTACAGTTAATGCAGTGTATCGTATTAAATATGCCACAAGCACCAAGATCCTGTAAAAACAAATAACAAATAAAAGAAACCCTATCAAAACTGAGTACCAAAAGCACAGCTCAGTAGTATGGTTTCGTTTGCAGTCAGTAAACAAGCAAGCCATTTCAAAGCAATGTTTCTGTAATACTCGAGAAGGCAAAATATGATCCCCTATATGTGTGCTTAAATTTAAGATATAAAGTACATGGACTTACTCATGTGGCGAAGATTTACCTTCTGGATATCTGTTTGTGGGAACAGGGATATTAGTTTGACAATAATGTGCACTGCGCAAGAAAACCTGCTGGGGGGAGAGGGGTTTTGATGGGAAAAAATGCACGATATGCTACAGGTAATTACTAAGACCAATTGTGGACTCTTTAAGAGCTTTCTTTAGAAGAAGTCTTTGCTAGCTAGAGAATGAGAGCCACATTAAAATTCATGTTCTGTCATAGATCAATTCTTCGTATCACAGGGGGTGTAATGTTTCTGTACCTCACTTTTTCCATCTCCAAGGGAATGGTAAGGTTAAATTTTTAAGTATATTTTCAAATTCTCAGAGGAAAGGCGCACGTATGTGCAAAATATTATTAGTATCAAGATCACTATGGTGTGTCTCTTGACACAGTTGTCATCCTGGAAAACAGCTGTCATATCACTATTAGCTCTAACTATTCCAAGAGGAAATACTAAGTACAATAATACAAAATCTCTTTTGAGCAAGTCTTCTTTGTTTATAGGCCACTGAAAGTAGTAACTGACCCTCTTAAACTAAAAGGCATTATTTCCATTTCAGTTTTCAGTGCTGAAAACACTGAATGCAAAAAAATGACTGTGTAGATCATTTCTCTTTTCTTCCACATAATTTGTTAATGTATATGTCGATGGAGAATTTTGAGAGATTCTTTTGATGCAATGTAAAAACAAATTATCCGTGTTCAGTCCAATTTATACATGAGAATAACTGGCTCTAAACAATGCTGTGATCAATGCTGCTGTGAATATCTTAAACACATTAACCAAATATCTATACAGAAAATGGCCTTATAAGATTAACTGCTGTATGAGATTTTTTAAATTAATTTAAAAAGATCAAAATTTTAAAATGATACTGTCATTTAAATGTGGTGTGAAGGTTTAAGTGCAAATCACTCTAAGGTAACTTTTTTTTTTTTAGGAGCGGACTAATGCAGTATTATGTTTTATAGTGCAATAAAATTATGTGCTAAAATTATGCTCATAAATGTAGGCAAATGTAAACCAAGCTATTAGTTATGTTTTCTCAGATAAAAGTGATTAGCATAGCTATCAAACTCTTCTCCCATTTGAATAACAGAATTATGTCTGAAATCTAGGGCTTGTTTGCGAAAGCTGAGTCTTAAAAAGAAATGTAAATCCAGCTATCAATGTTGTATTTGAAAGTGAATGCAATGGTCTGCCCATCATTCTGCTAAGAGCAGAGGAATGTGACCCAATTTGCAGCAAAACATATCAATAAGAAATGTGCCTCAAACAGTGTTTTAGAAATTGTTTTTAGCACTTTATCATCTCCTTGCTGCTGATTAGACTTATTTAAAAACTATTGTGGTTTGTTTAAACATACAAATGATGAAAGAGTCTTACAGCAACAGTCACCGTGAGACAAAGTTTCATGTATAATTCATGAGGTATATGGTCATCTACCAGCAAATTAAATTTCTATCTGACAGCTATACTTGTGGTAGTGTCCTCACAGGAAGGCACATAGTATATAATTAAAATCTGAACAGAACAAATTAATGCTGATTACTTCATAAACAATTTCAAAGCTTGAATACTGTTGACTGTCTTTATTAGGATCAAAAGATATTTTGATGATGTATAGATAGATGTACAGATTTTCTTGCCCCTATATCCAATTGTTTTCTTAATGCCTAGAAGTTGTGGTTAAAATTGCTCCTGGAAAATCCAACTGCGGGGCGGGGGGGGGGGGGGGGGGGGGGAATTAAAAAGCCAACCCCCACTCCAAAGCTGCAAGCAACAAATAAAAACTGTCTCTGCTAGTAGATGGCTTTCGTGTAATGCTAACGTTGATTGGTCCCAGGCAACCTTTAATATTTTAGATGCAAATCACTGCTCAGACCACTGCAGTGTTCCCTTTGCCTCCTCCCTGTCTACCTCCCTTATCCTCTTAAATTCAGCTAATCAATATCATTTGAAGCATTTATGGGTGTTTGCCACACTGATGAGAGAAAGACTATAGATGACCAGCTCTGGTGCTCATAAAGGACTTCCTTTTATTGTTTGCAATAAAAACTATTACAATAAAAAATAAGAACTATTAAGTAAAATATTGCCAGGCTTTTCACATAATCACTGAATGAAGACTAGTGCAGGGAAGGCTCACACACGATCTTAATGATAGGATTTTTTTTTAAGGTTTTTTAAGGTCTGTGCAATGCGAGTCTCAGGAATGTGTTAGCACATGCTAAAGTCTGATACTGCTCCTCGACTCCTCTGTTGCCTGTGCTACTTTAGGTTAAGTTAGCAGAGATAACACTACACTATCGTATCCTAAAATTATACCTTTCTAGGCACAGGTTTCTTGCTCATTGTTGCAATGCTGCATGGACAGATTGACTTCTGTTTCTTATACAAGGACATTTTCTGTATGGTGACACAGTGTCATTTATTGATCACATGTATTTCAGATTTTGCAGTCCCTCCATGATCTTTTTTCCTGGAGAGACTGAAGTTACAACCTATACAAAATTCCTGTAGGTGTAGCAATAGCCTTTCAGTAACACAGGCCAAGACAATTTACTGAGAAAGAAAATGTCTTTAATTTAAAGAGAATTTGGAAATATGGCAAGCCTAAACCGGAAAAAATTCAGATGATAAATGTGCACACAAATACTGGTGGTGTATAAAATGATACTGCATTCTCAGGTGAATTGATGCATATAAATATTTTGTAAAGATAACAGGGATTTACAAATATTGAGCCCTAGATAATGTGAAGGAAGGTTTGTCTAACAGACTGGCACTCATTAGCAGGTAAAGCGGTTAGTACTAATCCATTCACAGGCCCTGTGGTTCCCCATTGCGAATGAAGAGCTCTTCTCCCCCACTCCCTACTGCCACTTTGTTAGAAAGGTTTCCTGTTGAAGGACTGTATATGGAATAGCATCACTGGTACGATCGTTTCCACCTCTTCCCCTCCCCTGTCTGAGAAGGTCTGCAGGGTAATGGCTGACTTTTCATTTTACCTCGCTAATGGGCATTTTGGTGCATACCTCCATTCTTACGTCCGGCTCTTCTTACCTGAGTTTGCTAACTAAATGAGATCTTTCTATGGTTATAATCACAAATTCATGATTAGAGATACGGATTAGGGTATTAGGTGGAGTCTAATTAATTAATAGTCACAAAATAATCTTGGTTGGAAGGGACCTCTTGAGGTCATCTAGTCCAAACCTGTATCTGCTCCTGCTCAAGGCAGGGCCAAGTTTGAAGTAAGATCACGGTGCTCAGGGTCACATCCAGTCAAGTCTTAAATAAAGTTATGAGGAAACTCTTAGTAGGAATTGTTTGCTGTTGGATTTGTTTGTTTTTATGCCTACCACAAAGATATCTAAAATTAGCTGACAGTAGAATACTGAATTAGATAGCTCAAGTAGTTCCTCCAGTTTGGAGGCTATGAAGAAGAAAATGACTTTTGTTGCATCAGTGCTGGGCTTTTTTGAACACTGGTCTTGTATGACATTCTTCCTCTTTTACAGTTATGTCAATGAGAAGTTGGTTTCTGACCTCAAAGGACTTAGGCTGGAGATGGGACAGGGAAGAACTGGGTTCTGAAAGTGCGGAGAAAGATGGAAAAAAGCAGTCAGAGCTGGCCAGAAATGGCATAAACTAAACTGTTATCTAAAGCAATGGGGAATATACAGATACAGAGAAAATACCCAGGATTAATGAGAGTGAAAAATGAGGGTGAGAACATCAACACTGAGATTAATGGTGAGCACTGACAGCAGCTGCCACGTCAATACCATATTAAGTTTGAAAATGTTTTAAGCATAAAAATTCTACATAAGGAGACATTCCATGTAGTAAACTTGAGTGTATGCCATCTGCAATTTTTTAAGACCCCCTGGACAACAATTTTACCTAGTAAATACTGTCAGATGGCCAAAATGTGAGACATGATGTTATATGTGCTGAAAAATCTGTCATGCTACAATGTCTGTTTAACACAAGCTGAAAGAACAGTATAAACTGCCAGTAAATATGAAATGAAATGAAAACAAACACTGCAGTACATGACTTCCGGTGGGATTTGATATTAATCCCCACTTGTGAGGAGTAGTCTGTACAACATATTTTCCCTAGGAGACTTGTGAGTTATCCAGCTAATCCTTATTCAAGGCGTATGATTTTTATCCGGCAAGAAATCACACAGAATTTTTTCAATCAGCTCCAAATATACAGTATTGATAGTGAAGTCTGTGTACTTAGATTTAAAAAAAAATGCATGAAAACAAGCTTAATGTGCACGTTCATTAGGCAGTGCGCAGCACTGAAATAGTTCTTAGACAAAGGTGCAGTTTTAAACATCTGGCTATCAACTTTTTAAGGTCCACAGATTCAGTTCCTTTCCTATAAGCTTTCAGTAATTTCTTATCCTGTTACTACCTACATCTTTTGGGGGAACAAATCACAGGTTAGTTGTCCTCATCAGTTCTCCTCTTGCATCCTAATGATGGATGCCCTCTCTGTGACAGTTTTTGTAGTCTCTTGTGCTTACCGTCTGAGCACAGCTTTTCCAGATTCAGATTCTCCTGCATGATATGTTCTCATGTCAGTGATGACACCACTGAGGATCCAAACTCTCTCCATCTTAGGGAAGGGAAAAGAAGAATGGTTTTCCTTTGTTGTGATCACAGGTAGAGGGTGGTCTGCATGATGTCATATCATAGGATCCTTTAAGATACACTGACTTAGCGCATTCATCTTCTTTTTAAAGTCCCGGGGCTTTGTTAGGTCATAATCTTTAAAGGATACTTATTTATTTCCTCTTTAGTCACCCTTAAATATTATTTTATTTAAATTTTGTTAGTATGAATGCTAGAACTGTTTGATGGACCTTTAAGAAGAAAAACATTTCTATTCCCAAAGAGCAAAAATGTGAAGTCCGCTGTTCCAATGGCTTGCTGCCACAAAGTAGATCAGAAAGGTTTGGCCGAAATATTAGCTAGGGTTCAGGGCTTACACAAAGTCCTGTGTCCATGAGGTGCGAGAATGGCCTGTCTTAGCTACTGGACCGTTTCCCAAGCTAAGCCCGGATGTACTATTAGGCACTCTACATTTTAGTTTGTACAAAAATACCTTGTTTACTTGTCATGTTTGGAGACTGGAATACAGATATGCCAGATGTTCCATAGTTGTTACTCCTTGTAGTAACATGTATGTGGTATATATGCAGCAGATACTCCAAAGACTGAATCTTGGCCTGAGATTACCTGTATGCTAAATATAGATATTACATTGTTCAGACTTTTTTAAGAGTTCAAATCTGGTATGTTGCCGCTCTTTTTAAATAGGCATAAAGAGGTGGAAAGGATATGGGGATATTTTAAGTTATTCCAAAATGATCTTTCTTTAAGCATGTTTTCCTATGCAGCTGGCAGCTCTTAGTTCCAGTGAGATGAGAACACTTACCAGAAAATCTTTCCTTGCTAATAAAACATAAGCTGAGTTTGTCCATTTCTGGAAATAAACAGACTACTGATTTACAGTTTTTACTGAATAGTTAAACAGTAAGTGTAGGTAAAAGTGCTGAATGACTTCAGAAAGATTGAACACTCTTGCCTTCTTGTTAACACAGAGATACTCAGCACCTTTCCTGAATTACTCGTAACTGTAGAGAATTTAGCTCTTAGCGTATTGCAGCCCTTAGGTGCTTAGAGCCATTAGGTGCCCGTCTTCTCATCCCTGAGAACTTCCTGCAGGTTGGGTGACTTGATCTGTGTCTGTCAGATTCTACCTGCTTGTGAAGAGTAATACTGTTTTTGTATGTTTGATTTATTGGGTAGGGGCATAATTTCTTCTCTGTGGGTTCCTACTATGCTGGAAAGGGAATACTTTGATTTGGTATCCTGTGATTTTCTCAGACTTTTTAAAATGTGTGTTTGTGTTCTTTGCATACCTCCTAAAAGTGGCAGAATTTCAGATCCTGGAACCAGTGATTTTCCTCAGTTAATTTTGAGAAAATGCCACAGGTGCTGTAGAGTTCATAAACCTCAGTTTCTAGCTTTGTTCACAAGACTGAACTAGTGTAATAACTTTGCCTATTAGCACTGTGCTTGGACTTTGGCTCAGTATTTGCCGAGTTAGGAGGAGAAGTGATACCTGCTCAGTCTTTTTTTGCTGTTGCATGTAACGGCCCGTTCTTTGTAGTGATCTCACAGCTACTTACTGTCTTTATCTTCCAAAAGGAATTAGCGAAGACACTGAGATGATACTGGTTTCCTGTTGATAAACAGGTCAGATGTTACTGGGGAATAAAACCCACTTATATTATGCATCAGAGTTAATAACTTTGGTAGAGTATCAATTCCGTGTCAAGTCTGTAAAATGTTCCAAGCCTTTAGCAATTTTGTAAACACAAGCTTCTTATTTGGCTGAGGAAGCCCATAAATTTACTAAAAATTAGGAAAGTATGTGTGCACCTACCAGTTCAGTAACTATTAATTGGTGGGTTTGTTCCCTGATTGCTGTAAATGGAGTGTCATGAAATGATTTTTGTCTTGGTCCATGCACTCACCTTATAGATTACACTTCATCGTAAAAGCATCTCCCTTTCTGTAAGTGATCCTTATGAATTTTGATGAAGGTAAGAGGACAAGGTGGTGAAGTAAAATGAAAGGCATTTGCTGTCAGTTCTGAACAGTAAACTGCTCCTTGGAGTCTGGTTCCAAAAACTGGAAACTTGTTGCAGGTAGTGAGTTAATCAGTGGCATCATCAATGCTATTTGCTTTTCCGAGTACGTACAGTACTTAGCTAAGAAATGTTTCTTATATTGCATGTACTGTAGTCTGAGTCCTGAATAGCTTTAATTCCCTTGATGATTTAACAACCTATACAACAGTCTGAATGTCTGGAAAGAGGACCCATTTGTTCTCCACACACCATCTCTCTAATGAAATGGCAACTAGTAGATGGAAACTCTGAGAACATGCGATTCTTGCCAATGTGAGGTTGGACTCATGCTGATGGTTAACTTGCTGAACATCAGAAGTGCCAAGACTATTTCCTCTCTTTTACTGCATAATAAAATTCCATCAAAAAATTCAAAGAACACCTTCTGAATGTTTAAACCTTTCTGTGATCAGCAGATAATCTTGTACAATCCTGAGGTCTTTTCATGCTTACAGGCAGGGCTGCCAAACACAAGTTAAAAAAGAAAATTTCCTCTGTGGTATTACTATCCTTCATACACAATTTAAGTTACTTAGAAACAACCATAAAAACTGTTGGGTCAATTTTTTGGCACTTACTGATTTGATTGCTAATGAGTAAGTTCACTCTAATGTGGTACTGTAAGTTTCAGGATTCTGAACTCTACTTAAAAATGAACTCAATGTATGGTCCCCTAAGGTATGGCTATTGTCGTAATCTCTCCTTACTCCATCAGTAGAAACTTGAGCTTGGTAAAGTGTTTATTGAATGTAAGCCACACAATAAACACTTGCATATATGGGAGTTACCTAATGGACCTACATTTAAGAAGCCATATGGGTAATGGGTTGTAAAACAGATAGCTGTACCTCTGCCTGGTCCCAGCGTGTATTGAAATTCTTAAGACTGCAGAGAATTGCCTATTGGCACAGCGTTGTCAAAGTAATGCTGACCACTCCAGTGGAATCTGAACAAATTGAAATCATCTGGATGTGCTGGCAGAAGCCAAAAAGCTGACTTTATACTGCTTTTTCCAACAGAGCAACCAGACCACAACACTGGACCATGTGGGTGGCCTCACCCGCTTATATATATAACATTTCTGGAAGTGAAATGGCCATGATATCACTAACTGATTTACCCTCTGTATAAAACAGCTAGTTTGTCTTGGTGGCTTAATAGGCTGTGACGCGCCATCTTTAAAGCTAAGATTCTCAAATTCAAGAAAAGGAAAGTTTGACAATTGCACAATTACTTTCCTTCATGTGCAGAGCTATGTACTGGAGGACTTTGCTTACAAAGCAGTTGGTACAGTCTGTATAGAAAGTGATTTTGATCTGTATATATTTTAAAGACAACTAATGTACTTAAACTGTGTTTGCCAGAAGAGCACTTTTTAATTGTGTTCTAGGTACAAGCTGTCTGAGGAATTAGGGTCATCAGCTGTGTAAGTACAGGTCCTTTAAATTTATGTTAAGATCACTGGAAACAGAATTTGTTCCATTGTCTTAGTTTAATGCTTAAATCTAAAGAAGGAATAGCGTAAGTGAAGAACAGTAGAGGCCCAGAGGGTCAGGTGAGCAAGATTCTGTAGTTGACTGAGGGGTGCACAGATTGGTCTCAGAATTCATCAGAGGGTTGATCTTGCCTGTTCCCTGAGCTCTGATGGTTTGGATAAAATGGAAATTGGATCTTGCCAAACAAAAAAGCCTGTGGTGTCTGAATACCTTTTAATGAGAAAGAAAGAAATCCTGGCCTCACTGATTTCAGTAACAAAACTCTCATTGACTTCAACTGGGAATGGGGTGGGGAAGAGGTGACAAGGTTTCACCAAGAGTATTTAATATATGCTTTGAAGAATGTATGACGAGGAAAAGCAGCAATTCACGCTGACTGGTTTTAAAGGGCAAACGTTCAAATGGCAAGAAGATTTTGTGGGTGTTAAAAGCAGTGGATACACTTAAAAAGAGATTCCTTCCTCCCCAGAAATTCTGATTAACTTTTTATTTATATTACAATAGCATGGAAGAACTCCAGTGCGGTACAGGAACCTAAAAAGTACTGGGCATTAAGTACTACATAATGAAATCCTCTTTCTTGTTCCTAGGGTCGTCATAATATAAATTGCAAAAATCTTGCATCTCTATTGTGTGTGCTGTCATTTCTGATCTAATGTTCATCCCATGACCATGGATTTTGCATGATGTTGGCATTCATGATCTGTTACAGCTTCTTTCTAATATTTTGCTTCATCATTTGGTTGTTGAAAGTCCACATACTCATGCACTTGTCCTGCAGCTACAAGTTATCATGCTTCTTTCTACTGTCATTTGTGCTTACAATGCGTAGCAAGAAACTGGAGACTGCCAGGTGCACGCAGCAGTGGCAAAAAAGGAGGAAAAAAGCATGATAAAATGAACTTCTCCACCCTAAGAGGAGATTTAAATTGTAACTGCCTTGGGAGAGGATTGTTCCTCCTTCAGTAGCAGTCTAAACTCTTGAGCATAGTGCAGCCAAGACATATCCCCAGAAATACAGTGACTGAGCATTAAGTGGTTCTACATTTCTTTTATGAAAAACATTCTCTGAAAAGCCTGCATAGACAAGGAGCCCACATGTTCAGCTAAACTATTTTTTGGCTCTCTTTCAGTATTTGTTGACTCATTTAGATTTTTGTATGTGTGTAACTCTTAAACTTCCGCACTCCCTGCACTGAAGGCAGGTTTTCTTTTTTCTTTCTCAGTCATCTATGGCACATGGATTAGCTCCAGAATCAGTCTGTAAAACAGTTCCTGTTTCAGTGGTTGCCATTAAAATGTTAATTTTGTTAGCTCTTCTCACAATATTTTGATAACTTTGTTAAAAGCTGAATTTTAACAACTGTTACTATACGTCAGTAAATATGTCAAGTCTTTATCAGTATTAATGGTGATAAAATAGTTTATTATCAGGTCTGAGATTATGACTTATTGCTTGCCTTTATACACTTAAAGCAGGAATTGAGTTTCCTTGTTTTGTATGGAAATGTCCTGTTTTTCCCAAACTTACGGAACTCATTTTTGAGTAAAGAATTTGATTTCTGAAAATCCACAAACTCTTTCACAAGCCCTGTTTTCCTAAACAACAAAGTCTCCATCCCTAGCTGAGGTAATAAGTGTCTAAGAGCATGAAGACATAACTAATAAGGAATAATGCATAGCTTACAAAGGAGAGTATGTGCATTATCATATTATAGTTAGTTATGGCTGTTCTGCGTACACTCCTGTCTTATGAAAAAAATAATTTCTAAATATGGACAAATCAAGAAGATATCTTATTATTGTCATTCACGGAAGATAATTTTGAATCCTGAGAAACTAATATGCAGGTGATTGTATTTGGACAGAACTTCAGCCATATCTTATTTTGATAAGTTTTCCTTTAAAAAAGAAAGAAGAAAAATATAAAAAACCAAACCCCAGTGTTTGCCACATGTCAAAACAGCAGCACACAAGGATTCAGAAAGCCTGTAGTCTGTTCCCAGCATTGCCTGTGTTCAGCTTGGTCAGGTTCCTTCGCTCACTCTGCTTTTGGTGTCCTTCCCATCTTTTGCCTTCTTTGCTTTGTCAGTTATGCTTCTTCAGAGTGGAGTCTCTTTCTAAGATGTGTTCAGACAGCTGTGCACTGCAGCTGGCCCCAACCTTCATTTCGGCCTCTGAGCTCTACTGTTACAAGTCTTTTTTCCTCAAATGACTTTGCTTATGTATTTTTGGAAAGAGAAGAAGAGTAGAAATGAGATTTTTGCTCCTCCATCATTGTTGCTTTAGAAATTCTTCTGCAAGATATTAGCCTTATAGGCATAAACTGTATTTATTGAATGAAATCTTAAAAGTTAATGTGTGCTGTATAGAGGAACTAAGATTAGTTATGGCTCCAGCTTTTGAGCAACTTCCTGGTATTTTTCATTCCAGGAAAATAGTTCCACAATGATCAGATGTAATGCACATGATATTTTCCAGTGCGTTCCCCATATACTGCAGGCCTGGAGATGCGCATGTCCAATTCCAGAACCACTGAGCTGGGATCCTAAGCACTTCCCAGTAATACAAGGAGAAGCTCAATGAAGCCTTCCAGGATTAGATAGCTGTTGAAAAGGAATTTGGGATCTTGAATGCTTAACTTGGTGCTTAACTTGGAACTTGAAAAAAAGATTCAATCATTTGGGTTAATAAATTTTGAGAAATTTATGTTAATAATGTCATCATTTCCTCTCCAGCAATGTTCATTTATTATTTATTGACAAAGAGGAGTTGGGCTAGCCAAATTAGTCCCGATCATTGTATTATCTTTGGAAATCAGTTGCTTAGGGCAAGATACCTAGTTTGGTTTTTGTATTTCACTATAAGAAGCAGTTGCCCAGTTTCAAGGTGCTGCTGTGCTCACACAGTGGGGCCCATCTCTTTGATTACCAAGAATCTACTACTTTCCTCGAAGAGCATTTAGACAATATGATTCCTGGGCACATGAAAGAAACATGCACAATATTACTAAAAACACAAAAGTTCCAGTCAGTAGTAAATGATCCTTTTTTGTGTTGGTAGTGTATTTTCTGTTAATTCTGTAGACCTTATTATGAATTTTAATATTTAGAGTTCCTGAATCATATTTTCCAAGTGTGGCAGTTCACGGTATTCAGCATATTTAGTAGTAAGGTACAGGATTCTTGGTCTATACCACAGCATTTTTATCAGATCTCAATCAAGCTGTGCTTTTTAAAGGTAGTTATTTCTTCGTCTTCGTTCTTCTTGGGGTGTCTAACTTGAGACACAGCGATTTCATTTGCTGAAGTTCACACAGTTGCAACTGATCAAGTGAATATAGTGCTAAATAGTCTAAATCAGGTATTTTGAACCTTAGATTTAGTACTAAAATAAGGTAGATTTCTTTTATCTCTGTGCTGTGGTTTCTCATCCTGAAGATTGAGTTGATAATATGCCCTCAACTCATAGAGATGTATTAATGTAAAACTCTGTAATACTATAGTGATAAGCATCACCAAAAGTCCATGGAGGAATTAACAGTTCTATTTTCAAAACAGGGCTTGGACAGTACACCATGAATAAAGGCAGAGGCAGTACACTGAACAGTGGGGAGAGAAGAAAATTCTGAACAGCTGCTTATTCTTTGAGCACCAATAGTCCTTTGTATTCTTTGATGTAGGATCTTGTTGAAAATTAACAAGTGAAGTTTTAAGGAGACTGAATTAATGGCAACTTTCATTCTGTTATTTATAGCTTCGAGGGCTTGAATTTTCAGCCCTGACAATACTCTTAACACAGTTACTTAGGATATAATACACAAAAAATATGAAATTCTCCAGTTCTGATTATTATGTTCACAAAGTAGTTTAAGCATACATCTGTCTAAAGAAAGAGACCAAGTATATTTGAGATAATCTAGATTATTTGTTTTTAAAGATTGCTATAACTGTTGCCAACTATTTATGCAGTCAATTTGCCAAGAGGATGTACATAAGTAGATAAGAATGTCAAAGCTTTTACGTGTCAAATCCAAGTAATGATAGCTGTTTCAACTGTACTGTACTGTCATTGATACAACTGAATGTTTGTCCAAATCTCTGTGGACTTAGTGATGCCTTCGGCGCTCTTGTATCTCAAATGCAGCAGTCTGCTATACGTGCAAACAAAATATTTTAGTACCATTTTAAAATATCTCTCAGGTTGCAAGTCCATGATCCAGAGCCAGGCACTGTCATGAGACTTGACACGTTGAGTCTGAGAAGAGTTTAGAGCATCCTGCATTTCACAGGCAGTAAACACTAGACAAGGAGTCACCTGAAGTAGCTGGGTAAGGATAGCATTACCTATCACACTGCCTTGCAGATGATATGATGGAATTTCTACTTATCCTCCCCCTTTCCAGGGCAAACTGTGGTCTTGGCCAGGGGAGAAAAGTTCCTCTTGGCTGACTTGTCAGTCCTAAATTTGTTTAAACAGGATGCTTACTGACATTAAGGAAAATCAGGTGATGAATATGGTAATATTGGTACAAAATGAAATAGGTATGTTAGTCATGAATACATTTAGACTAAAAGTTCTGAAAGAGCTTTCAGTGAGGGGAAGGAAGCAAAGCTGGTTTAAAATTATAGAAGGGATTTTGCGAGATATTACAACTTTCCATCAAAAGTATTTTGCTCTCTTGTTGCATTTAGAAAACATGATTTATAGTCACTCTATGCCTTGTTTTGCATTGTTTTAGAAGTAGTTTTTTTGATATTCCAGTTTGTATATAAATGTCTATGTGGGAATTGTGAAGA
This sequence comes from Dromaius novaehollandiae, assembly GCF_036370855.1. Lineage (NCBI taxonomy): Eukaryota > Metazoa > Chordata > Aves > Casuariiformes > Dromaiidae > Dromaius > Dromaius novaehollandiae. The sequence continues at coordinate 63,662,359 of NC_088102.1, read as the reverse complement.
ATGTGATTCATGTAGTGGCTGTCACTATAGTCCAGAGTAACTAGTTGTGTGTAAATACACATTTTGGCATGCTGTATGGTATCTATGTAATGAAATCAGAAACAATTTCAGAACCACGTATTTGACATATTTCTATACAAGCTAATTATCTTGCAAGTTTCTATTTTTCTGACCAGGTTAAAGAAGTTTTGTGAGTGGGAAGAAGTACCTGAAACTGAATTTAAAATAATTCTACACTGGAAAATAGAGATGGCACAATTTTGTTGTTACTTGAAAAAGCTTTTCCCTTGCTCACAGACCCAAACAAACATTTTCCACAGCAGTTTTAAAGAACTCTACAAATAGAAACTCTAGCGCTGATCCCTGTCTCACTGCTGGCGCCCTCGTACCAGTTAATTCTAACTAACATCAGTAGAGCTACTTCTGACTGATTTACACTGACAGAAGAACAGAATCTCCTCTCTACAGCAATGTAGACATGTCCAGGACCTAAGAAATGGAATACTGCTCTCTGCTCTGTGTAATAAACTCTGATTAGAGTTAGATTTCCAAATTACAGTCCTGTTCCTGCAAGCTGTTCTATGGTGGTGGATCAGGACAGTTTTCTTTCTCATCTCTCATGTCCTTCTCACCCCATACAGCAGCTCGTCAGAATAAGGGCTGAGACCCAAGTGTTTGTGGGTGTTCCTGGCATGTCCAACAGAGCTGCTGCTCTCAAGGGAGCACCAGCAATGCAGGTTGATTCCTCTCTGGATGCTTTCTATGGGGTGCCCTAGAGATGCAACTTTTTATTAGCTACAGGCGGTTTGATTAAAATATGGCTAAAGAGGTGTTCTGGCAATTTTGCTTTTGTTTCTATTTAACTTGAAAAAAAATGGAAGGAAAGCAATGTTTTGCTGAGTTGCATGACCTCATGGGCCATATTTCATGTTCTTCACTGAAATGTGGTTAAAATAATCTTGTATTTAACCAGTTCCAAACCTTCAAACAGCAACATTTTTTTTTAAATGTCAACTTAAAAGACAGGCTTTTTTTTTTTCCTTTGGCTATATTCATCAAATACTTACACATACAAAACATTCATCATTTATTAATATGAGCACTGTAATTCATATAAAACAATTATGGCATTTAGAGTTTTTAGAGGAACTCTTATTGCTGCCTTGGCCCTTTTAAAAAATATACTCCCCAAAGGACAAAACGTGATGCATTAATATGTATGTATTATTACTTTTTCGTAGCTCTAAGACTGCTGATGTCTGTGAATATGGAAGCATTTATAGGTTATAGACGGTCTGTTAGTTGACTTGCAGTTCTAAGTGCAGTATTTTCTAAAACCTAAAAAGCAATATTAATTACCCTCTGTATGTAGTAGAGTGTGTAATATTTTTTATTCTGGAGATTTCACATTTCCTGTGATCCTGCGATAGCAACACTTGAAGTTGTTAGGTTATTTAGAATAACTGGCAACGTAGGGATAAAAATTTCTGGTCTGTTTATTGCACAAATTAATACGAATAATTCATCTGACATCAATCTAGCCTTTAAGCAGCTTTCTTACTTTTCTAGAATGCAGCAGTTCTGAGATGATACATTCCAGCAGGAGGAATTTACCCTCGTTGCATTTTAAGGTAAGAGCAGAATCTTTTTACAAAGGCTTGTAGAAGGAAAATGAAACTAATTCAATAACGTGTATATTCCTCCCTACCTAAAATGATGTATTTTTAATTTATTTTCTATTTTGTTACCTTATTCAGCCTTATTCCAAAGTATCTTATGTCCTAGCAGTTTAATGGAGTTGGTAGAAAAGGTTTGTTATGTGGGTCTGGAACTGCAGGGAAATGATTGGCTCCTTTTAAATGTATTAAGCGTAGTCAGTTTGCTTTTTATAAATAAAAGAAAAGAACTACTTAAAAATTTTTCAATTCTTCTCCATGATCAGTCTATTGTCACGTACATTTGGCATTCATTATATGTTAGCCCCAGGCGCCTCCAGTCTTGTACTCAGGCCAGCAGTAATTTGGTTTATAGAGATCATATGGCAGGGAAACAGACCTTGAAAGACAGAACTCTAAGAAGCATATTTGATGAATTTCCTATGATTTGAGTCTGGGTTTATTCTTTCCTGTTGTGGAGCAGACACCCTACAGCACACGCGCTGAGGCCCGATGCGCCCGAGCAAGGGGCCAATTAAACGACAATATGCGCACTGTTTTTTCGCACATCTCGGGTTGCATTTCCTATCAGAGAAAGGGAGGGGATGGTGAGGGGGAGGAGAGGGCAGAAAAGGGGGGCCTTGTAAAGGATTCAAATATGGGCAGGAAAGTACACAGAGTGAAGGTTGTCTTTGTCATTAACAATTAATTTAGCCACAAATGCTGGAAAAAAATATGCCGCGGCTGCTAGTGGCAGTGGTGTAGCCAGAGCAGCATGTCTGCTGTCCGCCCTCCTTCTCAGCAAGGCTGGCATCCTGGTGCAGCCGCCCCAATGAACCAGCAGCTGCTTATCCCGTTCACACACACAGGCCCTGCTCCTTATTAGAGTGTGCCTTACAGGCTGCAGAAGCGGCAAGACCGGATCCCAGAGCTTTGCGTGGCCTACCGCTTGCTTGCTGTTAGCCCTCCTTCTCTCGACCTGCCCGCTGGAATGTCTTCGGGCTGCAGAGTCCGTAGTGTGACTTAATGCTCTTGGATGCTGCAGGAGGTTTTTCATGTAAGTCACTGAATGTAAAATTATGCCTCAGCTGAGGGGAACTAAGATGGTGAGTTGGATTTTGATACTCTTTCCTACATTCAGTAACACTTGGCTCACTGGCACTGATGGGATGCCGTAAGTGGGAAGGTCCTATCCCCTATGAGTGAACAGATGCATATGTAGCCCTGGACAGGCAGTTACACTGCTTCCTCAGGGATCCCTGCCCATGGTGGGCCTTTACACCCAAGCATTAACACACAGGGAAAGTTCACTCTGGGGTTTATTTCATTTTTAAGGTCCTCATTTCTTTGATAATGTCCAGAGACTGTTCAGGTCCCTTTGGGTTTTTTTTTTTGATTGATTGATTTTAATTCCTCTTCCCCTCATCACTTCTCCTTTCCTCTTTTCCTTCTGTTCTCCCTGCCCCCAGTTTTTCCTAGTAGTTTATAAATGCCACTTTTCATTAATGTGACCAAAATGTCATCAAGTAGTTTAATGCTCTTTAATGTCCTTGTATCGTTTACGTTTTTTGAACAATGTGGAAATGAATCCCATCTGTGGGTTTGCTAACATCAAAACAGTCTGACAGGCTATTTAGACGTGCTACTTCACATTGCATTAGCGTGTACAATGTCAGGGAGGCAGGAGCCAGAGTGAGGCCATACCATGCCACCTCACTCTTGACCCCTCCTATAATGCTCTGAAAGCAACAGATCACTTACCTCAGAAAACCAAAGTCAGTTCTGAAGTATCTTGGCCTGGACAGGAGCCCAGAGGCCCCAGGAAAAGTGTGAAGCCTAAATAAAAAAAGAAGAAATGTTTCCATAGGAAAAAGAAAAAAACAAATCAAATCAAACCCATCTTCTCTCCCTCACTTGGGCCAAGATCTTCACAACATCAGTTAGGCAAACAGGTTCTTCTAACGTTGTCTGTTCATTTGTGACCAGAATTTTTGTCTTCCTTATGGATGCTTAAACCCTTCCCAGGGCATCTAGTCACATTTCTGAGTTTGGTGTGTTTTGTTTTTATACAGACCAACCGAAAATGTTGTTTCTCAATCAGCAAAGTTAGACTATATGTACCTGTAGAAGATGTGCAATTGCAAGAGGGAGATGCTGCTCTTAAAACAGATGATACTGTGCCATTTTATCAGGTCCCTGTTTTACTAAGGCCCATCTCAGCTAGTGGAAAGGCTTGTCATGCCTTTATTTTCAGCACACTTTTGAGGTGAGATTTAAAGCTTATATGCAGCCACCTCAGCTACTTGTTATTCATCTTGCTCTATAGTTCCCTATGTAAGCTAATACATACCAGGAAAGTGTAATTTTGTATCTTTTTTAATCCATATTTGTGTTAATGTCTCATAAACAAGGCTTATGGATTTAACTTACTCTTTGATGGTGTATGCAATGGGTGTATTTTAAATTTCTCTGGCTTTGTGCCATGAGACTGATGTGGTCCCTTTTTAAGGCATTTACTGTTAAAAAAAAAAAAAGTGTTTTTTTATTTCTGGAAAACAAAAGCTTCTGTTCATCCCAAGACAGAGGAAATGTCAGAGAGTGCGTTTTAACTGTTAATCATTATAGATAAATGGATAATAATTTCTACTTCTGAGTGCACTAGGGTTTACTTGCCAGTTTTTTAAACCCTCCCCCATACTGCATTTGCATACACAAATAGAATTTAATTTTAAGTAAAAATGTAAATAACCTTGTATAGTGGCATCAAGTTTTCAAAGTCAAGGTGATTTTTATATGCATGAAATAAAAATACCTTTAAGGCAATTATTGTAGCACTAAGTGCACGAGTCCCTTAGTCTTTAAGAATTGGGTTTATGTGAGTAACACACAATTCTGTTGTTATTTGTGTCGCACTGAAAGAGTAAAACACAAAGTATGAGAGCAATAAATAATGAACCTTATTTTACTCTTAAACTGGTAGTATCAGGGTAGTTCTACTAAAGGCAGGATGAGGTGGGCACCATTTCATGCTCTGATCCAAGCACCATTTACAGAGTCAGGATCCTAACACTGTGAAGGAGACAATCAAGGTTATATTTAAATTCAGTTAGTGAACACATGCATTACAAATGCAATTCTAGTTCTTTGAATTTGTGGTCTTTATGCTAAATGTTAATAAGGACAAAAGACTGCTATTGTATTTTTCAAAAGAATTTCAGACAAAACAAGCACATGGATTTTCCTTAAACATCTGGTAGGAGAAAAGGAAACAAACTCTAAACTCTATTTTAGAAACACTTCCCAGTAGCAAAATCCAATCCTTTCACTAATGGTGACTCACCTTCTCTTGCCCTTTTGAAATCTGAAACGTAGCTTCAAGCCTGTTTAAACTAGGAAGAATAAACCATGTAGTCACAAAGCTGTAGCTTCATAAGAATGCAGTGAGGCTTCCCTGAAAAATCAGTAGTACTTGTAGACAAATTCTGGGTATGCTATAGCATACGAATTTGTATTCTTTACACCCCCCCCCCCCCCCCCCCCATGTATAGATGGCAGGTAGATTCCTCTGAAAAACTAATTAGACCATGAAGAAACCTCAAAAATTACCACTGGGCCAAAAAATTAGACAAAGCTTCAGTGTAAGAGCTTAATCCTAGAGGAATTGTTCCCAATCACTGTTGGAACCAACGAAGTGCTCACATCTCTCCAAACACGTGCTTCAGGGATTTTGAAATAATTTAGCTGGGTACTTGCAACTATGCAGGGCAGTGAATACAGGGCCTGATACCATGTGCTGCTCACTGGAAGCTTTTTCTGATATCATACTGGGCCTCACTCACAGTTGTCTTGCTTTCTGTGGGTAACTACCCCACTGTTAGTGGATATAAAATGATACCCGTTTGATTACCTGGGGATTTAGAGCATTTAATGCTCATTAAAACATAAGACCAGAAGGGACCTTAAAGATGTCATTTAGTATGGACTAGATAACAGATCCAGCCTCTAGGTTGGATTGATTATACCTAAACTGCTTGTCTGAAAGTCCTGCAGATTTGGGGATTCCACAGTATTCCTATTTATCCAGGTACTAACCTGCCCTTGCTACTGGAAGGCTGCATGCCCTAATGCCCAACCTAAATCTCCCTTGATGCAGTTTAAGCCTATCATTTTTGTCCTATCCAGAGTGGACAAAGAGAATCATTTATTCCTCTCTGCTTTGAGCTGTCTTTTATGTACTTGAAGACTGCCTTCATACGTCCCCTTAGTTGTCTTTTCTCTAGCCTAAACAACCCTAGTTCTTCCAAACTTTTTCAGAGATCCTGTTTTCCAGATTATTCTTGTTCTCCAACAGACCGCATATAGGCTGCCCAGGTTTCTATTCAAATGTGATGTCCCAAACCAGACCACGGCCACACCACAGAGTCAAGTGCAAAGAATACCTTACGTTTCTTTCTGATGATACTCCTGTTTATGCTCATCCCAGTGTACTGTTTGCTCCCCCTCCCCCCCCCCCCCAAAAAAACCCAGTGATATTGCTGACTAATGTTCTACATCCATCTCTTTGGATAGCTTTTGGCAAAAACTGCTCCCTCTTGATCTTTCTCTAACCTGAGTTTAGAACACTGGGCATTCCTCATCAAGAGCAGTTGTTATGTTTATTTTTAGACCATGTGTCTGGTATCAGGATCATTATGAATTCTACCTCTCACATCCAGGATGCCTGCAGCCTTTCCTCCTACTTTGGTGGCAACTGCCAATTTAGTGCATGCTAATTCATCATTCAGGTCGTCTTCTTTGCACTCTCTCTGAAACTACTTAGATTTTCCTGTAGTTTCTTTTCTCTGTGATTTCCTAGAAAGTACTCTCACAGACATGTAGCATGCAGGCATCCACTTTGTAGGATAAGGCTTGTACTATGTTTGGACCTTAAGTAGGCAGAGCCAGCACTTAAGATCTCAGACTCTATTGATAGTGGAAAAGCAAGCAGAGATGACCTCCAGTAGCTAACTACTAAAATTTTCTGTTTATGAATTAGAGAAAGAAATGAGCTGGAAATACACTGGTCATAGAAGACATTCAGATGAAAATGAGCCATTTTCAAAGAAGAACATTTACAGACCTAGAAGACCTGTAACTTTGTGTTTCTATTTGGATATATAAACTTGAATTGTAATTACAGTAATTTACTATTTGCAATATATGTGTATGAAGCCAAAAAAAGAGAAAAAGCTACAACCAAAGTTGAAAAGACTTTTTCCCCCTTGTAGCAAATTTTGATGGAAATGAAAAAGAGTCTTAACAGTCTTAAACAGATAATACAATTTTTTGTGGTGAATGGGCTTGCTGAGACTTAAATATTTTAGAGGGGAAAAAATTTACAGATTAATAACATTTTTCTCATTTAAGTTTTCCATTAAAAATCTTCAGTAGGATGGGTGTTAACTGAGAGGAGTTTGGTCCGTAGCACAAACTGGAGCAGCTTCAGAGTAGTTTGTACAAGCAAATTCATCTGTACTGCATTAAGGGGCTGTTGTGGGGGAAAGCTCTTGAAGTTTAGCAGCACTTTGCCCACATCTCTGATATATGGCAAATTCTGAGGCTTTTGTGGCAGATGAAGGAGGACAGGAAAACCAGTTTAAACCCACTGGAAGACCCATACTGGGGATAGCACAGGCAGCTGGGAAGAGAATGGGAATGGTGTGCTCTCCCAAGTCTTTGTTCCTGAGAATACAGACTGCTCATCTTTGTATCAACTGATGCTTTTTTAGGTAGTTGCTACTATGCAAGCCAGTTTTTACATCTATCGTCCATATCAACCCATCAATAAGACTGTGAGGAGACTTTCATTGACTTGAAATATTCTCATCGAAAGACAATTTTTTTGCTTTTGGGAATCTGTAGCAGGCATTTCTTTACAGAGAAGCTGTTCTGAGGAAAAAGAGAGTAATTCTGTTTCATTGTTTTCACTGCATAATGAGGGGTTTAGATAGGTCTACAGCTATCATCTCCATTCTGTGCTTGCTTGCCAGTTTATTTATTTATTTATTTACTGGCCACCACACCTAAGATGTGATTTATTTCATTTTCATCCAGTTAGCAAAATATTCTGCTAGGTGTGAAAGCTCTGTAAAGTATATAACAATCAGATTATATAAATGAATCAGGATTTACTATGTGCGTGAAGAGATCAGCAACTACCAACCTGACCTTGATTCTTTGAACAATATTCTTTGATGAGAAACCTTGGTTATAAAAGTAGTTAGGAGGTGGATGTGGCAGTAGTTACAACAAGGCAGGAAGGCTTGGACAGTATGCCAAGCAAATGCAAGTATGTTCAAGCTCTGTCAGCTGCTGTTTCTGCCGCTGCAGCATAAAAAAAATCTTGCAGCTACCTTACAATGTTATATGTAATGTTCTACAATGCTGTATATATTCTTCCTATTTTGATAGTTTTTGTAAAATCAATTAATCTGTCATGTATCCCTATCAAGACATTTGCTTGACAGAGATAATACTGTGTCAAGTTTGGATGGTATTTGCAGTACATTTCAAAATGAAATTTCTGGAAAATAAAGCACAAATAAAACAAATGGTGAAGCAGGAGACAGCTGGGAGTATGAAAGGAGTGATAAAGGATGGTGAAGGAGGAACATCTCAAATATCAAAAAAACTGTTGTGTGACTGGGTGCAGTGAACTGTGTTCTATCCCGATGAATCTGCATTGATTTAGCCTGGACCTCTGCTTTGCATCATACGAAGTACAGCATTTTCTGAAAAAACTTTTGCCCTTCAGTGGGCTTAAAATAATCCACTATATCTATGGGGACATCTAATAGAATAACCTAGTTGAGATACTTGTACTTTCATGCTTAATAAGAGATGACTTTCTTTGCACTCCAGTAGTATTCTGAGGATTCACTACATTGTAGTAATCTAAAAGAAGCAATGCTGAAGGGAGAATCACTCCTTACTAAGACACTAAATCTGGCAATAAATCCAGACTACAGAATGTGATCTGTTCTGTATATGTGGGACAGCAGATATTCTTATATTTCCATGATGAAATAAGAAATATATTAACTTGTCACATCATTGTAGCAATAAAGCATCTTTCCTATATTTTACATTTCATTGTATTTCTACTATGTGCTTTAAATCAGTTAACTGTAATGTACCCCTGTCATGACACTTGCTTGATAGAGATGGATAGTGATTGAAGCACATTTTAAAATTAAATTTCTGGCAAGTAAAACAAAAGAAACAGGCATAAGAGGGGCTGTGCAGAACATCAACTCCAGTGCCTCTCCTCCACCCCTCAATCACAGATGGGTACAGTAGAAGGGCCATACAACACTGGCTTTGTACTCCTTGCATGGCCACAAAAATGCTTCTTAGTGCTCTACCAAATATTTGAGACTTACAGTGAAAGATCAAAAGACCTTTAAATACGTGTGCGTGGGTGTGTGTGTATATATATAGGCACATGCACCATGGAAAGAAAGTAGATCATAAATACCTCTGTTGTATTCAGTCTTTACAGTTGTAGAACATTTATTTGGCAAAAATTCCACAATTTTCATAGAAAGGACCTGTACATAAGAAGAACCAGAGAAGTAAAACATTGTAAGGTGTACTTGTTTTATACAAAAACGTAACACTGTCTTTTCATAATTATGTAGATTCTTAGATGACCATGAACACTGTAGTATCATGGCTCACAGCAATACTGAATGGATGAAAAGCTATTGACACTAAGCATATATATTGGTGGATTACTTACCAAAGATATACTTTTAGCCCAGCTAACAAAATACCTCATTCTGATGAAAGTACCAACTCCTACTTCATTTTAGTATTTAGGAAGTTTGACAGTATCTTAAAGGGAATCAGACTCATATTAAAAGAAGTCTTGAAGTCTTCTAAAATACATTGGTGCTTACTTTGAGTGATGTGCTCCAATAAAGCTGTCAACATTTTGGCTTCTCTTTTTAGCTTTACTTTAAGAATCCCTCTGAACTGGCTTGAATTCATTTTGTGCTGGAGATTCTCTCTCAATCCCAGCAAGGATAGTAGGTCATGATTCATAACATACGCCCTTAGTTGGGTTTCCTATTGCTCTTTGGACTTGTCAGTTTACCTGTGGCTTTTTTTTTTTTTTTTTTTTTTTTTGGTAAAATGCCATAAAAAGTCACTTGATTTCTCAATTATTGACAGCATTCCATGGTTAGTATTAGATTTTCTAACACACAAATGCAGTTGTAAAATTCACTAGAGAAGAAGGTTATTGTGAACAGAAATGTAGCAGGCATGAAGAGAGCATCAGGAAATGCACCCCTGAAGCTCACAGCATTTGATCTGAACTGCACTGTGGATAAGAGGTAGGATGCCTTTTCCCTCATATTCTCTGCTTAGGACCCACTGGCTATTCATCTTGAAATCAATGTCAAAAATCCCAGTGACTTCAATGAAAACCAGGCTGGCCATATTTTATAAAGAAGCTCATATGCATAAAAGAAACTTGGGCAAATTCTCTATGTTTAGGTAAGGTAAAAGTTCCAGTAATAAACTGGCATTTTCTTCCTGAAAGTTAGCTGATAAACCCAAACAAAATCACAAATCTCTGCACTTTCAAGAACTGAAAGGACTTTTATCTCTCCCATTTATAGCTCTTTCTGATGGATAAGACTATCTCTGAAGCTCAATTTTTTTCATTTTAGGCCACCGCATTTCTTTTCCCATTAGGCCTGTGACTATACAATACAATATGAAAGCATTTCAATAGCCTTTCCTTTTCTGTGGTGTCTTTTTTAAGAGAGTAAAAAAGGAGGAGACGTCATTGTGTTATATAATTAGAGCTGCATTATTGAAACTGTAATTTTACTAGCCTTGTGCAACCATAACGTTAACATTGCTCTAAAAATGATCAGAGATACACATCTCCATTGAACTGCTTGGAAAACTTTGGAATAAATATAAGGGTTTTTTCCCCCCACTTCAGGAGCTTGATGTGAGTGCTCTTACAGTACTGGTTTTGTTTCAGTACAAGTCCCATACTGTAAGGCTTTGGTGGCTGAAAGGTAAATTACATTCAGGCAAAACAAAACTGATGAACTACTGAAAGCTGTAGCTGCTGAAATAAATTCCTGCGTGCTAAATTTATGGGAGCTATGCACTGTGTACACCACAGTACATTCACTCACAGATTCAACTTCTGAATGACTTTTCTTACCAAAGTAAGCAGCAATATTGTGAGAACAGGTCCACTGGTGATGAACAGGAAGGTGTAATTTTGTTGTTGATCAGCATATATTAAACCTTCTGTGGATCCAGGAGCATTGCTTACGTGTTTATTTTCATTTAGTTCTCATTATTGGTGTAGAGGTAGTTACAGGGCGTAAAGACTTGGTTTAAAAGATACCCTACTCTATTAACAGCTTTGATGTTGACGTTTAGGGCCTCCACCATTAAGGATTACTCTTACAGATCTTAGACTGGCTTTGCTTTGTCCTTTATGAATGGACGTTATTTCCTCAATGCTGTAACTGCCTTGTCTTCTGTTTCTATTCTGTATGTATCAACTTACTACAATGACCGCTCAGGGAAACTGAAAAGGTGGCAGGCAAAAAGTGGACAACATCTTCCCTTCTTTGCACAACCTTCTGCAGGGTAGAACATTTTGATGTTTGGCTAGCAGAGCAGGAAGATGGCCATTTCACGTCTTCTCTAGGTTTATACTGAATTGGGTAACTGTCTAGTATAAAAATGTTCAGTATTAATGTGTTATATACTTCTCACAGCAAATCCTAGGAATGACAGCAAGTGTTGGTCTTCCATTTAATACAGTTGTCTTGCATGTCAATTTTTATTTCATATTCTAAAAGCAGTGAGTCTGTAACAGCCTATATACAAACCACTGGTTAAGATATTACTGTTAAAGAGCAGATAATTCAGACATGAAGTTCTGCATATGAAAAAGTATAGACTCCAGGAAAGCCAAGACAAGCTTAAATTTGGATTTGGATCTAACTCCTGTTACACATAAGGAAGTTCTCCTCACCAATGGACACCCACTAAGTGAACACAATCGTTCTTAGTAACACTGCCAGCCCACAAAAAAAAAAAAAAAAAAGGATTTTTATTTTGATTATTTTTAAAGTTTAATGACAAATCCTTTCCCTTCTTCACATTAAAAAATAAAGGCTGTGCTGGAGTCCCATTAAGGGACTGCTTTAGAGCCTGGTTCTCTGAGGCACTCATGTTGTTTAAAATTTAATTTCTAGTTTGAAATTTTTATTTAAAACACTACTTATAAACAAAAAAAGTTTCTCATAGTCTTTGGCATCTACTGTTGCAAAATCTTCTAAGCTTTCACCTGTCCCAGTGAATTCTCTGCCTACTCCCAAAGGCACACTTTCCCTTGTTTTGGCCTCCCCTAGTTAGTGCTACAGTGTGGGAAAGCACTGTACTTAATGCCGTCTCATGGTATTTTTACTAGCAATAGAATATATGAAAAGACACAAGACAACATTCACCTTTGGTGTAATACCATGGAAGGCATTTCAAATGGTAATCAATGAAGTAACATCAGAGATAAATTTGGTGCTCACATCACACTATTTAGAAATTGGGGAAATTTCTGGCATGGATGTAAAGTTAGGAGATTGGGCTATAACAAATACTTTATGAATCTCCACCCCTTTTCTGGCTGCAAAGTGTAATTTTCTTCAATGTACTCATAATTAGAAATTATTTGGAAAGTAAGATTTTGGTCTGTGGCTTTTTCATTGAAAACATCTAGCCTGTACAAATTGATGTGTGAGCTGTTTTGATTAAACAAATGGGTCACACATTATTCTGTTTCCAAACTGGATGAAAAAGAACCCTTAAGTTTTAAATGTGATTAAGATGCTGCTGAATATGAAATTCTGTGATTATTATGTGTATTACACATAAGTGTAGGGGTGCCTTGAAGGCTTCCACTACTTTTAGTGTTATATCAAACTCCAAATTCAATGAATAGGTGAACATTCCCATTTCTCAACTAGCCTGCTAGAGTATTCCTGAAAATCCCACCAAAGGAACATGAACAAAGCCAAAATGAAATTAGGTACAACGTGTACATTAATATGAAAAAAAATTCCTTCCTTTTAGAATTTACATCCTGAATGACTAGGGCAGGTAAAGTAAATTTATTATTCTCATCTTCATTTTGCAGACCGAAGGCAGATCAGTGCAGAAGACCCAGTTTGTGCTCCCTGGAGTCAAAGTTAGATTTACACTGAATAAATCAAGACTTAAATACAGGCTTAGTTTTAATTTACTGCTTAGCATGACCTTGGCTGAATTGGAGGAGAACCCATATGACTTACCTGAAAAATGGATCTGCCTCTCTTGATTCCTGTTCTAATACCTAAATATAATCCAGCTTTGACTATAGTGTTCTTCATCTATAGATCTCAAGCTGCTGAGGCAACTGTGACTATTTTTTGTGGGCAGGGGGAAAAACAGATTACATAGGCAACATCATCCAGAGGATACTGTGTGGCAAATAGACTTCAGGTCTTCTGATTACTACTCTCCCCAAGAACATCAAGCTTTCTTCCCCCAAAATGTATTACGTGGGCTCTCATTTTGCAATAGAAACTTCGTAAGCTGATGGACCATGGACATTTTGATTGCTCTTTGCTTGGGCACCTCTCACTTACTCATAGTGCGTGATTTTGTGCTAGGACTGAGAAAAATGAGTCAAACTGCTTTAAAATATTTCAAATGAAACATGAATCTGCAATATTCCCTCTGTTCTAACAGGGAAGATTTTCTAGGCTCAGGGCTTTTAAAACCATTTTATGTAAGAAACAAATATTCTAACTTCTCTGCAAGGTCTTGTTAATTCCCTTTGTTGGGTCAGTAGCCTCCAGAACTGAGATTGTTTCTGATCTTGCAGGGAGTCTTCAGAGAACCTGCAGTAAGTAGGTAGGTTCTTGTCCCAAGGATACCCTCTTCAATGCTTACCTCTTAAAACAAAGAATAATGGGCGCCTGCATTAGAGAGATTTTCATGTCTATGTCTAAAGTCTGCTGACAGCTTCCAGCTCATGTGTTATTCTGTTATGTGACATTGACCGGTATTGTTTTAAATGAATACAGATAGGATAAGAATGCTTAGTGCATTAGGATCAATCTTCATCTTTAATCGAGTCTATGAAGTACAGTTTTTCTGGTTCTTATCAGAAACTGCTTATTCTATAACTCATAAACTTTTTTTTTCCAGAGGCACTACAATATTCACAAATAGGGCTGAAACGAATGCTGTAGTCATACAATTAGATTAATGTCAGCAAGAGTGAAAAATTCCAAATTAATATAAACATTCTCAAAGAAACCTGTCATTTCTCTTTTGTCTCTTAGTTCTAACTACTGGATGGAGCTACACAAACACACAACTATCAGTGAATACTTAACACTTGTAACTGCAGCAAAATACTACCCTGTATTTATTTGAGTTTCCCTGAGTTGGCCAACAACAGGTATGTATCCTTGAGTTTTGTATGTGGAGGGTAGGTGGGTAAGTCAGTGACGGACTGAGCTGGAATTGGCTGGGAATGGGATGATCACCTGGGCAATTATTGCTTTTGTCTGGTGCATCACCACATTATGAGGCCGAATACTTTTCACTTTGTAACATTTCATCACTTTCTATCTATAATGAAATACTTCCAAATAAAGGAATTTTAAAATTAGCCACTTACTCTTTTTCATCTAAACAAAAATATGCCTGTGTTGTAATACCAAAACCAGGAAAGTTGTGGGAAAGACTGGAAACACTTTTGAAAAGAGAATTAATACAAAACTTTGTTGTACAAAAGATCTGGAAGTATACAGTGTGCCTTTGTAGGATTCTCTGCATTCTTCCCCTCATCCCAACATTAATGCCAGCATTGTCCGTACTTAACTAAAGACTTCAGTATCCAGAATCTTTTACCAGCCTCCCGCTGAAACAATTACGGGGTTTAAATGGAACACAAGAGAAAATCAGAATTTGCTCTCCTACCTTCTCTTAAGAGAACTTTCTAGACTTGAAGAGAAGAAAGGACCAGCAGAGGAAATTGTTGACTGTTCAGGGCCTAGTATTCTTTTGAACAACTTGAGCAACCTAAATTTCCTTAATATTGTTCTATACTTATGTGATGGTGTTTGCTCTGTGTCCAGCACTTGTTCTCTGAACAATGGATTTGTCATGAAAGCTGTATAGATTTTATTCTGTGCAAAGGCTCTCAAAAACAACAGTGATAACGTTAGCTGTCTTTGAAAACCAGACTGTGTGTCTGATGAGGTACAGTCTAACTATTTGTTGACTTGTTACAAACTAGAGTCAGTCATCCACACCCATGTCATCCATATTGGGATGAAAGACATTTGTAACTGTGAAGAACTGTATTAGTGCACAACCAGCAATGCTGAAGATCTATTGGAAATGAACAGAAATGCCAACACACAGATAATCTAAAATGTCATTACCTCTTGTTACCATCTAGGGGCTATACTGTTCTTTGTTTTCTGCGTATAAATTTTCCAAAAACTCATTTCTGATGCTCTGCTCTGCACTGACCTATATCCTCTGCTCTGTGCACTCTAATTGGCACTTACACGGTTGGGTCCTTAAAATTGGCACCAGAATGAATTAATGTGATGTGTCTTAAGCTTCTGGTCTTATTGCAGTTTAATTACAAGAATAAATTAATTTTGAATATTTTTCTATACTTAAAAACCTTACTGCAAGAACCAAAAAGGGGTGATCATTCCATTCTCATTACATCCCCAGGATTGCCATGAGAAATAAAATAATTAATATCTGTGCTTATTCTTTATCATTAGTCTTTGTCCTAAGAATGGATTAATGAGAATATTCAATGAGAATCAGAACATCCTGGCACTCACTTCTGTGAAAAGTCATTCTTGTGTCAAAGACTGTAATGAGGCCTGAAAGAAGCATACAATTAATTCACAGCAACTGCAAGGTTGTAGTGAGAACAGAAAATAGTGTATCATTCCAGACTGATGATCAAGATCATAGTAAGAGAAGATGGACACTGACGTAAGACCATTTTAAGTATACATTTTAATACCTTTGTCTGACTGTGTATCATTTTAAAGTCCATGTTAGCTTTTATTGACTACAGTTTTCATTCCATGACCGGGCTTTTTTCACCTCTTCTCCCCAGATACTTCTTCAGATACAAGGAATCACATATCAAAGTGATTTTCCCTACCTCCTCCAGGTAAGAGGTAGGCAAGAGACAAAGTAAATTGAAACTACTGTTTATATTCCACAGCAAAGGGTAAAAAATAAGAATACTGTGGAAGAAAATAGCCTTTAGAGTAAGCTGCATGGTATCCATGGGTTTAAAACATCGTGTAATTTTGGCCCAGTATGTATTTCTTAGGTATTCTTTGCTACACTATATGATACTGACAAGGGTGTTCATTTTCTGAACTATTCACAGTACAAAAAATCCACAGCAGCTGATGTAAATATGGCGTGTTTGGACGGGCAAAGACATGAGGAGGAAAAGACACAACGGAAGACAATGGGACTGCACAGCCGATCAGTCAGTGTGTTTGTCAGGTTCAGTGTCATGTGCCTTGTGGATATGGTTTCTGATCAGTGTCCTCGCAGTCGTTTAAGGGTTGCTGGCTTTGAATGACAGTTACTGATACAAAGTAATACATAGTAGCAGGAAATAAATGAGTACATCTCCCTGAAAAATGTTTAAAATGGCTGCTTTGCTTTTGATTAATAATTAACATTGCTTAGTTTCAGTAGGCTTAGAAGAATTATTACAGCAGCATGCCTGCTCCATTATACTTTAGGTGGTGTCAGGTTTTCCATTATAAACCCCTGTTATTTTCAGTTTGTTTGGTAACTTGGCTATAAAAATTAACTCCAGCCGTGAACTTACCAGGAAAAGGTCTCAGCTTAGCAGAGACTTAAAAAAATGATTTTAATTTTTAAATAGCTCAGCTGTTTGATGGTTAGCAGGGGGAATAGGAGCCTGAGATAACTCCTCATGGAGAGAGCTCTAGTGATCAGTGTGGCCTTTTGTGAGAAGGCCTATGCTATTTATTTCCTGTCACAGAAATGCTACTAGAAGACAAGTGAAGAAGGCTGTAGTGAGAAGCCTGACAAAGAAGGAGAGGCTTCATACCCTCAGTGAATGCCTGGTTTAATATTAGTATAAAGCCGTTCTTACTGTGGTTCTTCTTTTATGGCTTTTGATATGGGGGTCAGAGCTGGACTTAAACTGAATTAGAAGGTAGGAGAAAAGAAAGACCATTTCACATCTGTCACAAGACTTAGGGCTTCATAAACCTGTAACCCATCTTCCCTAAAAGAAAAAAGGTATGACTCTTAGTGTCAGTTAATTCAAGTAGTAGCATATTGCAGCAGAAATAAAGGTATGGATGGCAGTCTTCTGTTCACTGAGAAAAGTGGCATCCATTGACAGGATGAGAGGCAGTAGGCACAAACTGAAATATAGGAAATTCCACTTAAACATAAGAAAAAAGCTCTTGACTGTGAAGGTCATCAAACGCTGGCACAGGTTGCCGAGGGAGGCTGTGGAGTCTCCATGCTCAGAAATATTCAAAGCCCAGCGGGACGTGGCCTTGGGCAACCTGCTCTAGCTGACCCTGCTTTGAGCCTGGGAGTTAGACTAGCTGACCTCCAGAGGTGCCTTCCAACCTCAGCCAAAAAAAAAAAAAAAAAAAAAATAGAGAACAAGATTAAGTCTTTGGTGCTGTCGAATCTATGTGATTCAGGAGGCTAGAAAAAGACTGCTCAGGATGGGCAAGTCTGTGTTGCTGACGGATGAGGACATTTCCCTACAGGTTTGCAGTGCTGAGTTCTAGGCCTTGCTTTCACATATGTTCACGTGTTTTCAAAGGAGTCCCCATTAGAAGAGAATTTATATCATCTGGAGAACAGGGTGTAGCACTCACATCACCCCATCACCTGCTTCCCAGAAAGTGTCAAAACCAGCTATGATTCATGCCTGCTCCTTCCATTCTCTCTCGCCTTCACGCTGCTTTCTGCCTGGTGGAACACCCTCATTCAGGGAAAAGGTGTATCTCAGCAGTTGATTATGTCTGTATTCTGGTTGCGAAGACACCCCTGTAGTGAAAGTGTGAATGCTCTCCATCTCTGTGTTAACTGAGCAAGAAAGAGTGACTTTTCAATTCAGTATGTAAGACTGTCTTCGAGGAGCTGGAGGAGAGTTAATTTTTTCAGTGATTGCCTAGTGGGAGCTGTCCTGGAAATAAGGTGGAGATTGTGAAGTGGGGACAGGAGGCAACTGTTTCACCAAGGTACTGGCAAGGCAGCCTGGAGATTCCCTTTACTTCTCTTCCTGTAACGAATCCCAGAGGGATAGAGCATCAGAGGTAAAACAAGCAAGTATGAGAGTGCTGAGCTCAGTTTTGAGTTCTACTGCTAGTACTGTTCATGTATTGAACATTGCCCTCTCAGTGGTTATAATGCAGAAACAGCCTTAAGAACAGAGTCCAGCTATGCACTGAGTCAGTAAGATACCAGAAGGTTGTGGTTTAATGCAGTCTTCACTAAAGTAGTGTTCTTCACATCATCAGCTGCCAAAGTGCCTGCTCCTTCATATCATTCCAGGTAGCAAGGAACCAACATCACACAGGGACACCATTTTCAACATGATGGCATGCTGCTCAGGAGTGTTTTCTTTTCCCAACATTAAATAACCCAACAAGGTATACTTAACCAGTGATGTTAGAGGCTTACACCTTGACATTTGACCAGCAACTTCATATTCTGAACCAGTAACTTTATCAAGATCTGTACCCTCACAGAAGGCTAACACAGAAACCTTATTAGAACTTGAGGTGACAAAAACTGTTAGAAATACTACTATGCTAGAGACATTTAAGAAACCAATGTCTTTCTTTAGGACATCAAAACAGAAAATATGTAATGAAGAGTTAGTTACCTCATATTGCTCTATTCTTTGACAGCAGGCTCCTCGGGAAGGGTACAGGGGAGGGGAGGGGAGGGGCAGGGGGAAGCCATCTGCCTTCAAAGGCTTGAGATGTTTTGCTGCCTCAGCAAATTAAGGGGTTAACCATGATGTCATTGCAACAGGTGAAAGAGACGACTCAGGCTATCAAAAGAAGCCCTCTGTGACACTACCACTAGCAGAGAACAGTGGATGGAAGTAGTGCCTGAACAATCTTTTGTCAGGTGGCCTCCCTAACATGTCCAGCTCCAAGTGTTCAGAATCTCCTGCAGCCAGCTAGCAGGTTTCAACAATCACACCGCTAATTTCTGCAGCAGGAGTTCATAAAGCCTCTTGGGAGGTAAGGTAATAGAACATTCCTGGTTATGGTGCCAAAAGATGTATAGTGCCATGGTGGTAGAACCTCCTTTAGCTTCCCTACTGTGTCTGTCACTGGTGTGAAAATATAAGCTTTTGAAAATTGGACCCCAGTCCTGGTAGGAGAAAACACAAGCTGCAGCCCAAGATGACCTTTTAAAATTGAAAGTTCCTAAGACCACAACAGAACTGGTGAGTACATTTTGACACAACTTCCTTCTTTGCTTTGCTTACATTTTAAAAACAAAACTACTGGTGAAACTTCATTCCCACCTCCCTTTTTCTAAACTCTGAAGTAACACACACAAAGACAGTATTGTAAATAAATTTTGTGTGTGTGTGTATGTTGAACTGATACATTTAATTAATGAAGGCATCTTGGGGCTGGAGCCTCATCTTATAATCACAATATTAAAGAATTAAACACATGTATAATGTGTGTGAACATTTGCCACTGAAATCTGAAAAAGGAACTAGTGATATGTCAGCTGTACTCCTACTTAAGAAATAATTTTAAAAAAAAATACTGTGGTGCTACAGTGTCTTAGCAACACAATTCCAGCAAGGAAAAGGAGCTATGTTTCTTTTTTTAAAAGCCAATTTAACTTAACTCTGAAATATGCAGTACAGGCTTCTCTCATTGTTTTCTTTGTGTGCATATATGGGAAGTTTGCTGAAGTGAGAACTCTTTCTTTGTGTGCTTCTGCATTGTTTAGCACAAAGGATGCTGAAAAATTATTTGGGGCATCTTCAGTCTACTTTAAGACATATGCAAGTGCCAAATAGTAACTGACATGTCCAGATCAAAAGAATATATATTTCATAAGGTATTCACAGGGAGAATCACAAATTATACTAAGGATTGTAACTTTTTTTATATTTAAACACAATTCTTCTAAGTACTTTGCCAGCTAGTAGAATTTATGTCATGGTTAGGATCCAAGCTAAAGACACACATGAAGTTTGAGATACAATGCCAGGCCTAAGTACCAAAGAGTAAAATTCATAGAAAATGGCACTATGTTTATTAGATTAAGGAAGGCAAAGTGGAGGAAATTGTCCAGACTAATTAATGTAAAATGCCAAGGAAGAGTTATGCCTTTAGTCCCACCTCTCGAAGAAAAGCTCCTAACTTTGTTGTGTTTCAGCTGAGGCTAGGTACTTTGATTGGAGTATCATTTTCTCAGACATGCAATGAGGAAACCCTTTCCTTACCTGCCAAGACAAGGCTTCCATTCAATTTTACAGATTTATTTATTTATTAAATTGAAGAAGAACTGGAGCCTGGTTATGTTTTTCCACATCCTAGGCAAAGTGCCCTAAACCAGTGAGCAGCAAAAGTCCCTATTTCATGTTTTCTTTGGCTTGTTCGTTATTCAGTGCACAGTGAAATTCATGTCTTCACTGTGCCCACGTTACCTTGCGGTATGTGGAACCAAGCTTAGTGGCAGAACTTGGAATCTCACCTCCAGCATGTAGGCTGATGATGTGACATTCTTCAGCTGCAATGCTAGCTTCACGCAGGGAAAACCAAGCACACCTGAGTGTGCGTTTCTGCATTTCTGAAACTGTGTATTTGTCAGTGAGAAGATCTCTACCATGTTTTCCTCCCGCCACAGTACTATCACAGATTCTTCCACTGTATGGATATAGTTGCTTATGGATAGTGGAATGAAGTAGTTCACTTACTAACTGAAATTTTTGACTTTACTGGTATTGAAATCTAATCTTTGTCTGGAAACTGAAACATTTATTGACCAGCACTTTACAGCTCAGGTACAGAAGTTTGCCTGTATGGCTTTCAGTACAGAGCTGAAAGTCTCTTGACTGTCGTGTACTGAGAGCGAGCCTCATCTTAAAGTGTGTTTCCAAAGAAGGAAATTTACCTTTTACATAAAGTTGATGGAGCCCCACTGAAAAAGAACCATCTGTCTTCCTAACCAAGTTTTCCATATGGTTTAGATACTACTGAAATTACCACAGTACTAGTGCTATCATAGGAAATGAACACAAAGAAGTGTTCGGTTAAATAAATTTCCATGCATCATTGCTCTATAAAGAAATAGCAGTGTCTTTATGAAAGACACGTTTATTTGATATGACAATAAATTATATGAATGCGAACTGTGAGTGTGAATGTGGGTGTTAGTTTCACATTGTTCTTTAAAAATCCTTCCCATCCTATTTGCAAATGGCATTTCTGACAGAAGTATGGATATCTGAAAAGTGATCTAACGAAAATAAAATATTGAACATGTCTGTCTACTGCCCTTCTGGGAATAGGCTTATAAAAGAGAAAGAGCAACTCCTTTTGTGGAAGGAAAACCATCATCTACCATAAGTGTTACTGAGAATAAAACTTGAATTGTTGTTTTCAATTTTCATTTTAGTTTATTTTATTTTCTTCAGTTTGGGGCATTTTGGTGAGTGTGCTGAAAACCTTGCCTCCCAAAAAAGCACGAGTGAAAAGTAACTGACACTCAGATTACTTCAAAGTTTTTGAAAGGCTGAATGTTCACAGAAGGGAATATTTTGGCACAGTCTCCAATGTGCGCACACATGAAAGTATTAGTTAATACTATAGAAATGTGACATTTTGTTATTTCTTTTTTTAATTGCTCCTGCCTGTTCTGCAGCTGTTTCTCATTATACAAGCTGACTAGAGGCTGAAGTATAAACATGAGGAAGAACATAACTGGAGTACTATCTTACCTGCTCATTTCATTTTCCAAGTTCCACATATCAACCTGTGCAATGAGGCTGTCTTTCTAGTAACAACTCCAGTCCAAGAGCAGCTCTAAGTAACACTAGTCCTATTAATAGACACTGCAGGCTGATGTTACTCAAAGAACTCATAAACCATCAGACTTTTGTTATTCCTAATTATGGTCTTACTGTATGTTCAAACCAAACCCTTAAATCTTTATCTTTCCCTATCTACAAATACAATATTGCCGGAAGGGGGGAAGTGAGGGAGAGGTGACTGGCTTGGCACAGAGGTGCTTGGAGAGTAAAAATTTCTAATGGGAAATTATCATATAAGAACTTCTCTTGTTGTGAAGGTTTTTGCATGGGATTTCAAAGGGCAGAACTTCCCATCTATCGTATCTTGTGTTTCAAAATAAAATATCCGTAGCTGTAGATGGCAATTCAGTCTGTTGCCCACGACCCTGTCAGCTGGGCCCTCCGAGTATTGATGCTTTGGTCTTTGTTTGATCCTTATCAGACGAAAACAAAAATGTAAGGTATGTTACCCCACAAAATGGTATTATTTCCCATCACACTGAGAGTGCACCAGTGCCAGTTCCAAAGATAATCAAGCCATGCTACTTAGATGAGAACTATCCTCTTTTTCACACGCACCTTCTCAAAACTTACTCTATAGCTAGAAATTACTGGAGCTTTCTGAGTAAACTATTAGAAACTCTTATCTGAGGGAAATGGGAGAGAGAGATGAGCAGGAGGGGGCAGTGCGAGCACATACTCAGTGCAATCTGGTATGTGCAAGTCTGGTCTTCAAGACACTACCCAATTCAGAGTGTTCTGAAAGACCAAGTGGAGAATAATTTCTTCTTTCCTAATCAAAATGAGAGTCCACTTTGACTAAGGGCTTCTAAAAGATGGGGAAAGAATGTCTATACCTTCCCAGCCATCACATAATTGTTTTTCTTTTTTCCTCCCAAATGAACCGTTTCTAAAACGGTACAGTTCTGGTTCCTACTTAGTAAATCCTCTCTACCACCACCATCTATGTCAATCAAAGAACATTCAAATCAAACTGAAATTGTTCTTAGTTTGTGCTTCTGAGATGTCCACAGTAATTCCCCACATTGGACTGTTTGGTATTTCTTTTTAGCATATCCAGCTCCGCCAAAGGAAAAAACGCAAAATTCTCCGGGTTGTTCTGGCTTTGTGAATAGGGTGGCCTCACCTGTAAAGGCAGACAGGGAGAGCCCTATTGAGTGGTCTTTGAAAAGACAACCAAGGAGGCATTTTACTGTGCTGTTTTCAGTCTGCATTAGGCAAAATGTATTTGTCAGAAGTCTTCCTAAGGAGATACACATTGGAACTTTAAAATTCCTTTTCTTTCCTTCCAGGAAGACAGCAAGCTGTGGAATCCAAACCTGCTGAAAAAAAATAACGGATGAAGAGAGAGGGATTTTTTTTTTTTCATTCTG
The DNA here is from genome assembly GCF_036370855.1 of Dromaius novaehollandiae. NCBI lineage: Eukaryota > Metazoa > Chordata > Aves > Casuariiformes > Dromaiidae > Dromaius > Dromaius novaehollandiae. The sequence continues at coordinate 63,639,131 of NC_088102.1, read as the reverse complement.
AAAAGCAGCAGCAGTTAGGCATGGCTAATAGTATTGACGGTAGTACTTAAAAGATTCAGTTGAGATTGGGACTCTGAAATTCTGCACGCTGTTTCTACATATGGTAAGAGACAGTTCCTGCTCAAATGGCCTGGAATCTAAACAGAGAATAAGACAAAAGGGGACAGTGAAACACTGTGGTATTAGCCCCAAGTTTAGGACTAGACTAGACTTCATCAACAGATGAAGTAACTTGTCCGAATGCCTAGCAGACCTGGGAGCTGAACCCAGCCCAATGTCTCCATCACAAGAAAAACCATTCTGACTCTAAGAGAAAGAATCATATGGGTAACCTTCCAGGGCTTCAAATAAGTATGAAATTATAATTCCAACATTAAGTTTCTTATTCAAACCTAAACCCCAAATCCAAACCTCTCGAGGTTCTCTCAGCACTGTCAACGTGCCTGTCAGTACATATTCCAAACAGCATGTGCGTTCAACACACAATAGTGATTGTTGTGGTAGGTGGTAAAATATGCAATGGGTTGCAGTAGCAGGGATTGTATCCTCTATCTTTTCAATGTAATTCATGGCTCATATTTCAAAAACTGTTTGTAATTAGAGTAAAAATCTGACTTTGATTAATATTTGCATCCAATCTAATGCCTTCATTTGTTCCATAGTTTCATTTTAAACAACTGTATGCAAAAGATTCTGATTTTGTATCAGCTGAAGTTTAGCAACTGCTATTACTGATTATAGCCTTGATGGAAACTTCTCAGTAGCTTACAATATTTAGTTACGATATTTCAAGAGACCTAAAGTATTATTATAAAGAAGCAAATCTAGGTTTGGCAATGAGCCTTTCTTTTGTCTCCGAAATTTTCTGCAGTAAATTTAGAACAGAAAATCATTTCTTGGGAGTAAAAATATATATGTACTGCTGGCTACAAGTGTATGTTTGCCGCTTCACAATTTTAGAATTAGATGATGGACTTACTTAGTAGACACTGGATGGTAAAAAGTAAAAACCCCTAATTTAAAACGTTCCACATTGCCACATTCCAAGAAAAACATGGACCGGTGAACAAAACCAGCAGTATTGTAATAAGAAAACAACTAGGTGCATTTTTTCCAAAACCTAAACCCAGGAATCTAAATGTATGAGTTACTGGCTAAAAATGCCATTTTTGTGTCTCAGTTTCTTCATGAACTGAAAAAACAGTCTAGACTTGATAAAGCTAAAAACTAAGACTCCAAGTTAAGGTTTAGAACACAGTTCTATTTTTATAATAATCCTTTCTGAATCTTGATTCTTTTAATTTGAATCTTTTAACTTTAATGAAATGTGCCTTTTTCTTTATAGGAAATTTATCACTACAGCAATGTTTTAATGTAAAAATAAGATTTTTTTGCTATTTTTAAAAGAATTATAGTAATTACTAATATAGTAATTACTAAAACTTTAGGCTTTGTTATCTGATCTAGGAAAGGAGTCACTTCTGAGGTGATCTACAGAAGACAACTGTTGACATGTAACATGAGCCCCATTTCGGCAAGCTACATAAGCCCCTGATAAATTGACATCCATTCTGATTACACTCTACTGCTGAGTGTTGATCATAAGTCTATGCTCAACTTTAAGCACATGCTAAGATACCACTCCAAGTATCTGAAAAGTGAGCTTAATTTGCATGTTTTAGCCAATCCCAGCTGTAATGCTTGGATATGAGAATGGAGCATTGTAGGAAGGCAAAAGAGGGAGCAAACCTTAGCCAGATTCTTGAATCCCTTACAAAGAGTGTTTGAGTAGCTTCGCTTTGGCTTTTTAAAGGGCTTTGCAGGGCAAGAGAAATGGTACCTGTGCGAGAAGGAAGGATGGCCATAGCTTCAGAGATATTTGTTCGAATCCAAAGAAGGTCCTGATAAATGGAACCAGCGAAAATTTGTTATGAGAAGACTAGGGCAAGATGTAGGGAACCTAAGATGGAATTTCTTACTTTCGGACATCACTATACAGCCTGGTGTAGTTTACTCTCTGCTGAACAGAAAGGAAAGATTTGTAATCAGAGAGCAGATGGATCAAAGCAGTCCATGACTACATGAATGACAGATAAGGATGTCCATAGAAAAGGGAGGCGGCAGCTGGGAATGCTGCTGCATCCACATGGCTCTACTGCTACTCTTTCGGGAGGAAAAATGTTTCTTTCTCCTAACCTCACAGAGCAAAACTGTGCATAACAGACTTGTAAGGACTTTTGTCCTGTAAAAGTCCTGTGGCTCTAAGTAATTTCTCCTACGCTTAATCCTTCTTGCTTTATTCATGTGAAAGAAACAGGACAAGGGGACTGGAATGCTACTCCACTTGTTCCTGCATCTATATTGGTATGTACTGGTCTCTAATATTTCACAGTCACTTCCCTGTGATAGCACTGTTCCAGACTTCATATTTAGTTATCTTCCAATGGCACACAGTATCTCTGGAGGGCACAAAATTATTTTTATATATAATTAGGTTTGATGGGATGATGGCAAGGAGGACTCCTGAATGCTAGGTCTCCTCAGCTGTTTGAGCTCTTGTTGTTTGTGGACAGCCCAGTCTGAATCATTGCATGTGAAATTTAAGTATAATCATCTTTGCGATTGCATCTTTTCTCTCTCTTTTGGAAGCTAGGCAAAAGGCGGTCTCTTAACCATGCACAGTGCTTTGTGTAACTCCATGACGGACCAGAAAATAGCACCAGCATGTGTGTCAAATGCATGTCCCTTGGGAGGTTTGGTGTGACTACTCCATTATGTGCCCTGACCTTCACTGCCTGAAGGACGACAAGTTTTGTTCTCGAATCTGTTTCTTTCGACCTTTGCACTGCCTGTTTTCCTTTGATATGCACTACAAAGAGCAGTGCCATAAACAGCATTTCGAAATAGCTAGTATGGATCATTGTATTGTACTTGCGGTGATTTGCAGAGAGAATAGGGAGCTTTTCTTAAATGATTAGAAGTACATTAATTGATTCATTGTCCTTCCAGGGAAGAAATACGGCTTGATGAATGATATCTTCATATTTAGACTATATGGGATCTGATTTCGATTTAGCCATAGATTTCTTGCGTAATAATCTGATGAATCATTTAAACACCTATTACATCACCTGATAAAATGACACTGTGAAGTTAAACTCACGCTTCTGAGCAACTTCGAAATTCATAGAGCATGCTGCCAGTATTCAAAATAGTATCAACTGAAAAATATTCACCTGAACACCTACAGAGGCCCATTGCTTACCCTGGACTGTAAAGCTGTAGTGGCACTATTGTGAGCTTTCCAATATTGGAGCTTACTTTCAGGAACATGTAGCATTCGTTCAACCGTAGGGAGGCTGGACCACCTGAAAAGTAGGTCACATCTACTGTGATGGATAATAACAGTACTTCTTGGAATCTGAGTTTCTAAACTAACGGAGTACCTAAAGTATTGACCGTTATGAGTTTTTAACAACTTTGTGTCTACAGGCAGTTCACATATACGCTAGAGATATTATCACTAGGCAGAAGCAAAGACTGTCAGGCAAAGAGTGTCTATACATACTTACATGTTTACTGAATTATTGTCTTTATTCAAAGTTTTCTCTTATAACCTTTATTCTCTTCTTTTTTCTCTTCTGTTTTCACCTTAGTTTATCTGTGATCTATTTGCCTTCCCTTGCTCCTTTATCTTTCACTGGCTCCTGGGTGGAAGATGGAACTGGGTGGTAAGTTGTTTCAGTTTGAGGTAACCTTTTTAATATCTGATGTTCATTTGTTTGAAATTAGGCAGAAGAGGTTTACTTGTTACAGCCAATAAATTGAAGCATCTTTAAAATTAGCAGATACACAAGCAATTACTATACAGACTGCATCTGTAGTTGATATCCTGCTAAGCGGTATGATCATTCCAGGCAGTTGTTAGCAAAACTGAAGTGTAAAGCACACCCACCAAAAAGCTTAAGGCACTGTGCAATATAAAACCATTTTGAAATACATTGTACTAAAAGACCAACTTCTAAAGAGACAAAGAAATTTAATCCATGGAGTCCAAATGAGGGGACCCTACCTGAGAAAAATGCAAGAAAGTAGTAAGTGTGGAGCCAAAGAAATGCATTCATGTTTTTGGCCTAAGAAACTGTTATGCTGATTGTATTACAATTGACTAAAACTAGAAATCAGGTTATTGGCTGAATGATAAATCCTTTGTGATGCACTGAAGCTCACTGCACATTATTCTTGCTGTTCCACTCACATAGCTGCATTGTGGTTTTATGAGTTACAAGCAAAATGTGCACCTCAAGTCACGCACTCTTAAAAAACCCAGTAATATAATCTATTTAGAGAGGGCCCTAAGCATTTTCAGAACAAGTGCATCATTTTTTAAGTTTTTCCATGGGGAAAAACTTTTGCAGTTTGTACCAGGATATTTCTTAATTATTGCTGACATGTCACCCATTACACCATGAGCTCCCTCAAAGGGCAGGAAAAGAGAATCAGTCTCCCTTAGTCACCAAGTATAAATGAAACAGATTTAGCAACTACCTCGTGATATTGAAGCATCAAATTGATGTATTCAGAGTTCCCTAAAGACTTAAATATAAAAATCTAACACACACACACCCCTCCCCCACTGCATGTTGCCAGGATGGAATCATCAACTTTTAGGTCACTTTTTAGAGCTACCTACTGGCTCACAAACCTGCAAATCTTGAGCAATTGAAGATTGTCTAGTCAGTCAGCAGACACATTCACTGTGGAGGTAGGTGAAGTGAGTGGTTAAGCATAGTAAATGAAGCTTTCAAAGAATCAGGGTCAGAGGTCCAGTCCTGTAAGTATTTAATACCTAGAATAGCATTTAATAATGAGTGGTCTTATTATTTTGGGCAGGACTATTAAAAACAAAGAATAAAACCTAAGGATTTGCACAGAGAATTAGTGGAACACATCCATTCAGTATGCTGTATATCATCCTCAACTTAGTATACAGTAACAGCCCTGAGCAGCCAGCCTACACTAAATCAAGTACAGCGCGTAGCTTCACACCTAAGAGTGACTGAGTGATACTATATGTGCACATAAATTTATGCATGTAACTGCGTTTGAAGGGTAGGATTTTAAGTACTTGCTGTATGTGGACCCCAGGTCCTCTGCTACAGTAAATCTGTGTATTTCTCAGAAAACTCATTTGAGAAACTTAACTGACTACAGTCCTTTTTCCTGCCTTATTTCTAAACCTTAAAACTTTTTAGGATTTTAATACATCTAAGGTTCTCAAACCTGAAAGGTTATGAAAAGTGTCCAGATATTTATTAAATTTTCATTAGTTCTGTACTCAATGAATACAGTGGCTAACAAGAAACGTCATGGTTTTCATGAATTTTTTCACATTTTCCAAGCTATTTCCTGAGCAAATTCTGGCACTTGGTTCTTTTACAGGAAGTAGGACTGAACGGACTTATTACTGTTATTGTGTCTGATGGACTGTCATTACTGGAAGCCATGCATTTTGGGAAGTCTTCATATTCAGAATGTCATGGGAGATACTCGGCAGTCCTTTAAACCCAGGATACAAGTAAGAAAGATACAACTCATCTTTCAGAACTAGATGATATCTTTAAAATGTAACAGAGGCCCACCTTTATCTCAGTGTTCCTTTGAGCTGCCAGCAGATGTATTGAGACGAGCTTGCTAGCCATGCACTCCTGGAAAATGCAGTATGCAATCCATACTGTGCTGAATCTCCCACCCCTCTTTCATGGCTTGCGTGCTGGGGCACTAATTCAGACCTTTTGAGAGAGAGTCTATATTAGAGTGAAATCAGTGGGGAATGCACTGGCCTATTGCCCACAATTATCAAGTTTCTTAGTCTGATGCAGAGAGGAAATAAATGTTTTTGGTACTCCTTTTCCTTCCTTTACCCTGGCTGGCTAATAGAAAATGTCCTCTCAGTGAGGAAGGGCAGAGTACCTTTTTGGGCAATGGCCCATCTAAAACTCTTCCTTGGCTTTACTGATGTTCCATCAGGCAGAGAGACATCACACCTGCAGAGACGCTCACCGCGATTCGCGAGAGCCCGAGCACTTGGTGCGATGACCGGCTAAACAGAATCGGGCTCTGTCACCAGCCAGATGCACCCGCAGCGCTTGGTAGCTTTTACAGGGAGGTGGGGATACCCTCCTTGTCGATAAAGAACTGCGTATGCTGTGTAACCTATACTATTCTGGTAATTTATACAGTCTAACTGACTAAGTGGTTTGCAGTACATCTCATAAAACGGATTTTAGAATCTTCCCTACTCCTTTCTCATGTTTTAAAGGGGACCTGCAATTTTGGTCAGTACAAGTATTTTTCTCCAGTTCATCCTCATCCATTGATTTGTGTTGACTTTTTCAGGTTTGAACAAACTCAACATTCAAAAGGAGTTTTCTAGCATGACTACATTTTTATACATTTATACTATGATAGCGTTGTGGAGTCCCAGCAGGCACAGAGGTTGCATTGTGCTATTTGTTTTATACATTTCTAAAAAGACAAAGGCACTCCAGGTAGTCCCTTGCTATTAAAAGTTTAGTTGGCTATGCGAGGAAAGAAATATAACCATCTGCTTCACATAATATGTATCAAAACCATCCATCAGCACCAGCTCACTTCAGTCTTGTCTCAGACTCAAGTCTGTGCTTTGTAGCAAAAAACTTGAAACCACATGAGTTTTATGACAAATGTTTCTCACAATTTTAGATGTAACCCTCATAGATTTATTTATTGTTTTACTGTGGATAAAGCTTAGAGTCTTACAGGATTGGGCACTCATTACCATTTGACTTTAGTTAGACTTATAAGAGCCTTTATCTGCCTGTATCTGACTAGGGTCCAATGACTCTTGCACATAGGGTCTTTACATAGAAGGAGAGACTTATAATCACTGCAAAGTTATACACAAGCCTTCACAGTTGCACATAATGGTAGGAGATTTGTCCCATGTTTTCTTCTGTAATTATTTTCTATTGAATATGCTAAAGATTGAAAGTATAAAAATTTCTGTTCTTGTATGTGTGCACATATATGTAGAAGTATGGAAGATGATCATAATCAGTGTGGTTACACTCATGCAGGATTATTTAATCTAGTGATTTGCTTTAAAAGATGTATTTTTTAGTTTAATTATCCAGCGCTTCAGCAAAGAAATTAAGGAGGCTGAATGAGAGCTCTGTCCTACTGTAATCTCTCACTTTCACAGGTCAGATCTATTTGTCAGTTATATTGGTATAAACACAGACTGAGACACCATAAACTTCCCTTCTATATATCTGGCCCCTTTCCTTCTGACTTCCTCAGCGTTTAGCTGTTGTTTAAATAACATATTTGTTTAAGGTGCATTTTAATATTCATAGGAATGGACTTTAAAGACATTTAGGGGTAGCTCTACAAAAAATGTTGCATACATACTTTCGGCTTCAAAACTCTTCTAAATCCCTGTTTGGTTGTCTATTAACCCTGGAACCTGAAGGTTCCTAGATAACAGAGTGCTGAACAGTCAAGTTCCTAAAGATGTGCTGTTAAAGTGTGCTTAAGTAAGTCCTGACAAGGCTAAGCCCTAAGAAACTTCCCTCAGGTCTCGGATGAGTAACCGTTAGGTGTTACAATACTCAGCACTGTCAGTCTTTCTTACTGGTACCTAACGTTGTCTCTGTAAACACACTAACTTGCACGTGGGAAGAAGATGCCTTTTTTTTTTTTTTTTTTTTTTTTTTCCCCCCCCAGCGTGTTCCTGGGTGTCTGATATGGTAGACTTCTAGTAACTTTGCAAACCTGTGCCTTGATAGTTTGCTTCTGAGGCTCTTGCAGTATGTGAGAACACCGCCATAGGCAATGGAGACATGATAAAGGTCTGATCAGATTGCACAGCAAGTCAGTTTCAGGTGTAGGAATGGAATTCCGGAGGTTTTACTTCTAAGTTTCTTCTTCAGGCAGTAGGTAGTTTAATATATGCATGTGGGAATGACACCTACTAAGGGCAGACCACAACATACTTTATAAAGTAATTTACAAAAAGACAAGACCCTTGTGAACTCTGGAAAAACGTTATCTTTTCTTCCCTTCTTGCTCTGCATTAAAAAAGCAACAACTTGCAACTATAAATGTAATTCAAGCCCTTTCTAAAAAACAAGGATGAAAGCGGAGAAGCAGCGGGAGTTACCTTGCTTTATGTTGCTTCTGCTGAAGCTTAAAATATTTTCACATCTTACTGTGGCTCAAATGACTGGACCAACTTTTAAAACTTTCAAAAGAGGTCAGATATCTTCTACACCATCACCCAAGAGTAACTGTAATAAACACAAGTGACATCTGTTACTGAATGCACACTTCTGCAGCATATCTTACAAAGGCCACTGGGCTCTGGTTAAACAACAGCTGCTCAACAACCAGACCTCAAATCATCCGGGCCCAAGTAACAGCCATGCCCTGTCTTACTATAGAAGATAGGTACCACCATCACCCACACAACCAATACAGCAAAATAAACAAACCATCCTTGCAAAACAACCGTATCTTATATAATGTTTAGCTCCTGAGGTACTGAAAAAAATGTTAATGCTATTCAATACTTAGGCTCTGATTTTAAGTTAAGCCATTCAATCTAAGCAACTTGAATGCTTATTACCAGAAGTCTGTCTGCATACTCTGAAGAGTTACCTATTTATTTGTCTAATCTTTCTGTAAACTCACTTCCCTAACAGTTTAATCTTCCACTTTGTATCTTGATTTGACCAACTCTCTGTCACTCCAGTTGTATCTCACTTTTCATTCAAGTACAGGTTTCTAATTGAGCAACCTTGTTGCATGTTGTCATGGAACAGACCAGCTGTCCCCAAGGGTCCATTCTGGGAATCCTAAGAAGCAGCTTTAGACAGGAGCTCTTATTTCTTTGAGTTTTTTTTTAATAGCCTATGTAAACATATTTAAGTAAACAATCCTCCAGACCCACAAAAGGTCCCAGGGCTTATGCTACCGTTCCATATCTCACAAGGGTGTTAGGCCCACTGCCAACGTTAATCCATCCCATATTAGAAATCTAAAACCTCTCAGATGTATTAGGCACACTACCAACACTCAGCCGTTCTGTGCTGGAATTTGGCTTAATTCCTGCTAGTCATCCTCTAACAATTTTTCAGTGGGGAAAGGACTGTTTGTTGAAAACTTGTCATTGATGGCTAGAGAGATTTTTTTTTTTTTTGGTGACAGTGAAGTTTCACTAAAGGAGTTACTGAAGCTCTGCTGTTGCCACCTGACCTGCTGTGGTCGCTACTGAAGAGCTGGAGGCCTTATGCCACATAGTCAGGAAATCATGTATTTGCCAGAATATACCAGCTATTTCCTTTTCTAAACATATGGAAATAGACAGAAACAACTAATAACAGTTGGGAAATGACATATGCTGTAATATTTGCAGAGGAGCTAACAATAATCAATGAGCAGCCTGGTGTTCTTTGCATTGTTGTTGGCTTGAAACACCTCACTGGCTGATTTCTTATCTTTATGAAGCTTTGAAAATGATGTTATGACATGAGCAACAACTATAGTAAGGGATGATTTTTAGCGGGTAGATTCAAGAGGTAAAGTAGACTCCAACTGATTTATAGAGCGCACAGAAAAAGTAAACATTCCATTTGAAAATATAAATGGATGCTTACAAATGTTAGACAGTCTCTGGTCTGATATCCATGTTCAGCCTATTCCTAGCTTCAAATTGGCTACATCACTGAAGGAATCCTATTTAAACTCAAATATCATGGTGCTAAAGTGTGAAAACACTAAAGAAAGCCATTCAAAGGACTAGAAGCAATTTCAGAACTGTTTTTCCCTAAATCCTGTTAATACCAGAGGTGCACATAAGCTAAGTGAACTGTTTCACTCTCTACATCATCAGCCAAACAATTCGAAAAGCTGTTGCCATTTTTAGATAATTAATACTCTAAATCAGTTCATGTTTGTTTTTATCTGGGTGTCCATTACACAATCTGTTGCTGTTATCCAACACAACAGCTGGATATAATTTGCTTGTGACTTATCTGGCAGCTTACAGGCACAGAATTTACACCTATATGTTCTTCAAAGGTGTTGGAAAATAGTTAACATGAAAGTAACCCCTTAAGGAGAGAGTGTTAGCTGTTTTGTCTGAGTTGTACAGTACATTTTGCACCTTCTTTACCCAACCTATGGCCTCTAACCACTGCCACTAGCCTGTAACATTGATAGGACAGCAAAAGGCCACCAGATTATATTCACAGTATTTATCCAGCTAACAGCTCAATACGATAGCACAGAGATTTTGGGACCACTCTAAGCAGACAGGATATAATACTGACCAGCAGAATGCCTGGTGTTCCAGTCCTGTTCTTTTACGAGGCAGACAGATAGTGTCCAACTGTGCTGAATTACACTGAGCAATGTAATAGCGTTGAGTTGCACAGTCTTCTACTAAATGCTAAAAATGTCACTTGTGTGCTTACATAATGACAGTATTATTTCACTGTGACAGCAGTATAATTTCAAAAGAATTGCATCTCTTTTACAGTATAGACAATTAAAATATTTTTGGTTACCCCCAAAAATGGATGTTTGATCATGAAGAGGCCAAATACTGCTACTGGTTACACAATGTAGCTGAAAAAGGGATTTGGCTGACATAGTTGTAGGGCCTTAAACCATAAAAATCACAAGCATGACTTCAGTTAGGTCAAATGCATTACCTCCGAAAGGAAATCTACATGCAATTCTAAGAACTGCAGTGCCAAACTGTTAGGTGCTCTGCTGCCTAAAATATAACAAATTAATGAAACAAGTAAACCTAATGTGTTAAAGTTGGGATCAAGGCTTGTGAATGGAGGACTGACTGGGAATAGGTGTCAAAGGATGCCTAAATCCATTTGTGATCTAGTGCAAGAGCCCATGCTCTTAGCAGAAAGCACAACAAAGCTCTCTGACAGCCTTGAGAGCTCTACTTGACTGTGGTGAGAGTGATGAAAAGTGTGTGCTGTGCATTTGTGGTCAATACATCTTTTTCCACATGAATGTGTACAGGCTTCTGTACATCTTGTAAGTGACCAACGTACATCTTGTAAGTGACCAACGGCGTAAGTTCATAAAGCGATGCTATTAACAAGCGGCTTTAAAACTCATTGGATGAAATGTACTTCTGGTTGGCATATTCATGTGTCTGACCTGAAGTGTAGCACTATTAGCCATAAAACCTGATTACCTGTTGATTTTTGGGGGCTGGGGCTCAGAAGGCAAAAAGGAACACTGGCCCATGACTTCTACTCAGTAGTGATGGAAAAATCTGTCCCATTCAAGGCACAAGACTTAGAAGTTAATTCAACAGAAATACCGCATATTTCTGAAAATTATTAAATTAAATATGCCAAAATGTTACTAAAGCACATTTTGAAAAGAATCCCGTATGTGTGAAATGAAAAATGTTTATATTTAAAGTTAGCTGTAGAAGGTTTTTGTAAAACATGCTTCTTAAAAAGGATTATGGCATATAAACGCAAACATATACAAATACACGCCCATCTGCACATGCATACTTCTTAAACCCGTAAGCTGTCTGTTTGAAAGATGTCATTTCTTTCAGTGACTTAAAGTTACTTCAAGGCAGAAAACTATGGAAGATACAGTATAGCTGAACATCTGTCTTGTCATGCAGGCAGATATTAGGATTAAATTAACTAGAAATGAATAGAATGATATATGACAGGGTGCAGATGTCCCAGCCGCAGTGTGATAATTTCATTGCAAAACTATGTAATGAATTCCATACATTACAGAAATACAAATATACCACTTTGGGTAATTGTGATGAAAAGGTATAATATGGAATGGATAAACAGACGGTGGACCCAAAGGCATTTTTTGTTCACTATTTCTCTTTAGTCATTTTGGAATGACTTTACTGGGCTTACTTTAAGAAGTCTGTTATTACATGCTTTCCTTTTAATTTTTTTTCCTCTTAGCACTTCTGGATCTGGATTGCATGAGGAGCATTAGGACCCATTCTGCATGTCTGCCTTCCCGATAGATTGGTTAGTTCCCATTTTCTTTTATATACTGTACATTGCTATGCTACATCTAAAGCCAACATTTCCGTGACTTCAGAAGAAATTGGAATTATTCTAGAAGCTTTTTGGCTTCATGTAGTTTCTAAATTGGCACATGCTGCATCTGTGCTACTTGAATTAGCAGAACTGTTCATATTTTACCACAGATTATTGGCAAATTTTCCTTTATTACTTGCAAATGGGTATTTTGGATAGTGTGTGAGATTCAGTCAAGTCCTATCCGTTCCTAGTAGGCATATTAAAGCATGATTATAAGAGGATATATTTTATGAACAAATCATTTGACCATCCTGAAAAATAAAACACCTTTTTCTATCTGGCAACAGGTGTCTTTAGGTAGTGTAACTATTTAAATACACAATATGACATTCATAACTGTTCTCATTTGGAGCAGGTAGTCAGCCCCTGACCTCCATTTATGTGCAAACCTAAACTACAGGGACACCAGTAACTGGGGGCGGGGGGTACATATAGAAACTTAACACTGACTGACCTTAAGAGCTTCGCTCTTAAACTGTGCATATGCAGTTGGAGGCTGGGCTGAGGCCCCTTCGAAGATGCTGAATTTTAGTTCCACTGTTAGCTGCAGATTATTTAGCTAATGGCACATCAACCTAGAAAGTAATAGCAAAGCGTTTTCAAATGCTTTTGCGATTTTATATATATATATATATATATATATATATATATATATATATAAATAAACTGACTGTTATTTCTTTTTCAGTGTTATGGTATCTTCTTGATTCATATTCTAGTATCATAGCAATAATATCTGCAGCATTGGTGCTCACTTGCAATAAACAGCTTCTGAGATTTTCAAATGCTTCAGCTTCAATTCAGCATTTAATCACCCGCAAAAGCTATTTATTGCCTTGTATTCTCCAATGCCATGAACATTAACCCTTAATTATTAAGTATGGCTCTAATTTTATACCTCTTTTTTAAGGAAAAAAATCTTTAGTAATTGAGACAAAACAGGGGAGTGTTGTCAGCTGATTTTCTTTCCTAAAGCAAATCAGCGACTAAATATGGCAGTATTTTTATTAGCACCAGTACACACACACACACACAAGCACCCCACACATTTCACTCACTGCTGCAATGGCTGGTTTTATTGCTACTTTTAATCGCTTTATCTTGATACAGTTTATATAGCAGTTTGATGAAGGTGCTAGTAGCAAGTTCAGATTCCATTAAAATGTTAACACACTGGTTACTTCATTTTGGGTTAATATCTCCTTGTTTTGGTTTCAGTTTCAATTTTGTGGTTACTAGTTTCTATTTCTTAAGCTTTCAGAGGAAGATAATCTATTTAGAAACATATGTTTTTAAATATGGAGATAGCACAGTTCATTTTCTCATGATGAAAGGCATATTTTGGATAATCATTTTTTTCCAAACAGATGCCCAGTTTATCTCACTTAAATCAACTGTTTCTGACTGGACCAATTCCTGGATGAGTTAATTGAGCATGGCTAAAATCAAAATGCTAGCCTAATCAAGGAAACACGAAGAGGTGATGACTATGAAGATTCTCAGCTTTCAGTAAAGGTGTTCAGTTGTTTACTTATATTCTCACAACAGAAGGAAAGTAGCAAGCTCAGCCCACTGGAAATAATTCTTGATAATCTCACTCCATTACTTTCAGTGAAATTGAGTCTGCTCGCTCTACCCTAGTGAACCAACATCTCAGGGAAACAGGAAAACAGTATCTCATTCGTGCAGTACAAAGTAAGTGACAGAAGGAAAGGCAGACTGAAGGCTGTACGTCTTTAGTTTTCAATTTGTATTAGTAATCCACCATTCCTGTGTTAGCCTCTCAATGGCTATATTCAGAACAAGAAATCAGTGTTACTGGGAATGCTGTTCATTAGTACCAGGCAAATGCTCTGCTGTCTTGCACACATCACAGCTGTTCATTCATGTTCACTTTTCAGACTTGGAAATACAAGTCTGGAAAATGCTGTTGTCTTGTTTGACTTTTTTTTTTCCCCTCCTCCTAAGGAGTCCTCTTCTGAGAAATGCATGGTAAAAAAAGAAATCACAGATTGTTGGATATCTTAGCCATAAAAGAGCGTAACGTTCTATTCTCAGTGCTCTGAATATGCTCATCTATCACTTTCTGGGATATTGTTCATAGACAGTCAGCTCATGGGACCATGCATAGGAAACTACCGTCATTGCAGTCTTTGTATATAAAAAAATTGTGTGATGGTCTCTACAGCTGATGGCTGGAAGAGACTTTTTATGGGTCAGTAGCTGTATTGTGAATATTTTTGGCTAATTATTGGTTTTGTACATGTGTATAATTATACTACTGTTGAGTTCTGCATTTTAATAAACCTAAGTAAGAGGAGAATCAGTGATTCTGAGAATTATCAGCTGTTTTTGAAGTCCTTCTTTCCTAGGTTGAACATTTGAATTTGACCTTAATTGGAAGTAACCAAAAGGTGTGTCTTATTCCAGGTCTTTTGATATGTCATTAGCAACCACAGTTCTGCACAGGTATCCAAATGCAAATCAGTCATCTCAGATGAAATTAATCACTATCACTGATGATGTGTCAAAAGCGTGTAGATGCATCTACAATTCGTACAGCCTTACGGAGGAACTTGGTCCCTCTCTCTAATGGCAGAACCAAGTAAAGACTTTTGCAACTGTTCTAATGCCTGTGAAGAAAAGGAGATGACAAACCTCCACCGCAATTAACAGATGTAAACTCATTTAGAACATCTGGATGGATCCTTCAGGTCCCCTGATGGTGGGCACTGTTACTGCTAGATGGCATGCAATCTTCTTCAGCCTAGAGCTCATCTCTTTGGGTTTTGGATTTGAAGTACATTCACAGAGTGCTCTACATAAGAAGTTCAAACCTGTGCAGCGGCAGGCCAGTGGTCAAAAGAGAAGACACTGTCAAATATTTGATAGTTACAAAAACTGCAATGTAAAATATACATGAATTATTATAGTTCTGCCATCCTCCATCAAATTTCCATGTGTCTAAAGGGAGGGAGAACTCCATCCCTTTGACACATTAAGTTAAGAAAAAACCCCAACACTTGGTTTTTTTCTTTCAGAAAGTAAAAATGCCTTGAATGCTAGCAATCTATTACTTGTGGACAAGTTTCTAGTAACAATGCAGCATGTTCAAGTGGAAGAAAAAAATCTCAATTGCTTTGACAATTATTTCACAGATCTATTAAAGACGAAGTACTTCCACTATGGAATGGTTTTGCAGATTGAGAAGTATCTGAACAGATGCCTTCCTACAGCTAGCAGTCCTGGCAGAATGGCTTTGAATCGCAAAAAAACCAAAAAAACCTTATTGACCTTCTCTTTGTAATTCTGAAGTTTCAACAGAATTTCACAAATTATTGCAAGTCCTTAGCAAAAAAGCAGAAAAAAAAAAAGAGGAAAAAAAAATCCTCATGCTCACCCCAAACCCCAACTTAAAACTGCCAACACTTTGTTAAGCAGACATGCAAGGACTGGGTTACAGGTCACACAGCTGGGTGTGTTGAAATAGGCAGCTCTACTGGAGAAGGAGGGAATCAGACGAGAGCTAGCATATGTGGGGGGGAGGGAAGAAGCACATCTTGGAGGCGATGATCTGCTGGGTCATATGAGGTTATGCTAAAGGAGGCAGTGGAATCACACCCTGCATGAATCAAGGACAACAATGTCCTTATGGATCTTTACTCACATGCAAAGGCAAAAATTTTTTTTTCCCTTGTTACCATTTGCAAACACTAAAACACTTAACCATACTTCTAAGGCTAGTAATACAGATATGAAATCTGGAGGGTTTTTTTTTAATTTTGAATATTCACAGAATGGTTGAGGTTGGACAGGACCTCTGGAGATCACCTAGTCCACCCCTCCCCACCTCCCTTGGCTCAAGCAGGGTCACCTAGAGCAGGCTGTCCAGGACTGTGTCCAGACAGCTTTTGAGTTATCTCCAAGGATGGAGACTCCACAACCTCTCTGGGCAACCCTCACATGAGGGTTGTAATTCATGAATGCAA